>NC_080409.1:18647500-18960000 GCF_030265065.1 Corythoichthys intestinalis
GTACATGTGATATCTATGACACGCGTCAGACGCTACCTGCTACCACCAAAGCAACATGCAGGCGTAGTTTTTAGCAATGTCAGCGCAGTTCGTAACGGCTGTCGGCTGCAGTAAGTTTTTTTTTTTTTATTGCTTCTTCCTCTACGCATGTGACGTCAGCGCGTTGTCCCGCATTAAAAGTAGTCCGGGCAAAACGTGATGCTTATAGCTGGCAAAATTAAACGATTCCTCGAGGTGAATAAAATTACTCGGATCAGTTTTTAAACTTGAGTTACTCGAGTTCCTCGAGTATTCGTTTCAGCTCTAATATTATGTTTCTATTAAAAGTGGTCACCAATGGTTGTAATATTTTGAAAATTGAGTATGAAAGAAAGTTATTGAATCTTGCAACTCTAATTCAACTATAAAGGTCACGCCTACAATCTTGGCAAAACTAATTGTTTTTTTGCATTGCTATTGACAGCGATCTATGTCGTTTTAAATGAGTGGTGCTGGCAGAGATCGATGTCAGTACTCCCAGTTAAAATAGATTGGATGTCATTTGCCATCAATGGCAGGGAATGAATTAAACAGTAAAACTTTCTTAATGCTCATCACAGGATAATGCAAAATATTAGGCCTGTCACAAAACCAGGTTTAACAGCTGCAATTTTTTTCCACAGTCTCCCCCTGGCATTTTATGATGTTGCGCAGTGGTTGCATTCGTTCAAACTTTTGACCAATTTGGTGGCTGTATACTCCTATAGATTAGGAATGAGAATATTCTGAGGTAAAATGAGATGTTCTACTTGTTTTAACAAAACACACATTTTCATCAATATCTATCGATCAGGACCAGATTTAGAGGCGCCACCATCTCTGTATGTAAAGGGCCGCAGTTGCATTACTTGTTGGTATACTGAGATTTTTAAGACCTTATTGAATACAGTTAAAGGCCCATTTCACATCAATACCGGCAAAAAAACATTAAAAAAAGACAAAGAAATTGAGCGGGGATCACAGGTACAGTAGAATGAAAAAGTATCTGAACCTTTTGAAATTTCTCACATTTCTGCATAAAATCCTCATCAAATGTGATCGGATCTTTGTCAAAATCACATAAATGAAAAAACAGTGTCTGCTTTAACTAAAACCACCCAAACATTTAAAGGTTTTCATATTTTAATGAGGATAGCTTGCAAACAATGACAGAAGGGAGAAAAATAAGTAAGTGAACCCTTTGCCTAAGGAGACATAAAAAGCCATTGAAACCAATTTTTACCAAACAATTTAAGTCAGGTGTGTGCCCAACAGTGTTGTTAATCTTACTGAAAAAAAGTAATTAATTATAGTTACAAATTACTTCTCCCAAAAAGTAATTGCGTTAGTAACTCAATTACCTGAATGTAAGAGTAATTAGTTACTTGGCAAAGTAATTGGTGATAATTACTTTTTTTTTTTTCCCTCAAAAAAAAAAAAAAGAAAAAAAAAAACATTGGCCACACTATGTGAAGTTTTTTGTGAAGGTTTTTGGTACAATTGGCCCGAGCCCAATTCTTTACCCTAATTTACCCTTTACCCTGAATCAACTGTAAAAAGTTGTTAAAATTGCTCCCATTATTGCATTTGTTCCCTTCTCTCTACTTTCGACATATGAAAGTTTTAAAACAGTTTCATCATTTAAAGATAGATTCAAGTCAAGATTTTGCCGATTTAGAAGTATTTATATAAAAAGATTTAAAAAAGATAAAAAGTTACTTAGGTTCGCTAGGAAGGTTCTCTACAACAGAGCTGTCCTAAAAAGCCTACTGCTTTAAGATGGCGGCTGTCTACTAACGCATTTAGTGCCATGCAGTGTTGTTAATTTTACTTTTAAAAAGTAATTAATTACAATTACAAATTACTTCTCCCAAAAAGTAATTGCGTTAGTAACTCAGTTACCTGAATGTAAGAGTAATTAGTTACTTGGCAAAGTAACTAGTGATATGTTTTTTTCTTTCTCAAAAAAAAAAAAAAAAAAACACACACACACACAGGTCACACAATGTGAAGCTTAAAGTGTTTGGGGGACAATTGGCCCTAGCCCAATTCTTTACCCTCCACTTAACTAGACACAAGGGTATTGCGATAACTAGCTAGTAACCTTTGCTATGTGTGGAAGTCATTTAAAGTTGTGAATCAATCGTTAAAGTTGTTAAAATTTCTCCCGTTATTGCATTAGTTCCCTTCCGTCTACTTTAAACATGTGTAAGTTTTAAAACTGTTTCATCATTTAAAGATAGATTTAAGTTAAGATTTTGCCGATTTAGGAGCATTTTAAATTTAAAAAAATTACTTAGGTTCGCTAGGAAGGACCTCTACATCAGGGCCTTCCTGAGAGGTCTACTGCTTTAAGATGGCGGCTGTTTACAAACGCATGTAGTCCTTAAAACATGTTGGCAGTGCAGCAGTGTCTATCATTTGCATCTAGTTCTATAATATGATATCTACCGTGTCATGTGGGCGTAGTTTGTCGGCTATGGCTGCAGTCAGGTATTATTGGAGCCACCGAGCATCGCGGTTGCAACGGCGTCTTCCCCACTCCTGCTCTGCTCTCGTCCCCGTGAGTCCGTTTCTCTCAGACTTTTTTTTTATTCAACCAACTTAGTAACGCATAGTAACGCACGCCTTTCCCGCCTCAGTAACGGTAACGGCGTTGCCAAGATGAGAAAAGTAATTAATTAGATTACTCATTACTGAAAAAAATAACGCCGTTAGTAACGCCGTTATATTGTAACGCCGTTATTAACAACACTGGTGCCCAATCACTGATGAGTGGTTTAAAGCTCCCATGCCCACTATAAAACACACACCTAGTAAGAATTGCTTTGATGAGAAGCTTTGTCTGATGTGCCTCATGGCTTGGTCAAAAGAGCTGTCTAAAGACCTGCGATCAAGGACTGTTGATTTGTAAAAAGCTGGGAAAGGATTCAAAACTATCTCTAAAAGTCTGGATGTTCATCAATCGACAGGGAGGTTGTCTACAAATGGATAGAGTTTGGCAATGTTGCTTCTCTCCCAAATAGTGGCCGTCCATCAAAGATGACGCCAAGAGGCGTCAAGAAATCACAATACACAATATTTTGTGGACTGATAAAACCAAAGTTGAATTGTTTGGGAGTAACACACACCGTCATGTGTGGAGGAAAAAATGTAACAGCTCACCAACATCAACACCTCATCCCCACCGCGCAGCATGTTGGAGGGAGCATCATGATTTGGGGCTGTTTTGCTACGTCAGGGCCTGGACAACTTGCAATCATTAATGGAAGAATGAACTCAAAGGTTTATCAGGATGTTTTGCAGGAAACCTGGAGGCTGTCTATCAGACAGGTGAAGCTAAAGAGAGGATGGATGCTGCAACAAGACAATGATGCAAAACAAAGAAGTAAATCAACTTCAGAATGGTTTCAGAAGAACAAAATACATATTCTGGAGCGGCCAAGTCAAAGTCCAAACTTGAACCCAATTGATATGCTGTGGCATGACCTTAAGACAGCTATTCATGCCAGACATCCCAGGAATCTGACTGAACTACAGCAGTTTTGTAGAGAAAAATGTGCCAAGATGAGTCCTGATAAATGTGCCAGACTGATTTATAGGTAGTGTCTGGTTGAAGTTATTGCTGCCAAAGGGGGGGGGGGGGGGGGGCACAAAATATTAAATATATTAATATGGTTCACTTACTTATTTTTCCCCTTCTGTCATTGTTTGCATACCATCCTCATTGAAATATGAAAACCTATAAATGTTTGGGTGGCTTTAGTTAAAGCAGACACTGTGTGATTTTGACAAAGATCAAATGATGGTGATTTTATGCAGAAATGTGAGAAATTCCAAAAGGTTCAGATACTTTTTCATACCACTGTAGGTATGCTTTTTAGTTAGGTTTGGCTTCTTCAAAAATCGAAACATTTAAAAGTCAGACTGAAGTTTGTGCGTGTTCTAAAAAAAATGTAATACCAATCGATTTTTTAGACCTTTCAAAATCATATTTATGATTTTGTGAGATTTTAGGAGAATTTGAGAAATTTCAAGGCCTTAAATTCAAATTATTGGATTTGACACATATTTGGACTTTTTAAGACACTGCGGATACCCTGGTTTATACGAAGTGAAACATTTTGTTGTCGTTATCATCCAATATTACATTTACGTCAATCATTTGACAAAACAATGAATACATTGAGCAAATTACATTTAATACAACTGCTATTACGACCACTACCGCATTATAATTCCTGATACATTGAATAAGCTGTTATTTTCTTAAAATTGGATAATGAACATATTCATGCAATATTTATTTTACTTTAATACAAAAAATGTACTAATTTCATGACTGTAAAGAATCAAATACAAAAAATTGGTCGAATACATTACAATGTATTTTTGAAAGAAAACCCCACAATAATTGCATTTTCACTTAACTAGATTCTATGAAATAATTAGGTAATGTAGTGCAAATAACGCATTAGTGAAATTAACTATTATTTTCTAATGTAATTAAATCTAATATTCCCGCTTTTCTGAAATTTTCAATTGAAGATAATGAGAAACATGTCATTTTTTAACCAGTTTTTACCTAAAAAAAAAACAACACCAACACAATTAGCTCAGCTATTTGAAAAAAATCCATTATTTTTTTCCATCAGCATACCTTGGCATATTCCCAATTTCTTTAAATTTCACTTGAAAATAGTGAGAAGCAAAAAAACTGACGTCATTTTCACTCGCCATTCACAATCAAGTTTCAGTTGAAAATTTGCAATTACAATCATTAAAAGTAGTTTTCAAATATCTTAATAATGCAGTTTGTTTCCATGATGATAATATTATTTTATGTGAAGAACATGTCAAATTATTGAGGAAAAATAGCAATGTAAATTTTAGTGATTTGCACTTGAAAATTCAATTTGAAACAACGGACTTTTATTTTGCATAAAAAACTGACGGTAACGTCGCTGCAGCATTTTTGTTTTTCAGCCGATTTTCAAAATCTTGGTGCCAATTCAATACTCTTTCCAAGGCAATCCAAAATAGCTGACCAATTGTGTTAGTTTCGTGCAAATCATTCAAAATGTTACGCCTATGCCCACTGAGTCATGCCAATGTACACCGATCACGTCGTTTTATGTGGGCTACATGATAGTGCCAGGGAAGAAATGAATAGCAAAAATGTTTAGTTGTTTGAGAAACACGTACACACAATAACACGTAGCGCGACAATAGTTTATGTCTGTGATATCTGAAGAAACACTTCAAGTTATCGCGCATCTCTGACAGCCGCCTGTGCTAACTTGTAGCATGCTAATGTTAGCAACGAGCAGTGCAGCGCGCCTCTCTCATTTCATACCGGTGCAGTTACATTTAGTTGCAATCTAACCACATTGATTAACAACCCCTACTGAGAAATCGACCATAGGAGTGCTTACATAAATGAGCACCGCGAATCTCTTTGTACACACTAACGCGGCCTTGAGGTTAGTTTACGTTAGCTTCGGCTAACTAGCATTAACGTCGCCGACAATATGAAGGTTGTCGTGGATTCCTCGTCGTGTTCAAATCTACTGCAAGGACTTGGAACAAACCTCGTTGTTGAAGGCTTTCACGGCCTCCATGCTGGCTTGTTTGGGCTCTTTGTGACTATCTATTCAATAAAAGGTTTGAGACGAACATGCTCGATGTCTGGTGAGATGGAGGATAGGGGCAATATGGCGCACTAGCACCGAGGACGGTCCACAACCCGCGACCCATAGCGTCGGTTTGGAGGAACTACAAGTCAACGCCTTCGTCTTTCTGCATGAATCGTTATGAATATTAAATAACGCACAAAAATATTTGTTTTACTATTGTTTATTGGCATAAATATAAACAATATCAGTTATGTAGAAAGCTTCACATCCACAGCCACAGACTGTACACGAATCCACACTTAATTTGAGAAGCTCAACAGCTTTCATTGCAAAGAGGAGAAAACAGGGGAAAAAATTGGGGCACCACCTGTAAGTGTAAAGTTCGGATGTGTTTATTTGTGGTTATTTTGCGACCTGCACAGAATCATATCGTGATTGGATCCGTTTCACAAAATGATTTTGTGCGTGATGAATAATCCTCTGGTTTGAAGTTCTACACAACCAGTGTTTCATGGAGATTCACATACTGTATACTTTTTATTTGGATGATGAGGTTAACTTTGCAGCACAATGAAAAAGAGCAATATACACCAGCCTTTTAAATTACACTGTAAGACATGCTGTTTTATATTATGTGAAATTTTTCAAATGCAAAAACTCCTGTTGGCACACATTCACTTGAGTGCAGACTTTCTGAAAACATTAACAGTTTAAAAAAGTGTAACAGCCTTTTAAAGGTGCATGGCACCAATAAGAAACTAAAAGCAGTTAAAAACATCCAGTACTGACACCATCTAAATAAATCAAACATACGACAAAAATAAAAATGATGTAGAAAGCAATGCAACATAGTCCATCATTCAGAAACACAAACGACAACAAATGTAATAACTTGAAACGGTCAATCTTACATATAAAATGCTAAAAGTAATACTATGATGCAATTCACATAGTAATGTGGCCTGCTTGGTAAAAAAAAAAAAAAAAAAAACAATAGGACAATAAAAATTATTTAAAAAATTTTCAAAGCTTAAAAGTCCACAGTAGTCTCACTTGAAAATTCGACAGCAGTGTTTGCGTTTGTGTGACCAAAGTCAGTATCAGTAGACACGAAGAGCGTTTATAAACTGGTTTCAGCCACAGGATCCGCAGTGGCCGCTGCCGCATCTTGGGAGGCCTCCGACTCCACCTGCTGGTCATTTGCGACACAAATTTCTTGCACCAAAGGCCCATTGGCCTCCTTCCATTCTTTGAACCTGGCCGAAGTTAGATCAGGCTCCGTAAGCACCTGCTCGAGTGCCTGCAGGTCTGCCTGTTTTGACTGAGATGGAAAAGAAATCAAATAAGATTGAGGGTTGGGGGTGTGTTAAATGGAAATATTTTAATTCACACCAAAATTGTTTTCAGTATTTGCATGTTTTTAACACTTGAAACGCATTTATTTAGAAACTAACCACTTCAGTGTCTTTAGACACACATTTTAAGGGGATCCACCGGTAGAAAGACTTGTAGTTCTTAAAAGATAAAAATTATTATGAGTTGAAATAATTTGATATCGAAACCCCTCTAGATGTTTTCGGGGTGGGGCTTCCAGAGTATGACTCTAGCGACATAAACATGTAATCTGTTCAACCCTTTCAACTTGAACCCGCAAGGAACATTAATGAGCATGACAGCATTGTCGATATTTCACAAAACGAGCAGCAAAAGCAAAATGAAAAAGAAAGACTGGATGAGACGAGAGCGGGGGGGGGGAGTGTTCTGCCAAAATGTGCTACACCGGCGAAACGTCTCCAAGAGGCAAATTTGACACCTAAAGTACTACTGTTTGCTTTCGGCTTGTTTTGTTTAGATGCATACAGACAGAACATACTAAAGATGCCTTGAGAAAATGCTTAAATGTAGTAATATCAAATAAGGACGGTTTAAATATGCTACGTGACTAATGTGGTCAACAGATCGACAATCTGCTTTAAAGCTACCAAAAGAAAACAATGCTTAAAAGTATGAGAGGAAAACACAAGCAAAAAGTATTTTGAGGCATTGAAAATGTAATAAAAGACTCAGTAATAACACAAATCGTAAGGACTCCATCCATCCATCCATCCATCCATTATCTTCCGCTTATTCCGGGGTCGGGTCGCGGGGGCAGCAGCTTCAGCAGGGAAGCCCAAACTTCCCTCTCCCCAGCCACTTCAGCCAGCTCCTCCGGCGGGATTCCAAGACGTTCCCAGGCCAGCCGAGCGACATAGTCTCTCCAGCGTGTCCTGGGTCGACCCCGGGGCCTCCCGCCGGTGGGACATGCCCGGAACACCTCTCCAGGGAGGCGTCCAGGAGGCATCCGAACCAGATGCCCGAGCCACCTCAACTGGCTCCTCTCAACGCGGAGGAGTAGCGGCTCAACACCAAGCCCCTCCCGGATGACCGAGCTTCTCACCCGATCTCTAAGGGAGAGCCCGGACACCCTGCGGAGGAAACTCATTTCGGCCGCTTGTATCCGGGATCTTGTTCTTTCGGTCACGACCCACAGCTCGTGACCATAGGTGAGGGTAGGAACGTAGATCGACCGGTAAATCGAGAGCTTCGCCTTTTGGCTCAGCTCCTTCTTCACCACAACGGACCAGTGCAGAGTCCGCATCACTGCAGACGCTGCACCGATCCGCCTGTCAATCTCCCACTCCCTCCTACCCTCACTCGTGAACAAGACCCCAAGATACTTAAACTCCTCCACTTGGGGCAGGATCTCATCCCCGACCCGGAGAGGGCATGCCACCCTTTTCCGGCTGAGGACCATGGTCTCGGATTTGGAGGTGCTGATCTTCATCCCAACCGCTTCACACTCGGCTGCAAACCGCCCCAGTGAGAGTTGGAGGTCACGGCTTGATGAAGCCAACAGCACCACATCATCTGCAAAAAGCAGAGATGAGATGCTGAGGCCACCAAACCGGACCCCCTCAACGCTTCGGCTGCGCCTAGAAATTCTGTCCATAAAAATTATGAACAGAATCGGTGACAAAGGGCAGCCTTGGCGGAGTCCAATCCTCACTGGGAACGAATTCGACTTACTGCCGGCAATGCGGACCAGACTCTGACACTGGTCGTACAGGGACCGAACAGCCCTTACCAAGGGGCTCGGTACCCCGTACTACCGGAGCACCCTCCACAGGACTCCCCTAGGCACACGGTCGAACGCCTTCTCCAAATCCACAAAACACATGTAGACTGGTTGAGCGAACTCCCATGCACCCTCGAGGACCCTGCCGAGGGTGTAGAGCTGGTCCACTGTTCCACGGCCGGGACGAAAACCACACTGCTCCTCCTGAATCCGAGATTCGACTTCCCGACGGACCCTCCTCTCCAGCACCCCTGAATAGACTGAATAGGACTCGCTGCTTTTAACCGGTGAGCGCATGTGTGGGACGTCCCGCCGCATAGAAGGAATTGCAGTAACCCAGTAGAACACATTAAAACACCGTATGGGAAAAGATGTACCTTTAATGTGCTGTTCAATGTTCTGATAAGATGCAATTTATCATTGACGGCATGGTCTTTGCACCGTTTAACAAAGGAGGCCCTGAATTCCCGTTTCGTGGATGGTTTGCGGTCTCCAATAGGTGACAGGCTGGCTTCCTTCAGGTGAATATACAGCTTCTCCATCTCATCAGCACTATTACAGTGATCGCCTGCAGTAACAGTCACACAACATCATGGTTAGCATCAATCACCTAGTGCGTGTCATTTTATTTCAGACCAGCCAGTAACCATGACGGACATTACACATACAAATAGAACATTTTAATTAGTGCTGCAACGATTAATTGATTAACTCGAGTATTCGATTAGAAAAAAATATTCAAATTAAATTTTGTTGCTTCGAGTATTCGTTTAATTGAAGTGGCGTTGTAATGGTTTATTTTGAAAGTGTTTGCATATCGTTTTGTTAATTAGGGTGGATACACTTACACTCTGTTCTGCCTCATTTCACATGGCTCAATCCAACTGCTCCCCGTTCAGACCAACGTAAGGTAAGTTTTTGTTTGAGCTCTTGTTTTTAATGCATTCTTAATTTAGTTTATAGTTATATTTAGCCATTTTTTGTGGGAATATGTGTCTGAACCATTTGTTAGGAGCATTATAAAAAAAAAACGTTAGCAATTTATAGCATTTAAGCTTGCGGAATTTTGTTATGTAAGTTAGCCAATTTTTCTTTTGTTGTACATAGATCCTTATTTATTTAATTTTTTTATACCGTGTGTGGCTCAGCTCAGGTATTTTAATTTTTCATGTTTCTTATCCGATTACTCGATTATTCGAACTAACTAGTTCATCGATTAATCGACTACTAAAATAATCGATAGCTGCAGCCCTAATTTTAATATCTGCATACTTCTGACAAATGTGTCATCTGGCTAGCAAGGGGCTGGCAAATTAAGCAAATTTAGTAATTAATTACGGTTTATTTGTCAGAATGTATTTATTTACAGCTGCCATAATTCTTTTCTCATTCATTTTTTCTTCTGCTAAGTAGTTGACAATATTGTTGAACAAGTTGTGGTTCAATAATAAAACTATAATATGTGTGATGTGTCGCTTTTGGTCATGTCATTGTGCGCGGCAGAATTTTGTCAACTTTATAAGTTTGATTGAAGGCATTAATGCCCTCGTTTTCTTAACTGTGGAGAAGAATATTTTACATTTCTATTTTGTTTGGTACATATAAGCAAAAAGAAAATAACTTTAAATCGGATATGGTATTTTGGTGGAAAAGAAGGTTGTTTCTAGGCCATAGCACCCTGCTAGTTCTCAGTGTCACAGTCTTACCTATGTCCGCAACACTTGAGGACTCTCTTTGCACCGCCCCGTTATCATTCGATCTTGCTTTAACCAACTGAAGAGGAGCTGAGCGCTCCAGCGCTTCCTCCGCCTCTGGTGGATGTTGATGCAAGTCCACCTGGACTGCGCAAACCACTGGCGCTTCACCTGTGGAAGCGGGTGACACCTGTGCGACTAGGTCCAACCAGGACTGGCGTTGTTTGGAAAGAGACGAGGCGGACGAACTCTGCGATGTCATGGTACTAAGGGGCGAAGAATGCGAACCATTTGCTTCGCTAGGGACAGCTGAGGAGTACGGTGGAGGAAGAGTGCCCTGTGAGATTTTATTGATAATGAAAAAAAATATGAAAAGGTTATTTGGATGGAAATATACAGGTATTTAAAAAATTGTCAACACTGATTTTTTTTTAAATTTGACACAGCAACTGATCATCTGAGGAACCTGGCTAGTCTGCACTGAAGTACAGTATATTGTCGTCAGATGACGAGATGGGCTGTGACCAATGCCGTGAAAGCTGTCACGTGTCCGTGAACACTGCAGAAGTAAGTTCTTGTATAAACATACACTCACTGTAACTGCCGCATCATCGTTTCTACCTCTATTTAAATGATCCCTTCATCTTTTCTCTTTTGTTATACCTCTGGTAGGAGATCAAAACAAAAAAGTTGGTTCAAGTGTGAGCTGCTAATAACCGTCATATTTCCCTAATTTCCTTTTTACTCCGTCTCGCTTGTCATCTTGTGTGTCACGCCGATTTCATGCAAAAAAATTAGCACTTGGCGCTGTTCCTGATTTCAGCACTTTTCCAGATTAATAACCTCAGAGGAGCTGTACACCCAAATTCGTTAAAAAAAAATCCAAATTGACAACAAAAGCTGTCAATTGCACTTAACTGGATTCCAGTTGTCAACTTTTCACATCATTGGCGCTCAAAGATTTAAATTATCCACATGCAGCAAACGAAAACAGCAGTCTGCCTCTGTTTGCGTAATCATTTTATTACGTGTATTGGATGTGGGTATCGGCACACAGCCTCTGTACCTAAGGTCTGTAAGATGCATAGAAATGCGTACATGGGTTGCTTGCGGAAAAAAAAATCTGATGCCCTAATCTACTAAGAAAGTGTGAGTGTGTACCATTAAATTCTAACAACACTGAATTTCCAAATGGTCCTTGGTCAAGTGAAGCAGAGCGTGCTCAGTGTGTTGGATCTGGATCCATACATCGAGCAACATTGTCATCTTTTAGATATCCTATTTTGGTAAAAGCTAAAGCAGTCAAACTCTGGTCTCTATCAGTGCTTCGCAATTATTTTCTGTTACAACCCCCCAGGAAGACGTAAATTTTTTGCAATGCACCCCCCCCCAGCTCTCTGCCGCCACTGAAAATAGTATCAGTTGTCTATAACATTATTATTATTATTACAAGTACACCTGTCATAAGATTATGTCCTTTTTTCATATAAAATGAAAAAAGTAATATAGACAGGGGTGCACATAAGTGGTCCGCATGCGCGCATGCGTACTGGACGTAGACAAATGCGCTGGCCCTCAACGGCTTCCATACGCTTTTGCGTACCGATGGCTGAGTATTTGCGGCGGACATGAGAAAATCACTTCTCAAAATGTCAAAGAGGCAGGCCCCACTGAGTAATTATTTCCGTCTTCCCCCACCCCTGTCAAAAGACAGACAGATGACAGAGACGTCACCGGAGCTACCGAAAAAAAGAACTTTTGCTGAAAAGTGGCTGCAGGAGGTACCATGGCTAAAAGCAAATGATGCTCGCACGGAAATGTGGTACAAAATTTGCCGTGAGAATCCCAATGTCGCTGATAAGAGCAGCGCATTTTATGTAGGGTCAAAGAATTTCAGCCATCCAAACTTTGAAAAGCACGAAAAAAACAGCATGTGGCAATTATGCAAACTATCGATGTCAGACAGCACCCCACTCGCCCTATGGACAAGTGGCGGAATAAAGTTAATGAAGAACATCGCCATGCGCTTACAAACGTGTTTTTGCTCGCATTTCACAAAGCTAAACATGCACGTTCAATGAGCTCTTATGAGGAGGACATCCCAATTTTACACAGGCTTGGAGTTAATGTGGGAGCCGCATAATGCCCTGTATTTTGAATTAGTAGTGCTTTTATGTTTATTTCTTTACATTTCACTTCAAAGTAGTGGTAATTTTGTTGTGCCAGTTGATGTTAATCAAGCATTAATTGTTAATATAATTAAATAAAGGTAATTGGCTCTAAGTAAAGCTTGTCATAATTTTATCGCATCAGGCGGGTCGGGTCCCAAGCTCAATGAGGACCAAGTCACATCTCCAGGTCCTCCTCTGAGAACCTGGGCAAAAAAAATATGTGCAGCCCTGAATATAGATCAACTTACAATAAAGTATAACTTTATTAACATTGTTTTGTTTGTAACAGAAAAGACTTACAGCGCATCAATTTCAGTTACATCCAAACTGTAACAATACAGTCAAGGTACATTTTTTGACCATTTAATGCTGAAAAATAAAATTAAACAAAATCAATAAATAATAATAAATCCAAATTGATTAGCAACATTAACTCATGAGGACAATATGCCAAACAATTTGACCGAAAAAAAACCAATCAAAAATTAATAGAACAAAAACGACAGTAATTGAACAGAGGGACAGTTTTTATTTTTGCTGCAGTAGTATCAGCTCCTTTACTTTGGTGTGGGGTTATTTTGCACGGAGCAACTTAGTATGCCACCTATGGATGCTAACAGTGGTCGCTGGTTTACTGTTGTAATGTTGACAAAGCGGTACGATTGTTGGCAATATTCGGCATGTTTCAGCGATTTTCTTTTCGCTGAAAGAAAATCAAGCGGCTTATCAATGTGATTGGGGTTTAATGTCTTTAAATGACCTCTTAATTGATTTGGCTTCCTGCTGTCAACTGTAAACATTTTTAGACACAGTCAACAGACCGGTCTTTCCTAGTGTCCCACTGTATTAAAAGTCGAGCCCAAAGCCAAAAGCTACATACGCTTCGTCATATTTCTACGTCTTAGCCCTTCAAATCTCCAGTGCTCTTTGCTGTGTGCTCTTGTTGGGTTCAAGATACCTAACCTAAACCCTAATAGTTAGTGGCACCCCACTATTTGAGGAGTACTGCTCTGCATGTACTTTAATTGTTGTGTAAGGGATCCACATTCTCAGTGTTTTTGATAATACTTTGAGCAAATTTACCATAATTTATCCTACTGATCAACAAAAATCCTAAAAAATGAGAACGACGCAATGGGAAGCACAGTAATGGGATTAAAGAATCCAAAGCAATCCCTTCACTAGAAGAAGCCATGGCACTGACCTGATGTGTGCTACCAGGTGGATCAGCTGGAGTCACCAAATCACGCAGGGTCTGTTCATAGTATGGTGGTGGAGGTATGTCTGTTGTTTCTGTTTCCTCATGGTCACTCGCCTCACTGTAGCATTCTAAAACACATAATGTACTATAACCTCTAAATTCATTGTGTACATACACACACATGTATATAGTAAAAGGAGTTATACTTGTATACATATAAAATACACAAGTATGATCAAGTTTTTTCCAAAAGCTCACCAGCTGCTGTGTTTTGCTCCGTCGGCTCATAATGAATGGAGGCTAGCCCAAGTTTATTCAACCATCTGCAAGATACACATCCATAGCTCAGCAAGATTTAAATATTTCATTTCAATTGAGGTATCTTTTTTAAGACCAAACCTTGTTTTGTTGCTACTTACAAATTCATCTCTTCATGATTCTCAGCAGCGAAATAAAACATCATGACTTGGGGGTGGCAGGCTTTGAATGCACTTCACACAAAAAAAAGAATGCCAGTGTTAATATTGGATATGGAACAAATGAATGGCTAACTGAGGATACTGAATTGCAACAAGTTAGCAAACTAATGCTCTAGCTGCATATATGCTTACTGTTTCTTCTTGCACTCAATGGCCCGGTCAATCATGAAGTTGGTGAGGTCAATGTAGCCTTCCGCTTTCTCCGCCTGCAAAAAAAAAACAAAAAAACATTTAAAAACAGTATGCGTGGAAACAAGATGAACAAACAACTTCAAGCCACTTCCTGACAAGGTCACCTGTAGTCTGCTACTTCTTCAATTTCCTCCTACAGTGTGTCAGTGACATTTCTGACGCTAACGCAAACTGTTAGTGGCACAGGCGTTTTCAGGACAAGCAATGACTACTTCAGGAAATCGTGATATTGTTTGGTAGTTACTTTTAACACATGCTGACGAGAAGACAGCTGTGCTGGTGTGAGTCATCACTGAGGATGTATATGTTGAATGCACTCACACAAATTACAACTATGACATGGTAGACCTGCATCTGCATTTTTTTTTAACAATGCTTGTTAATAAAAAAAATTTTGTGTTATCTATAAAAAACTTTAGAAGTCGATCCTATTAAGCTCTGTTTGACAGACAGGCATGTTTAACCTTTGTAAACATGGTATATTGCTGTTATGCAAATAATAATATAGACAGAGAAATAATAATAAAACAATCTGTTCAGCTCAATTTGGTGAAAAATTCTTAATCATCAACTAGAAGTTCAGTAAAAAGAAAATTACAACAGTGGGCTCACCAGTGGGTTTGTGTACCAATATAATGCAGTCTTCTTTAGGATGAACCAAAACTTCTTCCATTTGATACCGAGGAAGCCTTTGCTATCTTTCTTCTTGTACAACCAACCCTGGTGGTCTGGCTGACCCAGCTCTTTGACTGACACCCTCCGCCTGCTCATTGCACCATTGCCTGTATGCACACACACGCATGCAAATAAAAACCACAATGAGATGCAAGCACACTGTGACATGTTATAGAATGTGTGAAAGTGCAAATTTTCCAGTGACCTTAACTTAGAATTGTTCATATGGTCAAGTTGTGCCTACAGATGTTTAGTTAAAACCTGTCAACATCAGCCTACTCGTTTCAAATGACTCAACATATGCTAATGTCAAATTAACTTTAATTAGCTACAAATAGTTAAACTGTGAGTTCCAGTTTAGGGGCAAATGGATGTAGACTGGATGGTCACATCTTACCTCCTCTGTTCTTCTTCTTGGACTTGTGTCGCAGTGAGACCTTTCAGAGCGAAACACAGGTGAAAGTATGGTCAATGAAATTAAGAGCAAGCTACGAGCAGTTTAAAAGAATATGCTGTCTGGAACATCCTCTTTCATACTGGAAGTGTCACATGCACTCTCTCACCCCCGCTCTCTCTTTCTCTCTCTGCCACGCACGCGCACAAGCACAAATATAACGATCCTCAACTGTGCCTTGATTGTCTGTCAGCTATGGCTCTACTTAAAAATACAGCATACAATACATTTCATAAACTCTCAACCTGATCTGAAAATTAAAAGCATGAATTCCAGATTAAAGTTTGATATCACACAATACTTTCAGAACCTACTGACACAGAGGGAAATGTGGTTGAACTTGATACGACAGCTTTGACAAAATATGCATTCACTATTTTAACCAAGAAGGATATAAAACTAATCATGGAGAGAAAGCTGCATCCAACCAAGGGAAAAACATGTCAACATAAGACTCAAATTATATATTCTATTTAGTTCCTCGTGTGTCCAGCAAAAATCAACTGAGAGACAGCAGTGCACACCGGCAAAAATTTTAAATAAACGAACAAATGCGTGAAAATTACTCACGGGGTTGTAATCATCAGCAGCCATTGAGGGTGACACAGATATGGGGAAGGCAGCCTGTTCACAAAAAGACAAAAACACTCAATATATTAACAACAACAACTTGGTTTGCCTTCCGAATTCAGAGGGAGATAGATATCAAATAGCCCTAAGCGAAAATATATTTGAGCAAGATAGTTGATTAGTTGCTAAACACCATACGCTACAGAAGGTGAATGCTGCCGTGTGTATTAAAACAAAATGGACTAATTGCCAATAACAATATGAAAACATAGTTTGATCTATTGGAGCATTTGATGCATATCACATGCTCACAGCACACAAATAATAATAATAATACATTTTATTTATAAAGCGCTTTTATTTATAGAGCGCTTTTACCGGTGCTCAAAGGCGCTTTACAGTTGAGGAAAAAATAAATAAACCTGAGTGGGAACTCAATTTCCCTTCATGGAGGGAAATGAATATAATTCCAAAAAGAGACAGCTAAACTCACATGTAAGAGTACTTTAAGAGCCTATAAAGGAATGATGGATCATATGCAAAAGAAAACATTTTGAGGACATCAAAACTGATGAAAAGTAGCACCGGACTCACAGGTTTCAAGTTGCACTGTCAGCAGTTTGTGATGTACAGAGTACCACTACAATCCTCAGTAACCTTGTACCTTGTTTCAAACTACACCTCTAAAAATGAGTGATTACAGTTTTCGCCAAAAGTCAGTCACATAGCATTTAGTAATACTTCTCAATCGATCAACGTCAGTGATGAGTGGCATATTGAGAAAGCAAAGCACCCACTTGACTCACTTCCTCAGCAACCTTGAGTTCCTTATTTTAAAGTTCCCAAGAAAATGTAACATACCAGATACCATCTCAAAAATCAAAATACTAAAAAAATGGCCTGTTGCTCGCCTGAGAACATTAAATTTACCCCTAAGTTGCCATAAAACCTCACCCCTAAATTGCCATAACACCTCAGTCTGAAAAAAGTTTACCATAAAAAAAAATAAGATAAATAAAACAAACATTTGAAAGAATATCATACTAAATCTAATAAGCAAAATGAGAACAACAAGACTCCTACCTGTTAAAAGGGCTTCATAGGTCAAGTATTTGTCTAATCTGAAGTCTAAAAGCTTCGCCAGTGGCTACACAAAACTTTAGTGTAATGTTTCACAACAACAGCAGTTATAGCATCCTTTCCGGGTGTGATGTACTACAGAGCTACTTGAGCCGCCAGTGGGAGACAAAAGCCGACAATGTGTGTCACATCAAACTTAAAAGAAACTGACAAAACGTGTGTTTCCTAGTGAGTTTGTTCATGCAGTCTCAAGTGGAAGCTGTCACTGTGTCAAATATGGAAACACACGACCTACTCGTTTACTTACTGAACATATCAATGCTTTATTTGACTTTTTTAGGAGGGGATTTCAAGTCATACGCTTATTGTTACTTATAAGGATAAAAATACAAGTTAAATATTGTCACCTACAGAAAAACGAGCCGTTTCATAGGGTTCAATTGATTCCCCCCCCAACAACATTGACACAAAAGAATGGCATTGAAAAGACACTGAAACTCAATCCTCACTCAAAAGGTATATAAATTGTGCATATTACAAGCTGTCAGCAGTGCAGGTATATTTAACGTGTTGTTATGGTCAAATGCTGTAACATTGCCGTGTGTTCATTCCAAAAATACTTCGTTGAATAACTTAATATAATGCCGCCAACTAACCAAAAGCAGTGGGCAAATGTTAATTAAGTATTGTAAATAACGTACCTGCCACCACATAGTCAAAGACAGCAACGTAGCCTGAAAACTGTGCTTTACGTTCAACCAAATTTGAGCCAGCATGTCGGGAATGTTTAGCTTGAAAGGCCTTGTCAGAATCAGCTGAGTTCACAACCTCGTGAAGCGGACTGCGGTTGCTCCTTACTTATGAGTTTAATGTATGATAAGGTGAACCATATTAATCTCCTATAATACGAAATAGCCTACAGTTTTAAGGATGTTTTTTTGTGCTTCCCATTCGAATAAAAAAACTATTTTAGTAAAGAAAGTCCCCAAAGTTAAGACTGTTCACCACTAGGCGTCGCTGCAACTTAACGCGCTCGACATAAAAAAGGAAGTCAAGTCAAACGAGTGGGAGATGTCCAAATGCGCTCGACATAAAAAAGGAAGTCAAGTCAAACGAGTGGGAGATGTCCAAATGTGCGGATACTTTCAAAATAAAAAGGACTTTGGTTAAGTCAAAATGTCCTTAAATGTGTCTAAATGGCATGAATTTCATTGGGTTTATTTTTGTTTCATTATCTTACCTTGATTCAAAAGAAAAATATACATAAAACCACAGAAAGAACTTGGAAGCAGAAGATGATGTACATTTATCAATTTTTACAGCTCCTTTCCTCATTTGGGCCATGTGTGAGCTGGAGCCTTTTCAGGGTACAACGGGGAGTGTTTGCCAGCTAATTGCAAGAAAAAAAAACTGGATATAGCTTTGGCAGACAAATTAGGGTCCGGTCTTTAGTGAACCTAAAACGCATATTGAGGCAATGTGGGCAGTGCACACAGGAAAGATGGAACCAGTGGCGTAGTTAGGCTTATTTTAGGGGGGCTTCAGCCCCTCTAAGATATTCTTAGGACCCCCTAAATAATTTGTTGTTATATTAATAACAAAATACCTGTACAAAGAAATGCTGACATATTTACTGTGAAGTTGCCAGAAAGTTTGAACACACCTTCTAAATCGTGTATTTTCTTTATTTTCATGACTATTTACATTGTAACTTCTCACTGAATATAATAAAACTATGAACATGTGTGGAATTATGTACTTAGTAAAAAATGGTGAAATAACTGAAAACGTATAATATTTTGGTATTGTCAAAGTAGCCACCCTTTGCTCCGATTACTTTTTTGCACACTCTTGCCATTCTCTTGATGAGCTTCAAGAAGGAGTCACCTAAAATGCTTTTTGACTTCACAGGTATGCCTTTTCAGGGTTAATTAGAGGAATTTATTGCTTCATCGATGAGGTTGGGACCTTCATTTGTGTTGCACTGAATGGGGTGTGTCCAAACTTTTGGCCTGTACTGTGTGTATATATGTATAATATTTGGATATATGTTTGTGTGCGTGTAAGGCAAATTAGCCTAACCCAGATATTACTTAAATTCAAGTTATTAGTACTATTTTTCAGGGTTTGAAATTACAGCAATTTTTGTTACATGTGTGCCCAAAACGTAATCTGTGCGATTTACAAATATATGGGAACAAACAATTACTGTGTTGTGAGCGAAAGTCATGGCATTAGCCTCTATGATTAAATATATATGCATAATTATCAGTCTTTTTTAGCTGTTTGTGAAGTTTTGTGCTTGTACGCTACGTTCACTTACATGTAACTCCTGGGGGCTAAGCCCCCCTGTTCTTAAAACCTAGTGACGCCCCTGGATGGAGTCAATACCCATTCAGAACTTCGGGAACTGAGAGGCAGTCATGCTATTCAGTACATCACCTTGATATCAATGGATCAGGAAGTCATGCAATACTCAATAGCATATTTAATTTGGCTTTTGAGTTCATTAGGCACATTGAAAAATTGGCCCAAAATAGCAGATAGGTTTTCGTATCTACTCATTGTTTCACTTTACAGCCGTTAATTTGTAGGCACCCATGATCCACAAACGTATGCCATCACAAATCCTATATTAGACTTAACTTCACCTTAAATAAGCCTTTCGTGAGAACCCAAATAGAGCTGGTTTCGAATTAACTATGTAGAACAACAACTTTAAGATTCCTCCTTATTTCTCCTTGCATTTGTAATTCCAGTGTTTTCTCATCCATTAACATTAGAAAGTGTCCGCATACAACTTAATTATGATTTAAAGGGATATTTGTGTGCAGCCGAGTTTCGACTAGGACTAAAGGATTCCTGAGAACTCTGATTGGTCACACTATTGTAGCACTCAATCTCCCATCATGAATCATGCTGGGAAGTGTCACGGCACTTATCTAATGTACCCCACACCCCCAACTCACTCCACACCCTTCCTGACCCGAAACCGAGTGTGTGTGACTGAAAGGGCTAACAGAGAGGCTATTCTTCTGGAGCAAGAGAATGTGTAAATGCGGGAGGGGTGCAGGCATGGTAATGATATCACAATGTAGTCTGCTCACTTTGGCTTCCTTTGAAGGGCTCCTACGGCCACCATCATGAGGGATCTTATATCAGATGACTATTATTACAGCCACCAACTGCAGTTGTGTAAGAGCTTGACACACAAGTTTGTTTGTTCAGAGCACAAGTATGTAAGATTAGCATTTTATTATTTTTTTTATGTGATTGGGTCAATGGAGTGCCTTCCTCCACATATTAAGTCTGTTTGGACTCTTTACTTATTCCCTACTCCCTCGTCACACTGACATGTCTACATACAAAACTGATTTTTTTAAAACCCCTTTTTAATATGTGTGTTTGAAGTGTCATTTTATTTGACAAAGGCAGTGTACTTACAGCTTGAGAGAAGGACCAGGATCGTATATTTGGTTGATTATACCTGCAAGAGCAAAGAGAATAATTTATAATTGGCAGGACATC
Source organism: Corythoichthys intestinalis (assembly GCF_030265065.1). Classification (NCBI taxonomy): domain Eukaryota; kingdom Metazoa; phylum Chordata; class Actinopteri; order Syngnathiformes; family Syngnathidae; genus Corythoichthys; species Corythoichthys intestinalis. The sequence continues at coordinate 18,668,314 of NC_080409.1, forward strand.
GTAGGAAATGTCTGAACTTGAGCTAAGTCACTTAAAGTACTGTATAGGTATCTTATAATAACACGAACTGATTGGGAGTTTCTCATAAACAACAATCTATTACAAACTGGCGCGAACTGAATATGATGACTGATTCCATTAAAAATGTTCAATGGCATGGAATGTGGTAGGTTGGTACCAGAGGTTCTGATAAAGCATTTGGCAAACTGCCACAGTAACATGGGTTCCAAAGCTGAAAATACTCAGCGCACCCCAGACAGGCCTCACCCTGCAATTTTAAGCAACACAAACATCAACTTATTTTTCCGCTTGTCAGTTCCTTATGCCTTCACCTTCTTGCCGTTGACTGTTGTTTTTAAATTGATTCATCTCCTTCATAACGACACCATTTCGGCTTTTCCAGCAGAAGTAGGCAAATAAAACAACCCACTCCTATTACTACACTTAAAAGTTTATGGTCAATCACACTATTAATAGTTTTGCTTGTAGAATAGTGGCAATACAAGGCAATATTGACAAACATTCAAATTCATTGAAAATATACGGTTTTTTAAGTCAAAGCCGAGTTATGAATTGAGAGATTAGCCACATCAGTGTTGGCCATACAGGAAGTGAAAACCTCTTACAGTATATACAGAAAAAAATGTATCCTTGCATTCCTCAGTGGATATTGTTTGTGCCCTGGGAACACAAAATTGCCTACCTCAAACAGTTATAAAAAATGTGACCCTCAGGCATTGATATTTTAATTGATGTATTTGTGTGCTTTTTGTCCTTCATGTAGCTGAACCAAAAAGATGCTGACAGATGACATAAGAAGAAAACGAATGCAGTATCACATTTAAATGCTCTGTCATGTGGAAAACAACTTTGTTTTTATGCATCACCATAACTAAATAATAATGACAGCTGATTAACTCCTGTGTCAATCATATTCTCAGGCTTGCACCAATGCCTTGTACAGTATTCCGAAACGCCAGCCCACTTCCACAGTAATGAGTCAACCGATTAGCGCCGCTTCCATCTATTTATTGTAAATATGAGTCACGTGTTGTGATGGAGCCGGCGACAAATTGGCTTCGATGTTTTTGCTACTTAGAATAGAAGCAAAGCAGTGGGCTGGTGACTTGAGTCATCAATCATGGCATTAATGTGGGGAGTCACACTTCGCCACGCTCCACAACCGAGAGTGGAGGAGGGACAGGGGTCACAGATGACGAAATCCGGAGGAAAGAGTAAGCCTCAGATGTCATCATCTCTCACCGAAGGATTCTGTGCTTCCAAGACTCACTATAGACAGAAGATGAGTTCTATCCCACATAAGATTGTGTGGCACTGACACGTTCTTCTATTGAATCCTATAATGTATGTTGATAAGTAGTTGAATTGAAAAACTTGATGCTGCTTCATACCAGCATTTCTAAACAATAACAATATTTAAAACCTTGACTTCCTACCCGATGATTTGAACACCTCTAATGATGCTGACAGACTTGCCACCCCACAGCTTTCACCACCTGTCTAAAATCCATGTGGTAAAAGCAGCCCACCCACTGATCCTGTGGTTGGTTTTTAAACAATTCCACAGGCTGCCACCTAGTCTGATGAAGGAAAATGGGGCTTGCCCTCTTCTTATTTTTGCCATTTGATCTACCAACTGAACGCTGCATTAATGTGTCTAAGAAAGTGGGCAAACACACTCACCGGTTGAGGAAGTCTCTGCTAGAGTGCCAGTCGGGTCCCTGTGATGCATAAAAAAGTTCATGCTTTATGTTCCATTTGAAATGAATTACTGGTAGTTGTAATGCTAGTTTCACTTATTGTAATAACCAGATTAAGTATTTTAGGTTATGCATTAATATTCAAAACACTTTTTAATATGTATAAAAATTAGGGCTGTCAAATGATTAAAATTTTTAATCGAGTTAATCACAGCTTAAAAATTACTTAATCGTAATTAATCGCAATTCAAACCATCTATAAAATATGCCATATTTTTCTGTATATTATTGTTGGAATGAAAAGACACAAGACAAATATATACATTCAACATACGGTACATAAGTACTGTATTTGTTTATTATAACAATAAATCAACAAGATGGCATTAACATTATTAATATTCTCTTAAAGCGATCCATGGATAGAAAAACTTGTAGTTCTTAAAAGATAAATGTTAGTACAAGTTATAGAAATTTTATATTAAAACCCCTCTTAATGTTTTCGTTTTATTAAAATTTGTAAAATTTTCAATCAAAAAATAAACTAGTAGCTCGCCATTGTTGATGTCATTACACCATGCTCACTCCCCAAACCCATAAAATCATTTGGACCCAAGCGCCAGAGGGCGCCAAACAACAAAAAACAAGTAACAAGTAACAAGCGGCCATTACACTACTGTCATTTTAATCTAAGCGGGGCATGTGCGTTAATTGCGTCAAATATTTTAACCTGACTAATTTAAAAAATCAATTACCGCCCATTAACGCGATAATTTTGACAGCCCTAATAAAAAACTATATACACTGTATATGTCTAACTTCAAATTCAATTGCAAATATACAGTAAATCAATATGCAGGCATTTATGATGTAAGAAGGCATAAAATGAGTTTGTGGTTAGCAAATTTCTTGGGTTAAAGGATTGTGGTTAATATTTCGGCGAACATTATGCCCTCACAAGGTGCAAATAATTGAACATAGTCAGAAACTAGTATTGCCAGCAGAGATAAATCCCCGATAGAGTGGAGGATGGAGATTAGAGAATACATGCAGCAGGAGCCCAAACTGGGGTGAGAGTTAATTTTGAACAATGAATATGACCAAAATGCACCGAGTGCTGTAATCCTACGCTCACCTTTAAATGTTAAAAAGACAACATACTGTGTAGAAATAAGAGCTCCTTTTGTTAAACCTGCTTTGAGCATATGGTCCACCAGCTGGAGTTTAAAGGTTCATGTAAGAGGAAGGTGCATTCATGAGCATCATCATGTGACACACACCCACACACTTGGAGAGGGTACCTTGATGTTAGCTATCCTATTACACCACATGCTTCAAAAACATAGCAGGGTTCAAAAAGGTTAGAAAGGCAGGCAGCTCTCAATTTGGTACTGCATTCACATGTTGTGAGAACTCAGAGACCCTATAAGGTCATCAGAAAAGGATCTACATCTGCAAGTCAAATAAGCATAGAATAAACCAAATGTAACCAAAAAGTGTTAAAAGTATAGTTAAATTTGAAGCAGTAACTGAGCTCTGGTAAAATAAAGACAATACGAAAGGTGACTGAAAAAAAAACACATTTTAATGAAGCTATGCAAAACTTACAAAAAGTCATGTAAAGCAAAAGTGAACACGTCCTCTCAGTACAGTCTTTTTAAACAATACTTTCTTGATGTGATCTGCAGCCGTTCCATAGTATGAGCTAGCACAGGGTAATTTGACCTGTGTGGACAACAAGATTGGTTCAACAGTAACACCCTGGCTTAAAAAGGCCAGTTATTACAGTTACTTGGTTGCATGCACAGGCCTTTTGACTGTAATTGCTGAGTAAACGGAAAGGGGACTATACTATATACGTCAGTGAGTACTGTGCTTAATTAAATGTCAACCAAATGTGTTAGTGAAGGCCACGAAAACATTCTTTCACCAACCGAGGCAGCAATTTCAATTTATGTGACAAAACAAAAACTCTGTAAAGATATGCATAGCTCACAAGAGGCAACCATTGGTAGAGGAAAATTATATAGCTGACTCATCAAAAAACAATCTAAAACCAAACAAACATGCACATATGCATTACCAGGAAATTATGTTTGAGTTCATTACTGTATTTACAACTTTTCTACTGTATGTAAACAGTACACAAATAAGAAGTGACCAACAAACATAACTTAATATATACATTGGCAAACACAGCCAGCAAAGTGTTTTAACCTAAACAAACGGATCCTCTTGAGGCCAAGACAAGATTTATGTGAAGTCGGTGTTAAAGGGGTGATGATATGTAGTAAGTACAGTACTACCAAAGCAGGGTTGGTGGATGAGTAGTAGTTGGTAGTAGTAGGCAACACCAGGGAAACATAGTTGGCAAGAGTGCAAGAGAGTCAAAAGCCGCTGCCAAAAACCAGCTGGACTTTGAAAAAATCAAAAGGCACCAAGGAAGGAAACGGAAACAGGAAGCCCGAAACAGGAAGCCGATCATCAGTGAGTCAACAGTTTAAGTCTTGTGATCCAACTGACCAGTAGCGAACGTTCGGCCGTTGTGCGCTTGGAGACTGCAGCTACAGGGCCTTTCTTCACATCCTCCTGGTAGGGGATGGTGGCACTGTTGTGGAGATCTGAGTTGGAGTAGTAGCGGCTACCTCGGACACGGTCCACTCTGACAAGCCGATGCTCCCCGGTAGACATGTAGGTGGGCGGAGATGCCGACGGCACTTCCTCGGCGATGGTGGGGATCCTCTCGTTGCTCAGGTATCTGAACAGGAGGTCCTCGCCTTCACAGAATGACAAGTAACATTTGCTACGCTTCTCCGTAAAATATCAACAGCATATATAAAGCCATGCTTCGATTTTGTGGTACAGTTTAGACAAAGCAGAGACGGACAATGGTGGAGATAAGTAAAATCTACACTGCTAGCAGCTTTTGCATGGAAAAACACGTTTATTATCACAAAATGAAATGTGTTGTCCGGTGGAATGGCAGCTAAATACACAAATAGAACAAAGCAGCTGCACACAACAAAGAAAAATCTCATAAACTGGAGTATTGAAATAAGAATGCTGTTAATACCTTTCCTGTTCTGCGTCCATGGCTTAGCAAAGGGATCTACAATTGCAACACAAGTATCCACAGGCATGGAGAGTGGCCGGGGCTTACCTAGAAAACAAGGGATTTAGTAAGAATACCACAGATTTAAAAACTACTGCATTATCTTTTGAAGCAGTATATATTACCTTTTGTTGAGAAGGCAACATTTTAAATTAGAAATCCTAGCACACCAACAAAATATATAATTAAATTATATAATTATATAAATATGTAGTTTCCCGTGTGACTATTTTTGGTTAAATTAAAAAAAAAATTAAAAAAATAAATAAATACAATACAAAAAAAACAAAAAAAAAATACTTGACTCCATAAAGACCTAGCGACATGGGCATCTAATTTCAAGTCATGTAGGTCACACTTGTACACCACATGTTAATACTGTGGTCTACATGAGAAATTTTAGTTATAACATATAACACTCTATTTTACGAATAAAAAAAAATATAAGTAAATGTTGATAAAAAAACAAAAAAAAACAATTAGTTTTAATAAGAAAGAAAGAAAGAAAGAAAGAAAGAAAGAAAGAAAGAAAGAAAGAAAGAAAGAAAGAAAGAAAGAAAGAAAGAAAGAAAGAAAGAAAGAAAGAAAGAAAGAAAGAAAGAAAAAGAAATACTCTACAGTTGTTTTAGTATAGTATTTAATTAATGCTAATGTTTCAGTGCCATTGGCGATAATTCATTTTCAGCGTCTCCTAGTCAAAATGGATTGGACGTCTAGCGTCATCAATGACAGCCAATTAATTCAATGAGAGCCCAATTAAGGGTTAAACTAACGGGGTGTATGGGAAATGTGTATGATGAAAAGATACAGACCACGAGAAGGCTTGTGCTCCCTCATTCTGGGTTGAATTACATTGGCTTCGATTGGACAGCCGACGCTTAGTTTATCATAATCCGCAATGGTGCAGCGTTTCCTACTCTCTTGGTCCAGGAAGGAGTTGGGTGACTCAGAGCCTTTTGACCTTTTACTAAAACTTGAGAAGGTGTCTGTTCTTCCTTCTCTGCAATCACAAGCACAAACAGCGCATGATTATTTTAACAGCATAAAAACAAAGCATGATTTGTGTATGGCCTCGACATGATGTAAAAATTCAGTCCCTCTTATAATTTAAATGAATGTGGAACATGTCATCTCTCCGGAGGAGGAAGATAAGAGTCATTGCATCAGGATGGTGGTGGGATTTGTGGGAGCAGAGTGGGTTGGAAGAAAGCAGAACAGACTGTCTTGTAGGAGGTGAATGTCAGGCCAGCAGCAATTTATTAGGGCAACTAGCTGACAACATTCATCTTGTTGTGTCTGTTTAATAGCTAAATTTACAGAATCAATCATCAATCCATATTTCAACCCACTGATTCTTTTGGGGTCATGGTGAAGCTGGAGCCTATTTGAGCTTGCTTAGTTTAGTGAGAGGTGGGAAACCCAGCAAGTCCATCGCGTGACTGACGCACAGTTACTGTCTGACTCAAAATGGGCAACTTTAGACGGTTCGACTGACCTAGTATGAATGTGTCTGAACCTTGAAACTAAAGAACAGAGCCTGTAAACAACCTGCACAAGCACACGGAAATTACGAACAAAAGGGTCTTAAAGTGGAAAAGAAGACCTTGATCAAAAGACGTCTAGAGCAGGGGTCTCCAACCCAGTCCTCAAGGCCGACTGTGGGTCCTGGATTTTGTTCCAGCCGATCCAGCAGAGACAGTTGAACCAATGACTGCAGTCAACTGATTGCACTTGTAAAACACCAGATTGGGGAAAAAGTGTTGTCATCTTGTTTGGTAGGAATGAAATCCTGCACCCACAGTGGGCCTTTGTGGAATAGGTTGGGGACCCCTGGTCTAGAGGACATAATTCTTTTTCATATACTGAAAAGATGATGAGTAATAGTGAAGAAAAATGTCAATGATGACCAATATTTCCGGAAGTCAGCAAAAATAGCCAATGTCAGACATTATTACACGCCAGCACTATTTTAGCCTATAAAATCCGTTTATCTCAGATTGTCCCACCTACTCATCATGCAGTGGCTACCCAATGTGCTATGCGTTGTCAATGGCCTATGCCAGTGATCTCCAACCCGGACCTCAAAGGCCCACTCTGGGTCGTGATTTTTGCTCCTGCCGATCCAGCACAGATAGTTGAACCAATGAGGTTTATACTTAAACTGCAATTAACTGATTGCACTTGTAAAACACCAGTTTGGTGAAAAAGTGTCTCGTCGGAATGAAATCCTGCACCCACAGTGGGCTTCTGTGGAATAGGTTGGAAACCCCTGGCCTATGCAATGGACCAAGGAAGAGAAGCAGCTTTTGTCAGAGTCTCAGTTGAAAAAAGGGCAGAGACATATTGCACAAATACTGAAAATATAGTGTGCTTATTTTCTTAGCTACTTCTTATCAGCATTTATTTGCTTTACGCATGTAGCATGCATGACGTGACATTTGTCACACAATGGTTGCGCTCGCAAGCTGTGTCATTTTCTGTGTTATTATCATCGTTAATTATTATTATAATTTTAAGAAATTCGCTATTTGCATATTTAGATTCTCTGATTAACATTCTAGGTATTGTCAATTCCTTTAACCTAGAGTTGAGGAAACTTCCTGAATCAATCCTCCTTGATGCAAGACAGCTATGAGCTACAGTGGTATGAAAAATTATCTGAACCTTTTGTAATTTCTCAAATTTCTGCATAAAATTACCATCAAATGTGAGCTGCTCTTTGTCAAAATCACACAGATGGGAAAAAAAACTGTCTGCTTTAACTAAAGTCACCCAAAAAAATATAGGTTTTCATATCTTAATGAGGACAGTATGCAAACAATGACAGAAGGGGGAAAAATAGGTAAATGAACCATTACATTTAATATTTTGTTACCCCCCCTTTGGCAGCAATAACCAGACACTTCCTCAGTCTGGCACATTGATCAAGACTAATCTTGGCCCATTCTTCTCTACAAAACTGCTGATTCCTGGGATGTCTGGCATGAATCGCTGTCTTCAGGTAATGCCACAATGCTTTTTTTTTTCAAGACAGCAGTAGCTTCCTCTGTGAAGTCCTCCCATGTACACCATTCTTGGCCTTAGCTTTACATATAGTTGATGTGTGCACAGAGCAATTGGATTGTGCCAGTGACTTCTGTAAGTCTTTAGGAGACACTTTAGGGTTCTTTTTTACCTCTCTGAGTATTCTGCGCTGAACTCTTGGCCTCATCTTTGGTGGATGACCACTCCTTGGGAGGGAAGCAACAGTGCCAAACTCTATCCATTTGTAGACAACTTCTCGGACTGATGAATGATGATCATCCAGACTTTTAGAGATGGTTTTGCATCCTTTCCCAGCATTATACAAATCAACAATCCTTGATCACAGGTCTTCAGACAGCTCTTTTAACCGAACAATGATGCACATCAGACAATGCTTATCAAGACAATTCTTACTAGGTGTGTGTTTTATAGTGAGCAGGGCAGCTTTAAACCTCTCATCAGTGATTGGGCACACACCTGACTTAAATTGTTGGGTAAAAATTGGTTTCAATTGCTCTTTAAGTCTCCTTAGGCTAGGGGTGTCCAAACTTTTTGCAAAGGGGGCCAGATTTGGTGTGGTAAAAATGTGGGGGGCCAACCTTGGCTGACGTCCTTTACATGGAACAATATATTTAAGCAAATTTTAGCAAGCCATTCTGTGTGTCACATTTGCCTTATTATTTTTTAAAATATTTTCAACAATCTCGCAACTAGCCTTTGTGGTGTTCTCTTTCGACTCTCGGGCTCTTGTGAAATACTGCTGCTGTGAAATTAAACTAGCTTCAAGTTGCTTCAATTTCTCGCTACGTATCTTCTCTGTAATCTTGTCGTACATGTCAGCGTGTCTTGTTTCGTAATATCGCCTCACAGTGAACTCTTTAAAAACAGCGACCGTCTCTCTGCAAATGAGGCAGACAGTTGTTTCGTATTTTAGTGAACAAATAGTCCAATTTCCACCTAGAAGCGTCGGCCGTCACAGTCAACTTTCTTTTTTTTTTTTTGGTGATTGTCGCCATTTTAGAAAATTGGGAGTAAAGGGTCACATGGGGTAATGTTGCTTAGAGTGCTGCTGCCTTTTAGTGGGTAAATGAGCAGCATTTAGTGTGTTAGATACTTCATATGCTGGTAGCCGTACTGTTGACCAATTTATTAAGTCTGTGTGTGGGCCAGACTTTAGTGATTTTATGACAGAGGCTGGGGGCCGGATGAAATTTGACCACGGGCCGCATTTGGCCCCCGGGTCGGACTTTGGACATGTCTGCTTAGGCAGTGGTTTCACTTACTTATTTTTCCCCTTCTGTCATTCTTTGCATGCAATCCTCATTAAAATATGAAAACCTAGAAATGTCTGGGTGGTTTTAGTTAAAGCAGACACTGTTTTTACATCTGTGTGATTTTGACAAAGATCAGATCACATTTGATGGCGATTTCATGCAGAAATGTGAGAAATTCCAAAAGGTTCAGATACTTTTTCATACCACTGTACTGTTAAGCACTAAGCCCTGCATCAAACATTTTAAAACAAAAGTAATATCGAGTTTTACCTTGGAGTGTATGGCATTTGAGGTGGTGGTGGAATGTAAAAATCAAGGATTGCTGGTTTCTCCTTTTTGGTAGATCCATTAGCCGAGTTGCACGGGGACTGGGCTCGGATCAAAGAGGAATTGTTCTGCAAAATATAACACAGCAAAGCCTTCATTCATACCAGGAAGGGGACAAACGGCATGTCTGTTTGTCTTACAGAAGTCATAAACAGTGATGGCCAACACTGATATATCTTACTACTTGCTAAAACAAAACGCTATAGGCATGTTGACAGTGGTCGCCCTTGTGATGAGAGCCTTTTTGCAAAAGATGCTTATCTCATTCTCTGACTCAAACATTCTCTGACTCTTGTTTACTGCTTTAACAGCAGCTTTGTCTTCATATCTGCTTCAGAAAACTTAAGGTGGCCTTACATTACAAGATAACCTGGGCATTGAAATCTGGTGGCATGACACACTGCAAGAAAATCATTTCAGATTATCTTGCCGGATAGAAATCAGGGTTACGGCACACTACATGATTCTATCCAGATTGAGCCAGGCCCTAATATAATAAAATCTAATCATCTCAAAAGAGGGTGAGCAGTAAGGGAGTGGGCAATGCTCTTCACTCGCTTTATTCAATGTGCGGCAGTTACATAAAACTGGAACAAATTCCGAGATGATATCAGCCACAACTCTTGCCAGCCTCCCACTCCCTGGATTGCCCCTTTGTTTCTCCACTGTCGTCACAATCTTTGCGCCCGTCCGAGGAGAAAGTATTTCATTTAAAGACCAAATGTGAACTAAGGTTGGCCACCCATGTTTTTGAATAATATCAATGGCTAAACAATTATAAGCATATTTTCGTTATTTTTTTTAACGCAACCCTTCCAGATTCTTTAACCCATAGCAACGCCCTTGACAACGAAAATGCTTTTCTTCGACAATCTTCGGAAATCCTCGGAAATTACGTCACACCGAGAACTGCAAGGGAAGTCCGCCGTACACACAGTATTGTTGCATTGCTTCTCGGTAAGATGCCACGGCGGTGTGTGGCGATGTATTGTTCTCAATCCAAAGAAAAGTTGTATGAGTGGCTGAAGGATAGCAGGGCACGTAAATGGACATCTCTTGTTTGCACCAAGCGAATGAATTTCACGCCATCATCGAGTCGTGTTCTCTGCTACAAAGACTTCGAAGATGCCTGCGTCCTCAACCGGTCTGCTTATGATCAAAGATTTGCAAAAAAGTAAGTGTGATTTTTGGATAGATGACTGATGACTTTGTCAAAGCAGAGCTGCCAACTGTTGTGGAACAGTGCTTAATTTGTAAATATTAAGGTGCCGGAACGCAAAGTACATATGACTGCGCAGGGATGACGGCACGTGGACAGGTCCCGGAACATATTGTAATAGCCCGAATAGGGAAATAGAAAGGGGAGGAGTGAATGATGGCTTCCTTCACTTTATTGTGGCAACAGTTAAATAACAAATAACAAAAATAACAGCGGACTGCTGCAACATGCGACCGCCAACTTCGCTCTCACGCCGCACTCTTTTCCACACTTCCCGCTACGTCACCACTCTGCTGTCCGATGGCCCTTTCACGGGCCCGCACACAGTCACGGACATTACATTATGCAGAAAATGGTGCTGAAAACAAAACTCAAATTCCCACTTGCCATGCTGTGGGACTTTCCTTTTTTTCTTTCTTTTCTCTGTGCTTTTCTGACTCGTTTTGAACCATCTTCCTTCTTTTTGAAAAAAGACAGTAAATGCAACAGTCTTTTTGGCATGTTGAAATACCGTTTGATCCTGGCTGCTTGCTCCCAAGATGCCGCAAATTTCAAGTTTTTTTTTAATTTTTTTTTTTTGTGTCAGGAGTGTGATTTGTTGGTCCAGCTTCTCAGTGCACCAACAAATCTCCGACTCTTTCATATGACATTAATTTTCAAAAACTACATGCAATTCTTGGGATTTGTTGTGTAAATGAATTTATGCATATTATTATTCTATTTTATACTGTAATGTCCTAACTGCGTGTAATATTCTGATATAATGTTTTTCGAGGCACCCTAAGTGCACGCGTTACTCTTGTTTAGTGCTACAACAATTAATCGATTAACTCAAGTATTCGATTAGGAAAAAAAGATTCGAATTAAATTGGGTGCCTCGAGTATTCGTTTAATTAAAGTGGGGTTGTAATGGTTTATTTTTAAAGTGTTTGCATTGAGTTTTATTGATTTGGGTGGCTACACTGCCCTCTTGTCTGCCTCATTTCACATAGCTGAATCCAGCTGGTCCATGTTAAGACTAACATAAGCAAAGTTTTTGTTTTAGCTAATATTTTCTAATGCATTCGTAATTTAGTTTACAGGTATATATAGCCATTTTCTGTGGGAATATGTGTCCAAACCATTTTTTAAGAGAGAAAAAAAAAGCGTCTTATAGCTTTTAAGCTAGCAGACTTTTGCTGTGTAAAGTAGCCAATTGTTCTTTTCTTTGACATAAATTCTTATTTTATTTTTTTATAACGTTTGAGGCTCAGCTCGGGTATTTTAATTTTTCATGTTCCTTATCCGATTACTCCATTATTCGAATAACTAGTTCATTGATTAATCGACTACTAAAATAATCGATAGCTGCAGGCCTACTCTTGTTTTGGTCACGTGACGTGGGAGTGTGATTGAGAGGCACAGGCTCTATCTATCGCTCCGCACAGCCTGCCGAGAGCTTCAAGCTGTGTTCGTACTGTTAGCTCCATGTGTTAATAAAGAAACAAAGTTGTCAGCACGTTGTGCGTTCGATACCTTTGTCAACAAAAAGCTCATAACAAGACACTATGCACGATCCGTTTAATAGACGCTGGGCCTGGAGAGCTGTGAGTAGTAGGAGGCGAGGGGGAGATGAGCGAGAAGCAAAACTTCGTGGTCGAATGTGGCGGCAGTCCGCTATTATTTTGTTTTCTTATTGTTGCCACAATAAAGTGGGGAAAGCCATCAACGACTCATCTCCTTCTTTCCCCGCAACGTTTTTATATTATTATTTTATATTTACGAGAGCTGCCGGATCTGCCAAAATGAACATGAAGTCTATTTATTTATTTTTTTAAACAATGTCATCAGATAGACAAAAACATAAAATGATGTGCAAATGCCTGCATCTTCAAATCATGAAAATAATAACAGCCAATATCTTACCAATCTTCTAATCTCGATGGGTCTCGTCTCCATTCCATGTCAGGTAGTCTAGGCACATTGTTTGCATCCTGATTAGCATCTGGCTAATACATGTTATGTCCAACATAAAATTCCAACCTCCTCTTCTTCCTCCAACTCTTCAAAAACTTGGATCTCCTCCCTTGCGCTCGATCTATCGCTTGTATCGCTGTTTGAATCATTGTTTGAAGTGCATTGTATGGCGGCCGTATGGAGTGTGCCATCGCTGTTCTCGGTGTGATGTATCACTTCCGGGTTCGTCCCCTTTCAGGCTCGAACTTCGGAAACGTGATTATTTTGTCAAATATACAACACATAAATTATTTTTTCATGCTTTATTTGTTGGACAATGTTTAATTACTTTAATTGTGACCCTATTTGGCATGTTATGAAATTACTTCACATTTGGTCTTTAAGCGGAATGCTCGGAACGACCTTCGCGTCATGGAATAACTCCTTCAGCATGTACATATAAACAATGTCAGCAGCATCGACAGTCCCTGCGCATTGCACCCAATTAGAAGCTTTCTTTTACCCGGTCACCCACGGCGCTGCTCAAAAGGTAGCCTGATTAAGATAAATATCATTTTTCATAGTAACTGGGGTGGCGTCAAGCGGTCCTGATTGCTCTGCCAATAAATCAGCAGGCATCATATCGGTGCTTTGAATGCTTACAAGAGATTCCTGTCTTATAATCGTCCCTGACTTAGACTCAGGCCCCGTGATTTTCATGTAGTGTAAGGCCACCCAAAATGTGGAAATGCCTGTAAATGCATCTAACTCATAAAGAAAAAGCACACTGACGCTGAAAAACATTTGTGTATTTGTGTGTCTCGGCTTGCCATGGATCACTGTTAGTTTGCATCATAAACAACAACAGCAACATCCTGGCCATTTGTTTCCAATCAACCAGATACAATCTAAAGAGACTCCTACACTAAAGCATGGCTGCTTTATCTCCAACACAGAATCATGGGACAATGTCATTTAGGATGGAAAACTAGATCAATTAACTGTTTTAGAGAACAGCTTTGAGACTTGTCTGGACTTGCTGCTTTTAGCTGTAAAAACCTTACGATTCATGGATAATGACTTGACATGCACAGAAGGACGTGTATATGTACCTGAGGTACAGGAGGCTTCCACCGCATGTTCTTGAGAGGGGCGGGGGTAAAACCCGTTGTTCCTGTGGGACGCTTCTTTAAGAGGAGGAACACACCTTTGGGATCCTCCCTTAGTTTGAACACCAGGTTTTTCAACTGCCAACCCACCTTGATTACAGTAATAGAACATATACTGGCTCACTGACATATGCTGACAATAACGTACTGTAGGTATGTTGCTAAAATACAGTATGAGTACATGAAACAATCTCTAATAACATTCTTACCACTGTTTGTTGATTGACCTGAATCACTTCATCACCAGCGTGGATCTTTCTGGTCAGGTCGGCAGGAGACTGAATAAAACACACAAAGGGTTCTTTTGCGGCTCTTTTTTTAGGGGAGGAGGGGCTTTTAATCAGAAGTATTATATGGTATCTTAGTTCGGATCATGCACTGTACGTTTAAACCCCATTTATATTAAATCAAATCAATATTTGGTCTAAATACAAACAAATCATGTGAAAACATGCAACATGACTCTTGTTGATGATTCAGATAGTGATTCACAAAAAGACCAGAAGCAAAACAATCTATCTATGACAGTGATACTGGTGCATTAGTCACTGCCTGTCTCATTGTCAACAAAGGTGGGACTTTTGAAGCAACTGTTTGTGGACGTGCAGAAATAAACAACCTTTGAAACCTTGGACTGTTAGAAACTCCCAACCAGTTTACTTTTATTACTGGAGATGTGAAGATGAAAAGAAGGGTGAGAGAGAAGTGCAAGGTGTTGTGTTAATACCTACATGTTCTGTGGTTCCAGTAATGACATGTAACCCATCATATGTTGACTTAATATACATTCCCTAAAAGGAAAGACAAAAATGTAAATATTGTGGAAAATTACTTTCATGAAGACAGAGGAAGTATTCCTTACCAGTCCTTCACCCGGTTTGATATTGGTCATCTGAACTTCCTCCAAGCAGGCAGACTGGCTCATTAGGGGGTCAGAGGTGGTTCTTACAGTCTGATCACATATGTTGTTCAAAATCTTGGACTGGAAAGGTAACAAACAAAATACATCAAATGAATTAAAAACATTGTTAATTAATTAACTACTACAAAGCACAGATATGTGAGTGCACACTTGAGATACACCAATGTCCTGTTTGGTGAGTAAAGCAGCGTTTGACCAGTTGTATGTGTCAATGCAAGTCCATTTTTTTGAGTACTAAATAAATCAATTCAATGTGTGAAATAAGAGGATTCAAAGTAACATCGGGAATGTTTTTGTTTTCAATTTTTCTTCATTGGATGGGCCTTTACATTGATGCTTGAGAGATCACTTTGCTACAGGACTGAAAGACTGTGATCAGCTGGGTTCTCAACTTTTAAAAATTGTTTAGAGCGAGACTACACACACACGCACTTGCACAAACACCTATATACAGTATATAAATATGTACCTATATTAGATACACTTTGGGGTCCCAAACTTTTGAAACGTAGGTTATCATATGGGATTTTTAATTGTGGGGTCGCTTAGATCCCAAACTTTTGAAGGGTAGTGTATATATACACACTCACTCATTTTATGCTACAGCGTTGATTCTTCACTTACGTTCCAGATTTTTTATGAAAAACAATGTTGCTTTTTTTTGTTTTGTTTGTTTTTGCATGTCATAGCGCAATGCGTGGGAATTTAGAACCCAGCTGATCGAAGTATCAGTTGTACAGAGCACTACTGAATGTATCGTTGCAGCTGCGCTAATGGTGATGCCGTATACCCGTCACTATCCAGTAAGAACAATTAACTTGGTATTCAGATGATGCCATGCAATTGAAACAGACTATTAAAGAAACTTGTGGCTCTTCTATATTTTACATTTTAGTTTAAAGCACGAGAGAGACATCTAGAATACTTACAACTTCTAGGATCTTTTCTTCCATCTCATAAACACAGCAGTCCTGTTACACATAACAAGCAATGACATGCATATTAGGATTCTGAGTAATTAGCAGAAGACCCATTAATATAAAGTAATCTCCATTCCAGGTGTAGAAGAGGGAGGAAGTGAATACCGCTATACGAACAAAGGCTGCAACAACTCAATGAAATTAGCTGCCAACGAACAAATTTGATAATCGATTCTTGCCAGCAGCAATGAGCAGTCCTGTTTGGGTCGTTGTTTGTGTGTAAAGGCCGTTTTACACTAGCGTCAGGCCAGTGTGACGAGCTGTCCATAGCAAGTGCAAAATGGGAGTACAAGTAACTAAGAAACATTTTTTACTCAAGTACAAAAGTTTTTGCTTTAAAATTTACAAGTAAAAAGTAAAACTATTTTCTCCAAAGGTGTAGGTTTGATCGCAACATTGGTAGGGACGATATAACAGCATAAACTGCATCTACCGTACACTTTTTGCCCATAGGTCAGGGCTACATTTCTCACAAATATGAACCTGATTAAATGATAGGCTAAATGATCAATGCAAAATAAATCTGTATTGACTTTTACTAACTTCCATGCATATTGGTTCAGGTGACACACCGTTGGACTGAAACCTTTGTTTAAAAACTACAACAACAACAACAACAAAAAAACATTTTGAAAATTTACAGAATAAGTTTAGGGATTTTATTAGCAAATGAACTAAAATGCAAAATTTGAACATAACCTAAATTATATTAACATACAAAAACAAACAAAAAAAACGTAATAATCTCTTAACTATCCGGGAATGCAAAAAATAAACATTTGTCTTAAGACCACTCAACAATGTCTAAATAAATTAGCTATAACTGGAAAAAAAAACTTCTTAGGGTATTACAAAAGTAAAAAATGGAACCTTCCTTCAAGTAAAACACTACTGCTTTTGTCCGCGAGCACAGCTAAACTCAACAAAAAATATGTTTTACCGTGATTATGACAAATGTATGATTATTTGAAAAAAAAAAAAAAAGTCTGCATAGGCTGCAAAAAATATATTTTAAAATAAATAATGTAGAAAATAAATACATTTTAAATAAATATATGCAGTGCAAGTCATCAACCAATTAAACGTGTGTTTGATGGGAAAAAAATGGACCAACACATTCATTAAGTAAAAAGGGGTAAATGTAAGTCTGAACGTCATGAAAATAATTCACTTAATAATAAGGGTCAATTCTATCCTTATAACACATGGGAAGACAATCTAAATGACAGATATAACTGAACTCATTATATCATGCATATAATGTTGCTTAAAAGGTAGTAGGGACAATTTGAGCATCCTGAAAAGTTGCGAGTGTGACACGTCCCTATGCAAACCTACGCCCTTGATTTTCGCCCAATGCGATATACTCAGGGGTGCACATAAGTGGTCCGCATGCGCGCATGAGTACTGGACGTAGACAAACGCGCTGGCCCTCAACGGCTTCCGTACGCTTTTGCGTACCGATGGCTGACCACTGTATTTGCGGCGGACACGAGAAAATAACTTCTCAAAATGTCGTAGAGGCAGGCCACATTGAGTAATTACTTCCGTGTTCCCCCACCCCCGTCAAAAGACAGACGACAGAAACGTCACCGGAGCTACCGAAAAAAAGGACTTTTGCTGAAAAGTGGCTACAGGAGGTACCATGGCTAGAAGCAAAGGATGCTCGCACGGAAATGCGGTACAAAATGTGCCGTGAGAATCCCAATGTCGCCGATAAGAGCAGCGCATTTTATGTAGGGTCAAAGAATTTCAGCCATCCAAACTTTGAAAAGCACGAAAAAAACAGAGCATGTGGCAATTAAGCAAACTATCGATGTCAAACAGGACCCCACTCGCCCTATGGACAAGTGGCGGAATAGGGCGGAATAAAGGTAATGACCAGCGACATGCACTGACAAACGTGTTTTTGCTCGCATTTTACAAAGCTAAACATGCACGTTCAATGAGGTCTTATGAGGAGGTCATCCCACTTTTAAAAAGGCTTGGAGTTAATGTGGGAGCCGCATAATGCCCTTTGTTTTGAATTGGTGCTTTTTATTTCTTTACATTTCACTTCAAAGTAATGGCAATTTTGTTGTGCCAGTTGATGTTAATCAAGCATTTATTGTTAATATAATTAATTAAAGTTAATTGGCTCTAAGTCAAGCTTGTCATAAATTTATCGCATCAGGCGGGTCGGCTCTCAAGCTCAATGAGGACCAAGTCACATCTCCAGGTCCTCCTCTGAGAACCTGGGCAAAAAAATTATGTGCACCCCTGGATATACTAGTATTTATATACAGTATATACATACGATCGTTCAAAGGTTTGGGGTCTAAGCGACCCCAAACTTTTGAACCGGAGTGTACGTGATTAAAAATCCCATGTGACACATTACAGTTCAAACGTTTGGGGTCGCTTAGACCCCAAACTTTTGAACGGTATGTATACACATACACACATACAGTGGGGCAAATAAGTATTTAGTCAACCAGCAATTGTGCAAGTTCTCCTACTTGAAAAGATTAGAGAGGCCTGTAATTGTCAACATGGGTAAACCTCAACCATGAGAGACAGAATGTGGAAAAAAAAAATCACATTGATTGATTTTTAAATAATTTATTTCCAAATTAGAGTGGAAAATAAGTTTTTGGTCACCTACAAACAAGAAAGATTTCTGGCTGTCAAAGAGGTCTAACTTCTTCTAACAAGGTCTAACGAGGCTCCACTCGTTACCTGTATTAATGGCACCTGTTTTAACTCATTATCGGTATTAAAACACACCTGTCCACAATCTCAGTCAGTCACACTCCAAACTCCACTATGACCAAGACCAAAGAGCTGTCGAAGGACACTAGACACAAAATTGTAGACCTGCACCAGGCTGGGAAGACTGAATCTGCAATAGGTAAAGTGCTTGGTGTAAAGAAATCAACTGTGAGAGCAATTATTACAAAATGGAAGCCATACAAGGCCACTGATAGTCTCCCTGGATCTGGGGCTCCATGCAAGATCTTCCCCCGTGGCGTCAAAATGATAACAAGAACGGTGAGAAAAAATCCCAGAACCACACGGGGGGACCTACTGAATGACCTACAGAAAGCTGGGACCACAGTAACAAAGGCTACAATCAGTAACACAATGCGCCGCCAGGGACTCAAATCCTGCACTGCCAGACGTGTCCCCCTGCTGAAGAAAGTAAACGTCCAGGCCCGTCTACGGTTCACTAGAGAGCATTTGGATGATTCAGAAGAGGACTGGGAGAATGTGTTATGGTCAGATGAACCCAAACTAGAACTTAGTGGTAGAAACACAGGTTCTCGTGTTTGGAGGAGAAAGAATACTGAATTGCATCCGGAGAACACCATTACCACTGTGAAGCATGGGGATGGAAACATCATGTTTTGGGGCTGTTTTTCTGCAAAGGGACCAGGACGACGGATCTGTGTAAGGGAAAGAATGAATGGGGCCATGTATCGAGAGATTCTGAGTGAAAATCTCCTTCCATCAGCAAGGGCATTGAAGATGAGACGTGGCTGGGTCTTTCAGCATGACAATGATCACAAACACACAGCCAGGGCAACAAAGGAGTGGCTTCGTAAGAACCATTTGAAGGTCCTGGAGTGGCCTAGTCTGCATGGAGGAATGGGCCAAAATACCAGCAACAGTGTGTAAAAAGCTTGTGAAGAGTTACAGAAAACGTTTGGCCTCAGTTATTGCCAACAAAGGGTACATAACAAAGTATTGAGATGAACTTTTGGTATTGACTGAATATTTATTTTCCACCACGATTTGCAAATAAATTATTTAAAAATCAAACAATGTGATTTTCTGTTTTTTTTTCCACATTCTGTCTCTCATGGTTGAGGTTTAACCATGTTGACACTTACAGGCCTCTGTAATATTTTCAAGTGGGAGAACTTGCACAATTAGTGGTTGACTAAATACTTATTTGCCCCACTGTATATGTATATGTATATATATATATATATATATATATATATATATATATATATATATATATGTATACACCGTGGGGAGAACAAGTATTTGATACACTGTCAATGGGTTTTCCCATTGGCAGTACATCAAATACTTGTTCTCCCCACTGTCTGTGTGTGTATATATATATATATATATATATCTACACATATCAGAGGTTGCGCTAGACTTTTTCATTGTCTGTCGTTTTGACTGACAGGGTCATAAAAATCCGGTCATAATCTATTTTTACCCGTCACTTAAATTTTTAAAATGATAATAATGACGTATTCAATAGCAGTGTTGGTCAAAAGTGGTGCGTTACTTACTCAACTCTGAATAAATTGAAGAAACTACCAGCCATGTTGTGTCTACTCTCTGCTCTGTTGATTTGTCATCCAAGACTCGGGGTGCGTTCAGGTTTGAGAATAGCGCACGTACTTCTGACTCCAAGCTGTTTGTCCCTGCTCATTCAATTAGGCTATGTTCATACTACAGGTCTTAATGCACAAATCCGATTTTTTTGTCATATCCGTTTTTTTGGCGTGCCCATTCAGACTGCCTTTGTCCATTGAGACCAGTCCATTGAGACCATTCAAGTATTACGCATGCGCTCTAATTCGCAGTCCGACACGCGCCGGTGCGCAGAAGCATCAAAACAAATGACAAGTCATCCGTCATTCCAGGGCTATCATATTTTGCTTTTCAAAAGGAGGACACAAATAACAGACATAAATAATCCCCGTTTAGGCTTATATTCACAGTTTATATGGATCGATAGCATGCACGCACTGTCCGTGCATGTCACACACACATACGGGCAGTTTGCCCTGACTCTCCAATACGGGCTGCAGCCAGACCCCCCTCCCGACTCTCGGCCGTGTAGGAAATGTTGAAATATAGCTCACATAGAGCAGAGAGAAAACCGATCATTCTCATGCTTATCCTCAACCCATTTTTATTTTTTTATGACTGTTGTCAAGCCCGGCCCTTCCCCAAAAGCCGTGTTCACTGCAAGCTAGGCGCTAATAACGCACAAATGAAATCGGATTTGGGACACTGGACGGTACAGACCGCCGCGACAGTCTGGAAAAATGTGGCCCAGATCGGATTTGAACCACATAAAAAAATGACCCAGATCGGATTTGAAATGGTCCACTTCTATGCGACTTGTCCTGTTCAGACCGTCAAGTTAATGCCTGACTCGAGTCGGAAAAACACGAAAAAATTGGATTCGTGCATTAAGACCTGTAGAATGAACGTAGCCTTAGACAATGCTCTCCAAAGCTTCCTAACGTTTCCTTGTTTGCTACACCTGAATGCTAGTTCGGACATTTTTCCGAGTAAGGCCAGCGTCGTCATGCATCAAGAGAGACAATAGCTTATTAATATGCTCACTTGCCATCCTGTGGTCTGGGGTGTGAATTGCAACCTGTCAAAATGACGGATGGACTTCAGTTTTTTCCATCACCGTTTTAAAAAACCGGTCAACGACGGAAAATATTCGGTTAACGCGACCCCTGATATATACACATATATGCAGTTTTATCATACAGGAATCTGAGCCAATATTCAAATAAAGAACCAGAAAATGCATTACACTGCAAGGGACATCTTGCCAACTTTTTACTTTTGTTCTATATTTGTATTCAAGATTTGACTATGGCTATGGCAGAACCACACACAGCTGAGGAAACAGCCTCCCCTGACAACTGTGTCTGTCGTGGTCAAATGGAACGGTGTTCAGGAGAGTGGTTCACCCTGCCACCCTGCTGGGGTGTGCATGTGTGGGTGTGGTTGGGTAGGGGCTGCTTGTTTTCAAAACTCTCTTACGGAGAGGGGCTACCGCAAAGAAGGCCATCCATCAACACACAGGTGAAATCCATCTGTCAACGCTTAATAAAGAATCAACATTAACCTGCCACAAGCCTGATTCTTTACTGAAATGAAATGTGGAAAAATTATGAAGAAAGGTTGTCGGTCCTAACAACGCTAGGTCTGTTTCTTCTTGCAAATTCTTTGTGCACGTTGACAATGGGGGCTGAACGAGCTTGTCTATATTTCTATAGTTTGCACATTCCACTGGCCCAAAGGGGGGCGTTAGTGATCAAATACATTTGTAAAGACATGCTTAGTTTAGCTGTCTGTGTCTTGTGTTTCATGAATACATTTGATAGCCTTTCTACATGCCAAAATATAGTGTGGAAAATTCTTCAATAGATAAGTTGCGTACATGTGATTTTGCCACATTCCCATCATGAGATGAAAAGCATTTGTAAAGCCAAAGTGGATAAAAACACTGATGATAGGTTGCATATAATATACATTGGTGTAAAAATAAATAAATCATACATTATAATAATATTTTCTCAAACGACTACCCAAAATACCTCAGGGTTTCAGAAAGAATTTGGATTCACCAGCATGCGAAATTACAGATTTCAGATATTTTCCCCAATCTGAAAAGGAAGTGCTGAAATATATAACTGTGTTTAAAAGCCATGAAGTAAAACTGTATAACCATCTTCTACAGCACATACTGAATGTCAAACTCATCAGTCGGATTTTATATGGCTCACAAAATCTTATCAAATGTGTATTTGAGCAGAACGGTTGTGCAGTCCGAAGCACACGCATGCACTACTTATAATGCAAGTGTCAGAAAGCTTTGCTGACATATTAGCGCATTACTGGAGACTAGCAAAGGACCCCACCCTTTTACATTGGGATCATTCACAACCATGTTAGCATTTGCCTTGACCAAATTTTCAGTGGGGTGGATAGCAATGCACATTTAAAGTAGATTCTGATTAGTCAAACTGAATAAACTCCAAACACTCTCAATCAAGCATACAAAACAGACTACACAGTATTTTTTTTAATGGCAGTTTTTTTACGATATACTTACATATGCCATTATCGTGACACAGATAGTTTTTCGACATTGGTTGTAAGAAGGAAAAACATGCAGTTCCAGTCAATTTAATAAATGCATTGATACTCACACAAAGTGTAGCCTATGACGTTGTCTCAGATTTTCAATTTTGAATTTGCCATCTCAGTTCTACAAGCACTGCTTGAGAATACATTGATGAAGTTATAATGTCTACAAACGCAACAAATAATTTGGAAATGCCAAAGCAAATCATGTTTCCAAAATGTCTCTAGGAACCCCAAATGTATTCTGTAGATGTGCCTAACTCATTGACTCTCTTGTAGACAGAAGCTGGATCATAACTAATAGCCAAGAAATGCAAAATGACAATTCCATGAGTGTAGTGATCCATCATGGTTTTGGACTTGACCCCACAGCCGGAGTGGATCAGATGACTGTCTACAGCCTTTACAGCCTTTGATCTGCCACCAGAGCAGATTTGTAGGGTTGATCAATGATGCGATACAAAGTGGTAGGACGGTGTGGGAACATGTAAGGGACTTGACACCAGTTCAAAATATAAAACATGACGACAACAGTTAGAGGGATTGTGCAGTCATTGTGCAGACATGAAATATGTTTGAAGATAAGTGCTGAAAACGTGCACATGCTGAGATCAAATATAGCGATAAGAAAAACACTTTTTTTTTTAGCTCCATAGACACCAGGAGGTAGCGGTTAGATGTACGCAAAAAATGACGACCTTTAAGTTGGCTACACTATAGACGGGAGCACAACGGCAGAGCTGACGTCTGCAACAGGTGATCTTCCTTGAGCACTCGAGTAGTAGTGCCAAAAATGTGGAGAAGATGCTTCTGACACCGCATACACGCTCACAAAGCCTCGCTGGACGAGCTGCTTAGACAGGAAAAAAGCTACTATTGGACGGACATGGCACAGTTGACACGTGCATGGGGTGTGGTTTGAGCACAGTCTGCAGACATGCCTACAGCCTCTGAGACCTGATGGGACAGCCTTAATTTTTCCTATTCTGAAGCCTAATTACATTTACTTCACAATGTTTTCATTGATTCAGTTTCGGTATTATTGTTTTCTTTAACCCAATAAAATAGTTTATTAAGGTTGCAGTCTCTTTAAACCATAACTTTCTCAATGAAACCACAATTATTGTGTGAATTAGATTTTTCGAAACTCATTCCGATTCAAGTCTTGAGACCATTGAAGATTGGTCAAAAGCTTAAATAACAGCTGTTTGGAAAGAGTACAACCTACATTTACACAGGTCAGCCAAGATAGCAGACATCTCCATGGTTTTATGGCTGAGTCTTATTGTGTGTAAACACAGCCTTCATTCAGGCAGCTGTGTACTGCATGATTTGAAAAGGACTTGGACTAGCAATGCAAACCTAATTGCACCACATCTTATTAAGAAAATGTAACCATTTATACAGTGCCTTGCAAAAGTATTCGGCCCCCTTGAATCTTGCGACCTTTCGCCACATTTCAAGCTTCAAACATAAAGATATGAAATTTAATTTTTTTGTCAAGAATCAACAACAAGTGGGACACAATCGTGAAGTGGAACAACATTTATTGGATAATTTAAACTTTTTAACAAATAAAAAACTGAAAAGTGGGGCGTGTAATATTATTCGGCCCCTTTACTTTCAGTGCAGCAAACTCACTCCAGAAGTTCAGTGAGGATCTCTGAATGATCCAATGTTGTTCTAAATGACCGATGATGATAAATAGAATCCACCAGTGTATAATCAAGTCTCCGTATAAATGCACCTGCTCTGTGATAGTCTCAGGGTTCTGTTTAAAGTGCAGAGAGCATTATGAAAACCAAGGAACACACCAGGCAGGTCCGAGATACTGTTGTGGAGAAGTTTAAAGCCGGATTTGGATACAAAAAGATTTCCCAAGCTTTAAACATCTCAAGGAGCACTGTGCAAGCCATCATATTGAAATGGAAGGAGCATCAGACCACTGCAAATCTACCAAGACCCGGCCGTCCTTCCAAACTTTCTTCTCAAACAAGGAGAAAACTGATCAGAGATGCAGCCAAGAGGCCCATGATCACTCTGGATGAACTGCAGAGATCTACAGCTGAGGTGGGAGAGTCTGTCCATAGG
This sequence comes from Corythoichthys intestinalis, assembly GCF_030265065.1. Lineage (NCBI taxonomy): Eukaryota > Metazoa > Chordata > Actinopteri > Syngnathiformes > Syngnathidae > Corythoichthys > Corythoichthys intestinalis. Next base: position 18,692,991 of record NC_080409.1, read on the forward strand.
ACAACAATCAGTCGTACACTGCACAAATCTGGCCTTTATGGAAGAGTGGCAAGAAGAAAGCCATTTCTCAAAGATATCCATAAAAAGTCTCATTTAAAGTTTGCCACAAGCCACTTGGGAGACACACCAAACATGTGGAAGAAGGCGCTCTGGTCAGATGAAACCAAAATTGAACTTTTTGGCCACAGTGCAAAACGATATGTTTGGCGTAAAAGCAACACAGCTCATCACCCTGAACACACCAACCCCACTGTCAAACGTGGTGGCAGCATCATGGTTTGGGCCTGCTTTTCTTCAGCAGGGACAGGGAAGATGGTTAAAATTGACGGGAAGATGGATGCAGCCAAATACAGGAACATTCTGGAAGAAAACCTGTTGGTATCTGCACAAGACCTGAGATTGGGACGGAGATTTATCTTCCAACAGGACAATGATCCAAAACATAAAGCCAAATCTACAATGGAATGGTTAAAAAATAAACGTATCCAGGTGTTAGAATGGCCAAGTCAAAGTCCAGACCTGAATCCAATCGAGAATCTGTGGAAAGAGCTGAAGACTGCTGTTCACAAACACTCTCCATCCAACCTCACTGAGCTCGAGCTGTTTTGCAAGGAAGAATGGGCAAGAATGTCAGTCTTTCGATGTGCAAAACTGATAGAAACATACCCCAAGCGACTTGCAGCTGTAATTGGAGCAAAAGGTGGCGCTACAAAGTATTAACCCAAAGGGGGCCAAATAATATTGCACGCCCCACTTTTCAGTTTTTTATTTGTTAAAAAAGTTTAAATTTTCCAATAAATTTTGTTCCACTTCACGATTGTGTCCCACTTGTTGTTGATTCTTGACAAAAAATTAAAATTTTATATCTTTATGTTTGAAGCCTGAAATGTGGCGAAAGGTTGCAAGGTTCAAGGGGGCCGAATACTTTTGCAAGGCACTGTAGTTTCTTAATATATAAACACTTTTAATGGTACATTATTTAGAAAATGTCCGTAGGTAAATAACATTCAGCCTTTCAGCAGTTATTTCCTTTCTACAGACAAAAATATATTCTCATTTTAACAACCAAGGAACAGATTGTTAAAATGAAACTCTTCCATACTTTATGCACCTTGGAAGACATAATTCTAAAACAGTGGCCTTAAAAAGGAGCCCATTGGTCTTATTCGGCCCATTGGCTATTTATTTGTGGCCCCTGAACTGTCAAGGCCTTTTCACATTGCCCTTAGCACAGTGCAGTGTGCCATTGACAAAACCATTACTGTATGTGCTTACATGTATGTATCACCTCAGCGCAGCTTAGTATCGTGGAGACAGCAGAGCATGAATTATGTGTGGGGTTTTTTGTTGGGTCAGCATTTTTACCGATACTTGTCTGTGTGCCAGCGATACACAGATAACCTTCCATTTGGTAGCACAGAGTTCACTGCCGCGTACGCAATTTTTAACTTTTACATTCATTTTTGGAGTAGTGTGTACTGTTGACTGCTCCAGTAGTCAATATTAGACAAAGTGTGAACCTCCAAGATTTTTGCTAAAGTACTTTGACAATGATCAGTTCAAAGTAGAAAAGACTGAGAAATTTGCATCCATTTTCCCTCCAGCCAGCTTATAAATATTTCAGGCTAGGGAGACTATAGCTGTGATGATGTTTTGAAATCGTATTAAGAAATGAAGCAAAAGATTTCTGAAGAGGCATTTCTTTATAAGTTAGAGGTAAAAATAACAAAAATACCATTGCCCAATTAAGGAATTTTGTCACATCTACTATTTGATTGTATGATACAGCAAAAAGCAACAGATTGCTCATTTGGTGGCGTTGATCTAGTTAGCACAAGAAGCCGTTCACAGACGAAGAAATAATAAAATAATACTTGACTGATGTGATGGTCAAAATGTTTAAAGGACAAGAAAAATACTGTTGTAAATTAAAGCTTGAACTAAACTCTCCTGAGTTCACCTATTTTTTTTTATTCCCATGAAGGACATTTTGCTTTGAATATCATGCAGTACATTGATGTGGCCTGATCAGCCTCAGTAAGTGGACCTTAAACTTACTGAATCAAAAATGTGTTGGCCTTACAGATTTGCATTTGAGCACCACTCTTCTACACTGAAATCTCTAGGATTCACATGGCAGTGTGAGAATTGGCCCCCCATCTACTAGAAGACCATGACGAAGCAACTGCAATAAATCACCAGATGAGCTGAAATCCCCAGCACTGGTGAGGAAATGTGAACTCTGGGAAAGGAATTTAGTTTAATGCAATGAACCCCTAAAAAGAACACCTGACATCTCAACAGCCACTTCCAACTGCACCTTGAAGTCATATGAAATAAAAGTCTACTTTCATACTGACAAACCTTTAACATTAACAAGCATCTAGGCTTCAAAACAGTCTGAACTCCTGTTGTGTACATGCTTAAAAATTTAAGTACCATAGTTTCCGAAGCACACAAATGGGATCTCCTGTTAGCTAGCAAGCGTAGGAAAGATCCCTAAAAGAAAACATACGTGTCTGCAATTATCTGTTCAGACTGAGCTGCAGGCTTCTGTCAGACCACATTTCCCATAACGCTCTTCTCCTTTGCTTTGCTTGATCCCGCATGTCTGTGCCCTTGGGCTGGTATGCACTCCCTGGATAACTTTGTGCGTATGCTAGTTTCTCAACGCCTGATTATACACAACGCCTTGTTATACATACTGTACGTTATTGTAATAACTAATATGTGCAAACCTGTTGAACTGTGGTGGTGAGCTCCAGGCACAGCTGAATGATCTTGTTTTTGGTGGCTGTAAAGTCACTGATCCCTGAGAGTGGAGTTCTGTCCACAAAGAAACAAGTGGGAAAGAAAAACATTTTAAAAAATGAAAAAGTAAAGAGATTGTTAACACTTTTTCCATTGCTCAATGTTCTGTCAATGATCGCCACCTCTGTGTAAAAGGGGTTAAACAAAAGCCGTTCGCAACAAATACTGAAAGTTGAAAATTCAATGCAGTTCTTTATCCTTTGGAGTATTTTGAGGACACCTTGAAATTGTGAGCCCCAAAAGAAATTGTACTGTGCTGTCTTTTATCTGAGGTATGGTGTGAAATTGCTAAGTTACCTGTCAAGCCAAGCCAGGAAGCTCTTTGCAGCACCAATGAGTTCCACCACGCATGTAAGAAAGTCGTTGGGTGGCTTGCGGGAACTGCTGCCATCATACACCGGGCTCTTTCTGCGTTCAGATGTGGCCATGTGGAGATTGTTGGTGGCTGCTCTCATCCTCACCACCAGGTTCTTTAAGTTGTCTGTCTCCACACCGTAGTTCTGAAACAATTAGTGTATACACTATGAATAAAAGATTGGATTATTAATAGAAAGCTACTTCTTTCTTCAATTAAGTTCAACGGGCCGAGCGGATGGCTTTTTATTTTGTCATGGAGAGCGTGTGGTCCCGAGTGTTCATGTGTTATCTGATTCCCATCATGGAAAGTAAAGTTTGCATTCCTGTGCCTGGGGTTGCTTCCTGTCATTGAATTCCTTTAATTTATCACTGCTTTGCATTTTGGAAGTAGCCGAGCTCAGTCTGCATGGGTGGCTTGGCAGGAAGTAAACACACTTATAACTGCAGTTTAAACATTCATAGATCTATTTTTACTGTATTGGTATTGAAAGAATTAGTCTGGAATGCACACATCTACAGTAGTTTGTTCAAGATGAGCAATAGGTCTCTGCTGTCCTAGTAAATATCAGCTTGCAGGTTCTTGCACCACTGCCAGATATTCTACTATTCAGATGGATGTGCCAGAAGCTAAACATGCTTGCAAAGAGAAAAGTGGCACGTGTCGAGCCAGTAAAGGAGATCTGCGAGTGGTTAAGAGTCTACTTTATTACAAAAAAGAAAACACACAAACACACCCATTATTTTACTAATGTCAGTGTTGCTGGAATTACTGGAATAGTTTTGTAAAAAACAGTGTCTAGCCTAACTCATGGTAATGAACATCTACTGGATTAGTGCAGTCAGACTAAAATTGATAAACAATAGATGGACGCGACCCTTGTGAGGATAAGTGGCTCGGAACATGAATGAATGAATGAATAATAGATGGTAACGTATTAGGTTAAAAATAGAAAACAAGTGGAGAGTTCAATGCAGCCTGTAATTGCAGTAAGAATGTTCAGAGAATTATTTTTGAAAAGTCTTTGCAGTGATTATGCAACAACACAGTAAGCTTTTTGTTTCAGAAGAGCTCCAGAATTTCAAATCTAGTATTATAATGCCAGCTAAATTTTAAATCAATTAAATATCCTTTCAAAGCCATTTGCCAGCAAGACATTCAATTAGTGATATATACAATTTTTTTGTTCATGCATCCCTCAATTTGACATAATTGTTGATGTTGTATCGAAAATGACTCATACTGTATTTGGCAAAAGTGTAAGAGCAGTCTAAAAATTGATGTTTACATTATGACTTTGGATGATCGAAAATGGCGGAAATGAAGGCTTCCTTCTAAGTGAAGGATAGCTATCACAACACAGTTCCTGTACTTTCCACAGGCTTTAGCCAGACTGGACAATAAATACACTTTGTTTTCCAAACATGAACCACAATATGGCATCTAAAAATAAGTTTTAGCTCATCACATGGTTGGACTTAATATCTAAGGGGGGACTTAAAACACTTCACTGGCATTAGGGAAGTTGCAATAACATTTTGGATTTCACAGACAGTGCAAAAGACCTCATGGGTCACAGAAGTCTAGTAAAATTAAACAGAATGTTCTTTGTCCCTAGACAGCTCCCAATAGCTCAAGGGGAAGAGCTCTGCTCTTTCCTGTGGAGATGTGGGACAGCTGTGCTGCAGTATGTAGGGCTATTATTCATTTTCATTAAGGTTGGCCAGCAGGCAATATACTTTTCCAGAGGTAATATTTAGCAGTTTATAATGTAAAATCTTACATGGACAAATGTGTCTAAACAAGAGCATGGCAGGGGGTGGGCCTAGATGTTGATGGTCTTAGTGGACCTTGCCTCAGTGTAAGCAAAATGAATCGGATCAAAAATGTTTTGCCAACTTCTAGGAGGAGCAAGTGAAGATAACATTGAATATAGCGCTTTCTTTCTTTGATCTTTTTTTAATAAAAACATTTGCCTCTGATGCAGTCAAATATAATCCATTCTGAAAGCTCAGACAAATGTTCACCTGAAGCCTCAACATAGTACAAACTGCCTGGTTTAACTTGTCTGGGTAGGTTCAAGACTGTTCAGCTCGCTGAGGGTAGCACAACTTGTTAAGTGGGAGCAACTAGATCATTCTGTCCATCTGTTACAAACACATCACTATGCAGATATTGAGAGAGAGCGTAAAGTGACGGGATTATTTTGAGAAATATGTATCGAAAATACATAAATAGCAGTCAAGTGTGATTTTCGCAGCTAGATCAAATACTCTATTTTATATTGTGTAATCTTTGTCTAATATTTACATCGGTTTGAATATCTTTAACATTAAATTGGGAAACTATGCAAACTTTTACATTTTTTTTAAAAAATTATTATCTCAAACATTAAAGTGGGAAACTATGCCCCCAAAAGAACAGAGCGGAGAATACTATTTGATACTGCAGTTTTACCATTTGGCATGACATACTTTGAGTGGCTGATGAGAAGAGACGGTTTTACACTCCACATAAAGCATGCCTGCTATCCACATGATCCAAAGTTACAGTTCCAAGTGTAAATATATTCAATTTTACATCAACTTGAAAACAACAAGACTACTTGAAGAGCAAGGGCTGTTTCCTGAAACATATTAAAGACAACCAAACCCCACATTTTAATGTAAATAAATACCCTTCTTAAAAAGAACATAAAGAGAAGAAAATGCTGACACAGATCAAAACACATGGACCACAGTCTGAGACTTATATAGGACAGGAAGTAATAAAATTCTAAATCAAATCCATCTGCTAGAAAAGTTAGTTCCATCTCAGCTGGAGAGTTTAGAGTGTTGCGTTGATGTTAACTGAGATGAAAGTGATTACATACGAAAAAACACAAGTAAACTGTACAGTGAAGAGTAAACAACAGACTTAAATAAGATTTTGACTATCAGTTAAATATGTCTTTTTGCTCTGGTTCTGGAATATTGTAGTTTCTATCTAACATGTTGATTTTTGTTTTTTTACTCAAAGAAATTGTACATGAGCAACTAATTAGACTCCACTTCCAGAAATGATTTAATGGAACTGAAAACTGCATATCAGGATATTGTATAACAAAAAAAAAAAAACTATAAAAATCCTCGACAGAACATTTTTTTTTGTAAATAAGGCTTTATATTAGTGATAGAATCTGTAGGTTAAAAAAATGAAGACATTTTCCTGTTATGACACGAATCATGGGTAATTAATGGCTCTTTTAACCACGTATAATTTCAAAATGCCTAATCAACAGTGCTGTTCTTCACTGCCCTCAAGTAACTTCATATGTTTTGGGGATTCCATAACCTCCTGAGCTGGGCAATGATTAGCCTTGCTGCATCATTGCTTTTTTAAGCTGCCGGACCACAAAACACAAGTCTGGGTTTGTATTAGGGATGCCCCGATAGAGTGATTGATTTTTTTAATTTTTATTTTTTACTTCCAATCCAATTCGACTATTTTACTGATTGCAATCTGATACCTACATTTTTAGACCATTAAAAATAATGGGAAAAAATATGCAACTAGTTTTATTTTGGCTTTCAGAATTAACTGGATTGCAATTAGGCCTGCACAATATACCATTTGAACATTGCCGTCGCGATGTGAGCATGCGCAATAGTCCCATTGCAGGAAGTGCAATTAATTAATTACCCCTCATGAAAACCTTTGTTTTGCTTCGTAAATCCAGCAAGTGTGCATAGACATGGCCTCCTGGATCCCTTTTATATCCAGCAATCTTCATCATTCGCAGATGAACCCCTTAGCCTGGATTAAACAGTATTATATAAATACAATTTGGTATGGTGAGTCAACCACTGTCTTCCCAAACATGACAAATTTAAGTCATCTAGTGAAAATTCTTCTAGTTTTAATATCGCAATACACGTGTATATCACAATGTATCGCAAACCCCCCAAACCAGAGGTGGGTAGTAATGCATTACATGTACTCTGTTACATTTACCTGAGTAACATTTTGAGAAAAATGAACTTCTAAGAGTACTTTTAATAAGTCATACTTTTTACTTTTACTTGAGTAGATTTGTGAAGTAAAAAATGCTACTCTTACTCCGCTACTTTGGGCTACAGAAGAGTTGTTACATTTTTCCTCTGTAGTGTACATAATATTAGATTTTTTTTTGCCAGCGATGCCAATAGTAGCTCTACTAATTTCACCAATGAGATGTTGAAACAATAATTACATGAACTCCATTACACCTATCAGACGCAAGCTTGCCGTTCTATGATCACGCCAGCCTGTTCAATCAAGTGGTGTCTTTAAAGCACCGTAAAAAATGAAGTATTTGACAAAGACCGCTGCCCTCAGCATGACTCGAAAGTGCGGATTTAAACCTCTCTCCCAGTTTTAATTTGGCACCGATTGACCGCGGAAAACCGGAGATATGATCCTTTTAATTTCATAATAGTAACTATGAAGTAACTAATCACTATTCAAACTAGGAATTATTTTCTCCACTAGAGGGCACTCATGTTCTTTGGACGAATAATGCTTCGTTTCTGTGTTTTTTGTTTCTCTCGCCGGAATCCAATGATTTTATTGATTTTGTTTTTGTATTTCTTTCACTTAATGTGGTATGTAATGGTTATTGTACAGTATCATTATTACAAAGTTCATATAGATATGTTTATGCTGAGAGAAGAAAATACAATTGTTTAAAAATAAAACAAAAACAAGCAGTTACTCATTACTTGAGTATTTTTTTCCACTTGATACTTCACTTGTATTTGAGTACATTTTTTGGATGAGTACTTTTACTTTTACTTGAGAAATATTATTTTGAAATAACGCTACTCTTACTTGAGTAAAATTTTTGGCTACTCTACCCACCTCTGCCCAAAACTCGCAATGTCAGTTGATTCCATTACCGTTAAGCCCTAACTGCAATGAACTTTCTCTGACAACCAGGTTACAAAAATACATGACATAAATATATAAATGCAGTCAAAGATCAAAATCAGAAGCCATAATAAAAGAAAAAAGTAAAAAATCAAGAAATAAAAACCGTTCAAAAATTCTGTTGCTAACTCAGCTGTAAATGACAAATTATGTTTTTGGTATTAAAGAGAGCCCTGATATTACCTCCTCGAGAAATGCTGTACAAAAAAAGGAAGTGAATACTGGATTGGATTCAATCTTGTAAACAAATCTGTTTATGTCCGATACTCCAAAAATAGTCATATTAGGTGCCGATACCGATACTTAATATCGGATCAAGACAACACAAGTTGTTATTAAATTCAAAGCAAAATAGGAAAGGGGCAGCAGCTAAAATGACCAAGAGATTCACCTTTTGCTAATCCCGGACCCCAGTTATTGTGGACTGGAACTAAATGGACATGTTATTTTTTTTATTAGTACTTTTCAAATGATCTATTTGCTAATGATTTCTACTAACCAGAGCACACAGTAGATCAACAGCCTCTAGCACCAACTCCTGGTGTCCAATCCTGGCAACACCAAGCTCTTCCAAGTCTTGATGCGTGATTTTCAGTAACTGTTCCCCACTGATCTTCTCCCGCTCAAAGTTGCCCACATACTGCTGTAAGCTGTCGTCCAAACCTGGAAACACATGAAATAGAAAACAGGAATAGTTCATTTAGCAGATGGTAGCAAATACTACTTTAGTATCTCTGACTTTAATTTGCACGTTTAATAATTTGTGTGTGGGTGTGTGTGCGCGTGTGGTTGGTTGCGTGAGAGTGTAAGTCCAAAAACAATACAGCGGAGTAACAGGTGGGACAGATAACTAAGCAGGATAAACACACTAAAAAGAGCAACAGTTGAGACCGCTAAGTCTGTTAGGCTGGTTAAACAATGGATGTCTATATTTGTGCAAATGTGTGTGTGCATGTGCGCCAACTGCCACTTACTGAGTTCAAATAATGCATTGATTGATAGCCACCAGTAACAACCTTGGCATTCAAAAGTTAAATGCCTGTTATTGAAATAAATAAAATGTTGCTTTCTGGTAGCCAAACTTGATCTAATAAAAAAATAATAATAAACAAACAAAACAATAAAACGCACATTTTTTTTTTTGCTCCCTATCTTGTGTATGCGTGTCTGTGGGTGCATGTTTGCAGAACGCCATCTTTCTTCCAATGAAAGAGTGTACAGAGATGGGGCAGCTGCAGCTGCAGATGCATGGCCCTGTGCCCTGCTTCGGAAAAAAGAACCGTCAGTAGTGAGACACCCTCTGTCACAACTCAGTCCAACCTTACTCTACACTCTCTCACACATACACTTTCACACACATATATATTCTTCAGTGCAAAGTAGAATTTGGTAGCCCTCAGCTTGAAATTCAAGTCACGAGGACCTTGACTTTTTTTTTTTCTAAGAACATAAATTGCAGCAGCAGATCATGGGGACCTTATAAATGTTGCACATGAATTTATGAGACAGCCACTTTGTGAGGTGTGCCGTCTAGTCACCAAGATATTTTTCGAACAAGCATATATTTTATGCCTTATTAACATTTAAAGTGGGTAATGCATGTGTGTATCAAAGTGCAAGACAATGTTAAACATTGAATGGTCATCAATTTTCCAAATGAAATAATCATTTATATAGCAACAATTCCAGTACCATACACTGCAAATAAATGGACATTAGGATTGTTGGCATGGTTAAGTGAATTATACTGCATTTCACATTTTTGCTTGTGAACTAAATATCCACGACCGCTAAAATGTGTAAGAAAAAAAACACTGGAGAATCCTAAGCAAGTAAATAAAGTAACACCAGTCTCCGTGAGCTGTAAGTGGCTGTGTCTAGCCGCTAAGATGATTGTGCACCTCAGCCTTCAATATAAATTTGAGTGGTTTAATGTTATGCTTGATTAACGTCTCAGAACTCTTGTGAACCAAGTAAAGTCGAGTATGAACTTGAATTCAGTTTGAAATACTCATGACTAATGAAATGGTTAAACTTGGATAGCCCATTGAACTGAAAAGAGTCAGCATTAAAGTATTTCACCTGCGCTAATAAATTTGTTTGTTATGACCCGAGCCATAGCTTAAGTCATTGCTGCTGAATCAAAGGAGAACCTATCACAGCTTGTTAACCATTAGTCTGCACACAAGCCAACTCTAGTTAGACTGAAGAGATGTTTCTCATTCCTTGGCATGCAAAATTCCTGAACACCACATTAAGGAAGTTTGGGCTTAACCTCTGAATGGCCAGCTGCTCGGAAAAACACTGTTACATGCAAGACATACAAGAATAACTTCAGCAAGAAGACAAAATCGAACTAAATGTAAACACTGGAACAGCTACTTGAGAGTAAATGAAAACAAATCTTGGGTTAACCAGACTAAAAGGAATTATGTCACATTTCCGTCTGTTATCTGAAAAGGCCACAAGGCAAGTTGGCAAACAATAACACTTGTTAAAGGTCACATTGTGCTATTTTTTTCAGCTCCCAGACCCAAGAACCACACCAATAGCTTAATAGGCGTGAAAAAAATAAAGTGAAATAAGTGTACTTTATATCTGTAAACCAAAAGTTGGGTGTAGGGTGTATAATACTACTGCATATACAGTATGTTAGTTTCATTATATTGTTAACTTGGTGGAAGGTAATGCAGCGCCTGCGTGAAAGCTTCTCAAAAGTTGCACATGATAAAAGAGCTTTGACAGAGTTTTATGGCCTCTGTGAACCACTTGGCAAACGTCCTTAGACCAAACCAAGAGGGTGTAACTCAACAGCAGCGGCATAAACACACACCACCAGTGTCAAATAGAATCAAGTTGATATACAGCTGGGCTCATATTTACAGCTCCCCAATGTTTGGCTCGATTGGACCCCAAGTGCAGTAACTCATTAAAATGTGTTGTGCTTAATAAGTTCAATTTGAAATGATTTTCCTTCAGTATTTGTGGGTTTCATTTTATTGAAGCCTTTTTGCTTCCTTTTACAATAGGCTGTGTGTGTATGTGTGACAACCTAAAAGTTCATTGCTGAGGTCTATGTAACCCTCCATTCATTTTTTTGACACAACTACTACACCCACTACAAGTGTTTACCTGGTAGTTGCTGGGCAGGTCCGAGTAACCAACTTATTTAATTCACTGATATATAATTATTGTATGCTAACAACTGGTAATCAATACAGTTTGGCTGGTGTACTTATGCCAGCCCACATTCACACAAAATTGTGGGGAGCTTGGAAAGCACCGGCCACAGACACTCCATTCTGGACTGTGTAAGTGGAACTACAGTATACCCTGAGGGAGGCCGTGGAGACCTGCAGCTAACTTAATGGTTGTGTAAGCACACATTTCCGGCAATGTAAACAGCAGAGCCCTTCTTCTTGCCAGTGTCTGCGCTATTCTTGTCATAATCTCAACATTTCCCATCAGCATGGGCACACCAAAACTGCAGATTGTGTTATTCCATGACTCCATCTGTGACAGTGTTTGTGACACTGAGGGGAGAAAGAAGCACAGAAGTAACCATTATCCACCCATTTTCTATACTACGTGCACAATGTATGGACCCAAATTCTATCAGTCAAAATCACCTGACTTTGGATGAGACGAGGAACACCAGTTACATTCACATGGACACCCTTAGGCAAAATTCAAACATGAACCTGTTTGCCGTGAGGCTAATCAATCAATCAATCACTATATTACTGCATTTGCAAATTTGCACACTTGAGTATGAATAGTTCACAACTCTCTCCTCTGGACTAGGCATGAACAATATTGGAAAAAAAACCATCATTGCAATTTGTTGGGGGTATGCGATATACAGTGGTACCTCGACATACGATCGCTTTGATACACGGTCTTTTTGACAGACGACGTAAAATTTGACTCGCCATTTGTTTCTGCATCCGACAACATGCTCAAAATGCGACGATTTATGACAGCGCCGCAGTTTCTTTGTTTTCCCGCAAGACACAGATTTTCTTGTGAGAGAAATCAACATGGGTTCCAAGAATGTTAGTGCAGGTGGTGAAAAAAGGAAAAAAGTGACAATTACCATTGAAATGAAGATGGAAGACAATGAAGAAAATGATGAAAGAAAAATATCAGCCTGGTGTGCGCATCCATGAACTGGCTCAACAATAATACGGCCGTAGAATGTCTAAGATTTCGACGATCCTCCTCCGACCTCCGTGACAATTATTATTGCGGTAACATCGCCAAAGAAAATTGCCAACTTTGTCAGGTTTTTAATCATTTATTTCAGAACTTGTGCAACATAACATGCCTACTGTCCACTGCAGCTGAACATGAAAAGTAAAAAGTCCTCTTTCACTCTATCAAGTCAGCCACGCGGTGCGTTCAATGCCTGGCACGGCCAGACTGTTCTCTCTGTATTTTTCAAACACTGTGAGAATAGCCTGGGACCCAGCTCCTTAATGGCCTCTCGAGGCGAACGAAATCATCCGTCCAATCAGATTCGATTATTTGCAACGTCACTCTTGCGCGTCGGAAGTCGTCTCCACAACAACACTGATGGCGAACGGGAGAGCCGAGAATATGTTCCAATCCGCGGTAAAATCAGTTTTAAATTACAAAAAACACATCGACACAAGTCATTGACAACAGTCTATCTCGTACTAGCCATGTTGAATAAACCTCTCCATTCTCCACTTGCGCAAGTTTCTTGTCGCTTTACCAACGTCAAGTCCGCCCATCGCTGACTGGTCCAGTCAGCTGTCTATTTGCTGTAGCTTGCTCCACCCTGGGAATTTGATCCGCCGGACGGTCACCAGACTCAATCGCTGGAACAGCAGTGAATATGGAGTTCCAGTCTAGTGCGTCCAGGTATACCACATAAAACACACCCGCCACATTAGAACCCGATTCGTTACATTTTCACAGGTATTACTATTATTCTTACTATTATTATATTATTCCGATTGTTATTCATAATTCATTTGTTTTGCTCTTTGTAATTGCTATTTGCAATAGTACCAGCAGCATTTATTAAGGTGTAGTTTGTGTAGGTTTTCGGGCTGTGGAAGAATTAATAGAATTATAATGTATTCTTATGGGAAAATCCTGCTCGACATACGACCATTTCGACTTACAAACAAGGTCCTGGAACGAATTAACTTGGTATGTAGAGGTACCACTGTATTGCGATACTATATTGCGATATTAAAACTAGACTAATTTTCACCAGATAACTTGAATAAGCTCTATTTGGGATTGGCCTCAGCGATATTGGAAAAACACTAGCATTGCGATATACATATGTTGCAAAGGCTCCACACTTATTTTTTGCATTGGTTGCACTGGTGCGCCTAACTTTTTTCTTAAAGGGTATTACAACACCTGGGGAAATGCTAATATTCCATCATTCATCCATAAACGCATGTCTTTTGGATTCATATCATGCCACTTCGTGTAATTACACACATCGCAACACCAACAAAATGACAGAAATTTGGATCGATTGTCAAGCTAAAACGACCGTTGTTGTGCCGAAAAATAGCTGCCCCGCGTGAAATGTCCCCGCTGACGGAAGCGGTCACACGTCACTCGTACAAACAGCTTTTTCTTACCAATCGATGGACACGGAAACGACTTTCTTTTACTGGGAATATGTATTATTTTACTCTGCTTGAACTAATAAATATTGTATTGTGAATATGTATTATTTTACTCTACTTGAACTAATGAATCTTGTACTGTGAATATGTATTATTTTGCTCTGCTTGAACTAATAAATGTCATACCTGTGTGATTGTCATCGGGATATGGTCGTGAAAACCTGTAGACTAATAAATTTCTGTTCAAAGATGGTTATGTGGCCCAGTCCACGATTTGTTACCTAAATACATTACTAGTATTTTGTGTAATTTATTTATTTAAAACTGATTTTACAGTCGTAAATCCCTTACTGTAATGCATTTGACGTTTTCACCTCAATAAAGCCTCATAAATAAGCGCTACCCGTCAGGGGGGGACATTTCACGCGGGGGGGATTTTTCGGCACAACACCAGCTCCCAAGATCCCGGAAATCTAACATATTGTGTGCGTGACGTCACAACAAGGAAACAACTGGCTCAGTGCTTAGCATTGAATGGCGGCGATGATGGCGGACAATTTTGTTTCTATTTGCAGCGACGAATCCGACGTAACGAACATTCTTCTAATGGTGACGAGGAGAGTTATGAGCCTTTCTTTGGTGTTTTGGGTTATCAATTTGAGCCCAAACGAAAGCCAATGCAGCCTAATGAAAGGATCATTGAGGGGAGCAATCACACTGATGAAACACAGGCAACAGGATCGTGTGGGAAACACTGAATGGTTTGTTTTGCATTTCTTTTTGTGAAGCTGATACACAGTGACCGCAAAATAATGTATAGAATAATGATCATTTATTGTGCTATCATAGGTTTTCGCTCTGCCAACAGACACAAATATGAATGGGATTAGAGGATTTGTTCTATATATTTTACGAGCGATAATTTATACATGTGTCCAGTCCTATATCCAATGCGTGATATGCTTCTTATTATAAAAGAGTACTCACTCTGGCCTTTGGTTAGCCTGGGGTGGTGGGGTCGTCTCATCAGAGCCAGTCATCGTACTCTTTCTTGATATCTCGGGACATTTAGGTGGCTGCGCGTGTATGGTGGGCACCGCATCTGCTTTCAGCAGCAATTTCTTAGCAAAACCTGATTTCATTTGTCCATAGTTCGAATAGCTTTCAGGTGTAAAATGTGCACCACACAAAACCGTGCCGGAGGCTGGGTCTGCAAAATTAGCCCTCTTAGCACGGAAGAACTTTACTCATTGTCTGCGTAGTCCAGCTCTTTTCTCGCTTTCGGGAACTCATGGGTACTACATTGCGACAAATGGCTATTTGTACACCACATAGCATGACAGGTTTAAACCATTTTAGCGATTTTTTGATGAAACACGAACGCAACTCTTTCGTCGATAAACAACGATGGCATCTGCCTCAACCTTCCGTTTCCTTGTTGTGACATCTCTGCCCCATTCGGTTGTTTCCGGAATATTTTCGGGAATGTTCGTAATTTTCGATCTATTTTCGATAATTGCTCATGAATGTGATTTTTTTTTTTGTTAACTTGATCAATATTTGTTATCTTGCCACATAACGGATCTATTGATATCTCACAGCCCCTTAGTATTATAATACCCTTTAAGGTGCCCCAGCACAAAATTTAGGAGCACACACATTTTTCATTGCATCACATTTACTTACTCATACTTTTAACCACTCTTTATATAACATTCATATAATTCATTCATCTTCTTCACGAGGGTGCTGGAGCCTATCGGCTATCGCAGCTAAATGCATGCAGAAGGCACCCTGAACTGGTTGCCAGTCAGTCGCAGGGCACATATAGACACACAACCATTCACGCACACACTCACACCTATGGAAAATTTGGAGTGTTCAATGAGCAGGAACACTGATATTATCCACACAGGCAAGGGAACAATATGCAAACTCCACACAGGAAGCTCAGAGATCGAACCCACGAACACAGAACTATGAGGTGCCACACCGTGCCACCTTCATAATATCAATTATTTTTAAACAAGAATAACTTCGAAAAATGCTTGTCTTTATTAAATGCTTCATTGAGTGAGTCCACTCAGCCTCTCACACCTCCCTCCTGTTAAGCAGGGCGACCAAACGTTTTCTGCCAGTGCAGCAAGCCTGGTACTTAAAGTTAACGATGATTGACAGGTTTGTAGCTTTGATCTGGTGATGGATGACTCGCTAGCTCTATAATCAAAGACCACTCATTCATTGCGTGAGTGAGGCTGTTCTCAGCAGCGAGAGCCTGAGTGAATTCGAGGCGCTGTATGAGGATGAAGACAAACAAGTTTGCATGTTAAAAAAAAATAAATAAATAAAATGATGCAAGTATCGTTCAGGTCTACCCTGGACCATACTGATCAAGTTTAGCAACTATGTAGTTAAGAAGCAGCTACAAGATTGAGCGACACTCAATGCCTCCTTTTTTTAAAAGTTTGATATTCATTGATTAGATCTAGTAATTACCAAAAACTGTGCCAGGGCACAAGTGTGCCTAAAGAGCTGAATGGGTGTGCCGAAGAAAATGTTTCCATTTGATTTTACTGGTCCAAAAATAATGTATTTACTAGTAAAAAATGCTGTGTATTTGTTAACCTCTGTAATCTTATAATGAGAAACAGAAACAATTACCATAGCAACGACTGTTTTCTCTTTTAACCCTGCATCTTTAACAACAATGCCACATGTTTAAGTTGCCACTTCGGGTGCGTTCAGAGTCCCTACATACTCTAGGGGAGTTATAGAACCACACTCTGGATTTCCGAGTGTAGCAGTGTGCTGCAAGTGCATAGTCAAACATGCCCCTAGCTTAATTTCCTAGTGACAGCATTCCTGGGGATACATGTGAAAAGCCAAATTATTATCGGGTACTTGTTGTCAGAAGAAGACCCTTGATGCCACCACAAAAGACTGATTTAAAGCTAACCATAGTTGGTTTGACAGATTTAAAAAGACCAGACATCCACAGTATGCTACAATGAGGTTGCTATCATAGTGCTAGCGCTCACAGCCGTTAGCCCCAAGTTCTTCAAGCACTAACGGGATTTTACAAAGACTGCACTGTCCATTGCAAGCTAAGAATTGAAAGTGAAATGGGTTGGACTTTATCTTCGTTGCAAATTCTAGCAACCTCTTTTTGTTTTGTATTTTTAGTTAATTACTTTTGTGGATTCAGACTGGCTGTTAACACACCAATGGGACCTATAACAATGGTTGACTGCCTTGATGTGTGGCTGCATAGGAGTGACGAGGACTCAACATATGATGTGAATAAGGAGGATAAACTCGCCATACCGGTAATATATATTTGGATTTTTGATAAAATCTTTCTGTGCAAGATCTTTATATTTTAATATCCAATATTTCATGTGTGTGCGTGTATTTTTTTTTTTTTTTAATTTATGAAATTTTGGCGGTATGGCTTTTAGTCGGGTGCTCTCTATGATGCAACATTGATGGTAAATGGCAAAGTGTGCAATTAATTACGTAAATACTTATCCTCCTGTTTCCATTCATACAACAGAAGTTTGTATTTAACTTCACATGGCCAGATTTTACACTAAGTAAATTAAAACATAATTGTTTCAGGATATACAATTTCTGATTTTTTTTTTTTTACGTAAAGTTGACTGGTAAGTAATTTGCTTTTTGTAATGTAAAATGTGATTCTTAACTCACTAAAGGTGAAGAGTGCAAGCAAATACAAAAGACCGAAGAGCCTTTCACTTCCTATAGAAAAACTAGGAAAGCTTCCTCTGCAAAATCGCTCCCATCTTTCAACCACTCCCTTTGCTCCCACTGGGAGCAGTAGCCACTCTCTAACACACACAAACAAACAAGGACCAATACCCTCACTGAGGTGGCCAGTGGGAACATGACTGCGTGTACAATGGCGAAGCCACTGTAACTCTGGTGTTTTTATTTGTCAGCCAGCTCTCAGAACCTGCAGGGAATGGCCAGGAATTTGACTCATTGTTCCCCACTGAGCAGCACCATTGTGGGAATTCACAGCACTCAGCCACAATGGACTCTGGCAGGACGAGGCTCTGTGTTGTAATTAGAAAGAAAAAGCTTGTCTCTGCAACTGCAAAGCTATCTTCGAATGCATGACTTAACAGAACAACAACGCCCGTATACACACTGAACTCGTCGTTTCAATGGGATCTGGGTAAAATAGTTGTATAATGGGCTCTACATCTCAGCAAGTTGGGTCTTCTATCGTGTTCTTACTTTACAACCAACTATTTAAAACATATACATGCAATATGATTTTCAACTATTTAAATTGTTATGCAGACATTTGTTGAGTAGCTTGAACTTGTAAACATTTGATTTCAGTGACTACTTAAAATGCTACGACTCTTCAGTCGTATCGTGGCTATATCCCTCTGCAGACAAAACGGGAGCGTTTTCACCTTATGTGTCAGTATGAGAATTAAAACAGACAATTACATAGCAGCAGCAAGATATTCATTGTGGGTTTCCCAAGTGAGAAACAGTAGCAGTAGCTGGTTTTTTGATGGACGAGGACTGATGGGACAACATTTGGTTAAACTTCAAAGGCTTGCCAGAGTTGAAGGATATCAACAAGAGTTAGTGTGCTTACTTAACCTATAGCGGTTTTCATTTTTTGAAAAAGCCTCGAAATAGAATTAAACATAAATAACATTGGATTCAGTAATTTATTGTTAACAGGATACATTTTTATATGTTACTGTACATTTTCAATACAAGTCTTGTACTTTCATTGCAGATCTGAATTTAGTGTTGGAAACAGAAAACTGCTCTATAGTTTAGGAGAGGTAGGTTTTAGCAGTCATAGGACCTGATAGATGACGAATTTGGTCAAAAACAATGAGAAAGAAAAAAATAACCAAAAATGTAAACATTTAGCTTAAGCAGTGACTGCAGGCATGGAGGCTTGTGTGTAAATCTACAGAAATCAAAGCAGAAAGTAATAACTAAAAGCATGTAAAAAAAATATGTTGACAGACTTCCTGAGCACTGCAAAAATTGTGCCGGTCTTAATTTGAAACTTGTCTCTTGGTCATAGTGGGGAATTTTAAATTATTATTAGATGCATTGCTACGCTGATCATTTTGTATATTTTAATAACCAATAGTGCATATGAATGTGCGTGCAGTGCAAATACGTACTGTACAGTATACACTAGAGTGTGTCAATCCACATTTATGAATAATGTTGCATGGTGTGCAAATAACACAACACAAATAAATCTTTTGAGTGGACTTATCGAATAAAATAATTCATGAAATAATTTGGTCCTTTTTCACTCCAATTGAGCTCAGTTGCAAGTGTGTCCTTCTTGTAAATGGTGCACCTCAAGTGGATTTGGGTGATTTACAATACGTACATTTGTGAAATAACTTTTCTTTAGTAGATATTTAACCAAGGTGAGCTGCAGCACAACGTGGATTTAACTGATTTATATGTTTGGGGGGGGGAATGTATGTTTAAACAGTATACAGTGGTTAAAGTGGGATTTGACAAGTGGGGAGCCCTAAAATTTGGTGTTGCGGCACAGGTGGGAAATTTATAGAATTGTTAAATATTACAGAACTTCTTCATCTAAGTGAATTTACCGTCATTCATATCCTATCATAGTATATGATCACCTACTCGTATACGATCCTCGATCTAAACACGTGATCGGAAATCGGGCTGATCAGTCTTTCAGAGTCAGTCAGTCAGTTTTCAGAGGATCGAAATTGAATGAAAAAGTTTTTGTTTTGTTTTTAAATTATTATTATTATTATTTGTATTTTTAAGGGCTAAAAAAGTAACAAAATAATCCAGTGGCCTATACTACGAACCGAGTTCAACCTCCCCAGAAGTAATCCAGTTTACCATCGGGTAACCGGAGTTGACAAAACCTGGTTGTCTAGTTTGTGGTCAATCGGTGCTACGACGCTGATTATGAGGTTGATTAGTCGAACCTGTGTCAACCCAGTCAGAGTTACTGCGCGTTCACATAAAAGGGGGCGGTGACCAGAGTCAAACACTACTTGTGACGATGGCACGGGCACCTTACTTCACGGAGGAGGAATGCGCGATGATCATGCGGAATTATGAGGAATTAAAATCCACCCTCACCGCGAAATCCAACACCGCTTCGGCGAGTAGAGCGCAACGGGTCTGTTGACAGCGAATTTACAGATCGTGTGATTTGTGAATGCGTCAATATGCCAGTTTACTTATGTCCATGAAAAGAAATAAAGCCTGCTGTCAGGACAATAAAATAAGATTTGGTACATTAACAGTAAGAAATAATTGTCACGCATCACCACACGAAACAGGATGATTGTATGTTTAGTCCCCTTGACTGTACGAATACGTATGTTCTTTTTTTTAGTTTGGGCCTAAAAAATCCAGCCCGACCCGACCCGAGTCCGATCAATAAACTTGATTTGCAGGCCCGAGCCCGCCAACCCCGCCCCCCGCCCCCCCAAAAAATTATGTTATATTTGTGAGGACTCAGGAGAAGAAGGAAATGCGGGGATGCCATGCGTTGTTGCGTAAATAAAAGCCCGTCTTTTGTAACGATTTTTCACAGTTAAACAAGACTGTAAGATGCATATTCAATAAACATTTATGTCTTTTATAATTGTGCGTCTGTCCTATCAGTGGATTTGACATTTAATTTAATCTCCTCGAGTTGGCAGAAAAAAAC
The DNA here is from genome assembly GCF_030265065.1 of Corythoichthys intestinalis. Lineage (NCBI taxonomy): Eukaryota > Metazoa > Chordata > Actinopteri > Syngnathiformes > Syngnathidae > Corythoichthys > Corythoichthys intestinalis. Next base: position 18,713,443 of record NC_080409.1, read on the forward strand.
GCAAGTTTTCTCAATGTTTAAATAGTCTACATATTTCTATGATTGTTATAAATGCATCAATTTGAAGCGTTTCCATACCCCACTCCGAATCGCACGGCATACAGTGTTCTTACGCAGATGTTCAGCATCACCGATGGAATACATATATTGTCCCTGGCGAAAGAGCGCACGGACAGGCACACACAATCTGCGCGGTTGGGAGGGCCTGACTCGGCGGGTTACATTAGTGACGTCTGCCTAGATCAGTTGGCACAGGTAAAGAATTCCCTCAGCTGAAAAACTATATCTTTCATGGAGAACATCTTCCGCGTACGCCAGCGGATTCTGGCGGTCCCGAAATACCCGTGCCCTCCGGAGAGAGCCCCTCACAATCCGCGCGCCAATGTCGTATGGGTCGTCCAAGTACGCTGTCATTGTCAGGAGGACACGTCCGCGGAGGAGTGCTGTTTAAATAGAGCGTGGTTAATTGGAATCCTGATGTTAAGCAAGATCTAACTCTGACACGACCAGGTTTGGCGTGTGGCGTGTGTTGCCATGGCAACACTTCTCGGTTCCAACATATCCACCTTTCGTAGTCTCGCATAGCCGCGAACTTACGTCGCACGTGATAAAGTTACTCTCGAAGTTACCCTGCTAAGCCAGAAAACCGGCTTCGTAGTATAGGCCACAGAAATACAATGGCATTGCCAAAAGAAACAAAATATTTATGTTTTATACTCCACAACACTCATGGAAAAAGCGGAAGAGGGAATACTGTAAACAGTACAGTACTGTGGAACTGGAACTTTTGTTAAAATTAAAAAAATAAATAAAACTTTTTCGATATCGCCATGCAGACTGTGCATGCGAAAATGATATCTAGTCCGCAGCGCTAACTTTATGTACAGTCAACGGGCGCTAATGCCAGTTTGAATTTTATTATCTGTTTATTTGACTAAGGAGGCGGAGCTGGGCTCCGACCCACTTAAATACTTGTACATGTTTTTGGATAGATATTTTGAGATTTTGGGGGAGTTTATGGGTACTTAAAGGGTTAATTCAGATTTACGCGGCAGGTAGTCCGCGGGTTACGAACTAATCCCGTTCCTACACTAACTGGAATTTCCACGTAAGTCAGAATTAACCCTTTAAGTACCCACAAATATCAAAATAACTATCCAAAAAGTCCAAAAGTATTGTATTATGATAGAAGCTACACTGCCCTCTGGTGGCAGCGTTTGGTCTGGCTGGACTGCACCTTGTATGACTGAGGAGCAGACTTGTCTCACGTGGATAAAGGACAGCTGCGTTCTGGTTTGGCCCATATAAGGCTGTAAGTTGTTTCAGCAAATATATGTTTGTGTATGCATTTGTAATTAAGTTTAGACCTACAGTTTGTGGAGTATTGTGTGAGCAATTTGCTATGAGAATTGTAAATACGTTAGCATTCATAGCATTTAAGATAGCAGAGTTTTGCTAGTCAAATTAGGCTATTTTAATCTACTAAATTTACATATTGATCAGACTAGATGGGCATTTGAACACCAATTGTTTTGGGTCAGGTTTTTTGTTAAAATGTGTGTCCTTTTGAATATACAGTAAGTGTACATATGTGTGTGTTACAGCTTTACAAATTGGCAAAAGTCAAGGAAGTTAAAAGCTTCAAAAACCACAATTGCTTTGTTTGCTGTCTGTCAAGCTGAACAACTTCATGTTTAGTGAGGACAAAAGTCACAGAACACGTCATATTACTAAAATAAAGTAAATAATAAGATACTGATTGGTACAATAAGGTACTGTTTAGGAGTCTAAAAAAATGACTGGAGACTAATGGCGAATGAGACTCCGTCGTCATAAAGTTTAAATCACGCAAGTCGAGTACGTCGTAACCCGGGGACTACCTGTATATATTTCAATTAAAAAATACACAGATGATACAAGTCACTAATGATTACAAGCATGTGGCTGAAATAGAGCCATGTCAAATTTGATTACGAACACAGCACAGTAGCAGCGGGTGGCAACAGGTGCGTGTACTGCTACAGCCATACAGTATATCTCAGCAGGCGACCACAGAAAAAATAAGGATATTTTTTCCTGAAAAGAAACAATGAAACACATGGCCCAAAAAAAGCCCAAAACTGTTAACTTACTCTGTTGAGTCTGCATCAGACATCATGAAATTAAGATGTCAGCGTTAAAGATCGATACACCACTGAACAATGCCTGGTAGAATTCACAGTGGATAGGTTTGCAAACAATCAGCTTATTCCGCCCCGGGTTTAGAGCAGGTTCACGAGGTGAAAATTCCAAATACACAAAATGTGTCAAATACACTATGGGGTTGCTTTTTCACTTATTATTTCTCCTAGGAGCCTGCCACAAAAAAGTTAAATCCACCGAGAAGAATCCTGAATTGGGCCCAGAGCAATTCTTGATTCCGTGGCTTGAAAGTTGTTTTTCCACTGGCATGAAAAAAAAAAAACAAATAACCAGTTTTAAAGCAAATTAATGCAAGAATGATGTAAGAATTCTCTATTGAAATTATTTGCAATACCGAAACCCTGTGAAACATTGGAGTTTTAAATATCAATATTGTGTTTGTCACTGTTGGCAGATTATTTGCATTACTTACCAAGTGCAAAACATTTAAATAAACAATAATTTTGAGGTAGACGTGATACCGAAAGAAAGATTTAAAACAAGTACAAGCTATCCACTTGACCTATATATTTTTCATTGTGATCTACACTCACCGGCCACTTTATTAGGTACACCATGCTAGTAACGGGTTGGACCCCCTTTTGCCTTCAGAACTTCCTCAATTCTTCGTGGCACAGATTCAACAAGGTATTGGAAGCATTCCTCAGAGAGTTTGGTCCATATTGACATGATGGCATCACACAGTTGGTGCAGATTTGTCGGCTGCACATCCATGATGCGAATCTCCCGTTCAACCACATCCCAAAGATGCTCTATTGGATTGAGATCTGGTGACTGTGGAGGCCATTTCAGTACAGTGAACTCATTGTCATGTTCAAGAAACCAGTCTGAGATGATTCCAGCTTTATGACATGGTGCATTATCCTGCTGAAAGTAGCCATCAGAAGTTGGGTACATTGTGGTCATAAAGGGATGGACATGGTCAGCAACAATACTCAGGTAGGCTGTGGCGTTCCAACGATGCTCAATTGGTACCAACGGGCCCAAAGAGTGCCAAGAAAATATTCCCCACACCATTACACCACCACCACCAGCCTGAACCGTTGATACAAGGCAGGATGGATCCATGCTTTCATGTTGTTGACGCCAAATTCTGACCCTACCATCCAAATGTCGCAGCAGAAATCGAGACTCATCAGATCAGGCAAGGTTTTTCCAATCTTTTATTGTCCAATTTCGATGAGCTTGAGCAAATTGTAGCCTCAGTTTCCTGTTCTTAGCTGAAAAGAGTGGCACCCGGTGTGGTCTTCTGCTGCTGTAGCCCATCTGCCTCAAAGTTCGACGTATTGTACGTTCAGAGATGCTCTTCTGCCTACCTTGGTTGGAACGGGTGGTTATTTGAGTCACTGTTGCCTTTCTATCAGCTCGAACCAGTCTGGCCATTCTTCTCTGATCTCTGGCATCAACAAGGCATTTCCGCCCACAGAACTGCCGCTCACTGGATATTTTTTCTTTTTCGGACCATTCTCTCTAAACCCTAGAGATGGTTGTGCGTGAAAATCCCAGTAGATCAGCAGTTTCTGAAATACTGAGACCATGCCACGTTCAAAGTCACTCAAATCACTTTTCTTCCCCATACTGATGCTCGGTTTAAACAGCAGGAGATTGTCTTAAACCATGTCTACATGCCTAAATGCACTGAGTTGCCGCCATGTGATTGGCTGATTAGAAATTAAGTGTTAACAAGCAGTTGGACAGGTATACCTAATTAAGTGGCCGGTGAGTGTAAATTAAACGAAACAATTAAAACTAAATTCAACTTAACCACTTGTGTTACATTACTGCTGAAAAACATTACTGCCCCCCATAATTTAAACATTCAGTCAGGCAATTGAATGCATTTTTTTCAGTGACCCACTTATCTAGTTAAGGCATAATAACATGTGTCCTTGAATAAATTTGAAAAGTAAGAAACAGATATGTGACTACAGGCCATGGGGAGCAAATCCTGTTTTCTCTGATGTGAAGTGTGTGGGTGAGTCATTATCTGTGAAGGGTTAGAGTGAATGATTTGTTACCCGCAAGCCAGAATAGGCTCTCACGTGCACAAAAATGTACATAGGATTGTTGCACTGTGGTAGTGTACCTCTCATTATATTCAAAGGCAAAAAGACGAAGGCACACAATTAAATCTCTTTTCATGAAAACACACCCAACGCCATTTTTTTTCTCCATGTCAAGTATGTTTGCGCACTTGCCAGCACCTGCTGTCTGTTTCCCCCTACAGCTATGACGTGGCCAATCAGGTTCTTATAAATGATAAATGCAATGTTGACTGAGAGCAGTTAAAACAGGGCTGAACATACACTGAGAAGGTGAGAGACAGGTGAAAGACTTTGCTAGAATGTCTGCGCCAAACAAAAAGTATATAAACACCATGCCCAACCATTGGCAGCCACCTGTGATGAGTCATGAAAACAGTCAGCCGTTGTTCCGCATCTGTCAAGTTTGACCTGCATTACAATGATTTATACAATTGATAGAGAGACAAATACTCTACACGTTAACTGTCCAGTGCCAGGAAAATTGGGACTTACCTGCCACTGGACCTTTTCTAATAAATTTTGAACAGATATATTTGTAGTAATACAGATCTGCATAAGAGCAATTTTAAAAGTTTCTTCCTTAAAACAACATATGATCATTCATTCAGTCAGTACGAGCCCACACAATGTGAGGCTTTGAGGCTAATCAACTGACCACCATTGCAACAAAAAAGATCAAACAATTCCATATGGAGTACACAATGTACATGGAGCATGATAACCCAGTAGCAATAGAAGACTGCAAAGCAATAACGTTTTCCCAACATGTGATTAAAATGGATTGAAATAGTTCCTCTGTAAATCAGCGGAAAAACTAGAGCATTAAATTGTATGTTATATCAACAGAATGCTTTAAAAACTACGCAAACGACAGAATTTGTCTATTTGGGGCTTAGAAATGGGAAAAGAAGACATGTCTCGACATGCTCTAAACAAGCCGTGCAATGGTATTTACCCAGTGCTCAACTAAAACCAAATGTGGGTTCACAAAGCTGCCCACTATATAAAATAGCTTGACTTGATTATACTCTAAGATGATGTTGGGATCTTGGTGAGTATTTGGTCAGTGAGGGGACCATAAAGGCAACTTGTGGCTACAACACGGGAGCAAACACACCCCACTTGTTTTGACTGTTCATCCTTGAAGCAGAAAGGGACTGCATTCCGTGGTCATTGGAGCATAAGTGCACTAACGGTGTTTTGATTGCAAGACCGACACAGGCATACCAAAACACCTACACGATTCAAAAGCATATTTTTCATACTAGCCCTCTGAGGTGTTCAATATAGGGGAAAGATCTCAGTTACGTGACCGGCAGAGTGAACAGGGCTGACACATATGCTTGACTTGATTGCACGGGAGGTCACTCAGCAAACAGCATGTCACTCGTATTTGCATTCACACCAGTTGTGCCACCTAAGGTTAGAGCGTTTATTCACAGAGCTTAAACACAGCCCTCCACAGGCCAACGCTCTTAGGGCAGACCGCAGTCAAAATTCCTTGCAGTTTTCACAAAGAAGCGATCCTTAGGCGATTACAATGCAGATTTCTCGTTTAAGTGAAAGGCAATCATATCAAATGAGTGGACAAGGAGATCAGCCAATCCATTCTGTTAAATACATATGGCGGAAAATACACACAAGGCTGAAAAAGCATTTTCCGCTCGTGCAGCTGATTTTTAAATTAACTACGGTATTTTAAGCCAAAAGATTTGTTGTGTTTGATAGAAAAATATGTCTAGATGCTGTCATAGCAGTTTCATTGCGCAATACGACCCAAGACCATTTCTAATTTGTCCATTTTACCCGAGACCCCCTTTTACCTACACATCACAACTGATTTGTTACAACCCAGCCATAAAAACAAGGTAAGTAACTTCATTTAATATTCAAACTGTCTATCGTTTTTAGCTTAGAATCATCAATTGATGTCTATTATTTAGTTTAAAGAAAAACGACTTTATAAAGTTATTCACTCGCGTGTTTTAAACTTTGCAACAAATCACGTCACAATGAAAAAAATTGTATCTGTAAATAGCTCACGGATATCTACCTCATATAACTATCGCTTCATTGGATTTTTTGGGGGGTTACTTTAGCATTTTCCTGATATTTTAGATGATAATCGATCCAAAGGCAAAAAAAAAAAAAAAAAAAACGTTCAAAAGGGAAAATATTTGAATAAGAAAATCTCAACCACTTGTTTTGTCTCACGCTCGTTGCGAAACCATAATTTTAAGATATAAAAGCCAAACAAAGCCCGGTTGTGCCCATTCAAAGCTGTCGCGAACCAGAAAAGAGACGTACGTTGCAGTCAAACGCTATTGTGAGAAGAATTACTGAGAGGCTAACTGACTACCGTGCTATCGATTATCTATTCGACCTGTGTTGCCATTTGTATTGCTTATTGTGGGATGATATCGATGTATTATATACATTAAAGGCTTAAATTATAAAGCATGGGTCCTACGCTTCGAGGCTAAACACAATAGATGGATGGATAGAGAGATCTTTTTATTGGGAATCCTCCATTTAACTACACATTACTGCCTGCATTGTTTTTTTTTCAGAAGTCATCATGCCACATAGATCTACACCAGGGTTCACAAAATCCGGACCTCGGTGCCACTTTTCCTGTTGTGTTTTCTACATCTCTCTCCCCTAACACACCTGAATTTAATGATTATGTCATCAGCAACCTCTCCAGAAGCCTGATAATGATCCTGATTATTTTGATTCAGGTGTGTTGGAGGAGGGAGACATGGAAAACACGACAGGAAAAGTGGCACCGAGGTCCGGATTTAGTGAACCCTGATCTACACAGTGGAGTAGAGAAATGAAGTAGAATGACCTGGATGAATATGAGATGCTGAGGGATGCTATTATAGATGTGGGGAGGACAGTGTGGTCAGGGAGGCCAAAATCTTTACAGACAGATGACATCAAACACAACCACAATGCTGTCGACGAATTTACAACACAGAGCCTGCCAAGGATGAGCACAAAAATGATAGGGAAAAGGCTGACAATGGGGAGTCGAGGTAGGTTTTGCTTATCAGACTTCATAAGTCTGTTATGGAAGGTGTTTTCTCTTTGGTTATGTCGTCATTCATTATTTCTATTTCTTCCATTCATCAGAATAAATCAACATTTCATGACTTGACAAATCTGCCCCACAAGGCTCAACGTTGCTTCTATGGCTCTGCGCACAGAAGAGGGGAGAATGATGGAGGGATTGGCTTCCTCTCCCAGGCCCTCAGAAGAGCCGTGCACTCTGGAAAAAAAACTCCTTAACGCCAAGGACGTTGTTGTGTATCTGTCCGTGAAGCATGGCACGGCCCTGAGGTATGATTCTTTTTTATACAAGTAGATTTGTCCTTTCAGCCGACGACTATGAAATGACAAGGAATAGGGAAATCATCTTTAAGAAATAGAATTAAAAAATTTAAAAAACAAGTTTCTGTAACAAAATGTTACTTGAAGTGTTTGTTATTTATTATTTACCAGGATGGGTGTCCAAAACCCTTTATTTTTAAAATGAGAAACTTAAAGAAAATGTCACAGGTCTCCAAAATGTCTCTTTTTAACTCACCTGATTTGACTTACTGTTAACGTGTCAAAAAATTGCCCAGCTGTTCAAAATTCTTATTGCCCCAGAAAATGCATATAGGACAATTTTGAAATTTGGCCAAATTGGGTGTCTCAGAGCAGAACTTTAAGCCACCTGAGTGTTTTCTACCATATTTTTATTAAATGATAAAATGCTTTTTTCCATAGGTGGTTTACGTCCATAGTAGTCAGTGTTATATGATGCGTTCAGTTCACGTTCGCCCAAAATATGAACGTGCTCATGAACGATCGTTCATTGAATACGTTCATGCACAACACTGAAAGTTGTGTTTAAGCATCTGCAATAACTGGATTAAATTTGTAAGTGAATAGCATGTTAAGTCACTGAGAAACAATTACCTGAATTGAATTCTAACAATTACATTAACTATTGATGATTTCTTTCCCTATATGTTCAAGATCTTGAGGCTGTAAGACTAGAAAACCAAGCTGTGTGAGAAACAGGTCACAGTTGTGGCAGTGGCAATTCCTCTAGGCACCTCTCCCTGGGGGGAATCCTTTAACAGCATTTACCCCTGAATTCAAAAGACTGTTTTCTATAGAAAAGAAACACAGCTATCTGCCCATCAATGGAACAATAGATTGATTATAAAATGAATGGCTTGGTAATGGAAAATTTGTTAATGACAATGGGTTGCCTTTATTTTAAGGGATGTCAAGAGAATAATGGCTTCCCCGTTAAAAATGTATTACACTTTAAACAGAACAACGGACAAAAAGACTTGGAGTTCTTAAAAGACAGACGTTATTATGAGTTCAAATAATTTGATCTTAAAACCCCTCTTGATGTTTTCGTTTTTATACAATTTGTGAAATTAGTTTAACTGTTGTTGACGTTGCAGGGCGGTAACGTCACTGGGTTACGCTGCCGGGCTTCCAGAGTATGACTCTAGTGACATAAACATGTCATTTGTTCAGCCCTTTCAATTCGAACCAGAGAGGAACATTAATGAGCATGACAGCACTGTCGATATTTCACAAAATGAGCAGCAAAAGCAAAATCAACAGGAAAGATGGGATGAGACGAGACAAAACCGGTGTTCTGACAAACTGTTCTGCAGTGGCGAAACGTCCTACAAGTGGGCAAATTTGACACCCAAAGTACTACCGTGCGCTTTCAGCTTGTTTTGTTTAGATGCAGACAGAATATATTAAATATGCCTTAAGAAAATACTTAAACGTAGTAATATCAAATAAGGGTGGTTTAAATGGTGGTTTAAAGCCCTTTGAGACAACCTTGTTGTGATATAGGGCGATACAAATAAAATTGAATTGAATTTAATTAAATACGCTACGTGACTAATGTGGTCAACAGATCAACAATCTGCTTTAAAGTTACCACAAGAAAACACAATGCTTAAAAGAATTACAGGGAAACACATGCAAAAAGTATCTTGAGCCAATGAAAAGGTCAAAAAAAGACTCAAAAAACAAATAGTAATTACTCGCCACCTTTAATCGATGTGCGCATGTGTTGGACATCTCGCCGCGTCGGAAGGAATTGCAGAACACCGGTAGTGTTCGTCTAGGAACAAACTACGTCATCACCCCGAGCGTCCATTGCGCACATAAAGCATGGCGTCCTCCGTATGTCAAAACATGTACTAAATATTATAGATTTTTAAATCAATGGCAATATTTTATATATTTCTAATAACATACAGTGCCTTGCAAAAGTATTCGGCCCCCTTGAACCTTGCAACCTTTCGCCACATTTCAGGCTTCAAACATAAAGATATAAAATTTTAATTTTTTGTCAAGAATCAACAACAAGTGGGACACAATCGTGAAGTGGAACATAATTTATTGGATAATTTAAACTTTTTTAACAAATAAAAAACTGAAAAGTGGGGCGTGCAATATTATTCGGCCCCCTTGCGTTAATACTTTGTAGCGCCACCTTTTGCTCCAATTACAGCTGCAAGTCGCTTGGGGTATGTTTCTATCAGTTTTGCACATCGAGAGACTGACATTCTTGCCCATTCTTCCTTGCAAAACAGCTCGAGCTCAGTGAGGTTGGATGGAGAGTGTTTGTGAACAGCAGTCTTCAGCTCTTTCCACAGATTCTCGATTGGATTCAGGTCTGGACTTTGACTTGGCCATTCTAACACCTGGATACGTTTATTTTTGAACCATTCCATTGTAGATTTGGCTTTATGTTTTGTATCATTGTCCTGTTGGAAGATAAATCTCCGTCCCAGTCTCAGGTCTTGTGCAGATACCAACAGGTTTTCTTCCAGAATGTTCCTGTATTTGGCTGCATCCATCTTCCCGTCAATTTTAACCATCTTCCCTGTCCCTGCTGAAGAAAAGCAGGCCCAAACTATGATGCTGCCACCACCATGTTTGACAGTGGGGATGGTGTGTTCAGGGTAATGAGCTGTGTTGCTTTTACGCCAAACATATCGTTTTGCATTGTGGCCAAAAAGTTCAATTTTGGTTTCATCTGACCAGAGCACCTTCTTCCACATGTTTGGTGTGTCTCCCAGGTGGCTTGTGGCAAACTTTAAACGAGACTTTTTATGGATATCTTTGAGAAATGGCTTTCTTCTTGCCACTCTTCCATAAAGGCCAGATTTGTGCAGTGTACGACTGATTGTTGTCCTATGGACAGACTCTCCCACCTCAGCTGTAGATCTCCGCAGTTCATCCAGAGTGATCATGGGCCTCTTGGCTGCATCTCTAATCAGTTTTCTCCTTGTTTGAGAAGAAAGTTTAGAAGGACGGCCGGGTCTTGGTAGATTTGCAGTGGTCTGATGCTCCTTTCATTTCAATATGATGGCTTGCACAGTGCTCCTTGAGATGTTTAAAGCTTGGGAAATCTTGTTGTATCCAAATCCGGCTTTAAACTTCTCCACAACAGTATCTCGGACCTGCCTGATGTGTTCCTTGGTTTTCATAATGCTCTTTGCACTTTAAACAGAACCCTGAGACTATCACAGAGCAGGTGCACTTATACGGAGACTTGATTACACACAGGTGGATTCTATTTATCATCATTGGTCATGTAGGACAACACTGGATCATTCAGAGATCCTCACTGAACTTCTGGAGTGAGTTTGCTGCACTGAAAGTAAAGGGGCCGAATAATATTGCACGCCCCACTTTTCAGTTTTTTATTTGTTAAAAAAGTTGAAATTATCCAATAAATGTTGTTCCACTTCACGATTGTGTCCCACTTGTTGTTGATTCTTGACAAAAAAATTAAATTTCATATCTTTATGTTTGAAGCCTGAAATGTGGCGAAAGGTTGCAAGATTCAAGGGGGCCGAATACTTTTGCAAGGCACTGTATTTTAGTAAAGAGAACAATCGTAGCTTGTTAGAGCCTACAAGTCTCAAAGTCCCAGGTAAGCCTGTCGCAATATGCAATAATTCCATTTATCGCACGGTAAATGAAAATGAAGGCGGTAATTTTCCCGCTGCGATTTATCGCCTCACGTGCATGCGTACGTGCGTGCGTGCGCGCGCAGCAGATGTGCGGCGGACGTGCTGTTAAAAGTTCGGCTTGCTTGTTACCAACAGCGCAATATGCTTTTACGAGGATTCCCCGTGTTTTATTGACTTCTGGGTATGTTCGTTTTATACATTTGAGTTTGCGTGACCATCATTCAATGGGGGGAGGCGGGGCCGAGTGCACTGTCAGCGTACATTGCTGAAGAAATGAGACCGTTTTACCTCTGTTTAATGTTGTTTGACACTTAGGCTAGGTTCGTACTGCAAGTCTTAATGCACGAATCCGATTTTTTCGTGTTTTTCCCACTCAAGTGAAGCATTAACTTGACGGTCTGAACGTGACAAGTCGCATAGAAGTGGACCATTTCAAATCCGATCTGGGTCACTTTCGTATGTGGTCTAAATCCGATCTGGGCCACATTTTTCCAGAATTTGGCTGGCGGTCTGAACTTTCAAGTCTCCCGAATCGGAATTCATGCAGCAATGATGTCAGCAAAGTGAAAGCGGCAGGCAGGACGGGAGCGATGTAGCTGAGCATTAGCTTCTAGCATGAACTCTGCTTCTATGCACAAAGCGGGCTTGACCACATTCATTTAAAAATAAATGAAGAAAAGGATAAGCCTGACAATATTCGATATTCATTCTATGCGCCGAATGAGCAATATTTTACTATTGCTTACATGGCCGAGACGGGCCAAATTGACACACCGACGTCATGTCACGCACACAAGTCAAGGCTTATGTGTGTGCGTGTATGCGTTCTATCAGTCCATATAAACTTTGAATAAAAGACTAAACGGGGATTATTGATGTCTGTTATTAGTGTCATTAAAAAAAAAAAATCAAAATATGATCACCCTGGAATGACATACAGCTAGCGTGTGTAATTTGTTTTGATGCTTCGGGACATGCGGGTCACTTTGCTGGGCGCATCTCGGACTGCGAGTTAGTGCTCATGCATGATACTTGAACGGGCTCCATGGACAAAGGCAGTCTGAACGGGCACACCAAAAAAACAGACATGACAAAAAATCGTGTTTGTGCATTAAGACCTGCAGTATGAACCTAGCCTTAGTGAAGCCAAATTTTTGTTGCTGCTAGTTAATTAATCTATTTTTCTCTGTTGTTGTTGAAGTGCAATTGTTTGTTTTACTACAACTTTATGCCTCTGTGCCTAAATGCTTAAGTTATTGAAGTGCAATTTTATTTTTTTCTTGAAAAGATATTTTTTTTATTCTGTGTTCCTGTGCGGATTTGGTATTGTTGTCTTTTACTTAAGAGGCATGGTCTATTGTTTTTAGTTGTAACTTCTTAAAAAGTATTTTTGAATTTAAGATTAAACATTTATTGTGTTTAAATGGGTGTACTTAATATTGCTAAGTATTATTAAAATATACTGTACTCTTACTGTGTTATTGTAAATTGGTAAAAAAAAAAAATTGGGGTGGCGCAATAATATCGCATATCGCAATAATTTATGAGAGAATTTATCGCCCACCAAAACTTGTTATCGCGACAGGCCTAGTCCCAGGTTCCCTTTAAATCCTCAAATCAAAAGACAACTGAACAGTTTGCTCTGGAACACAAGAGTCTATTATTTTAATGTTGCTAGTAGTGCTCATAGATGTTATCAAACTATAGAATACACTTAAGCTTTAAAATATTGGCAGTAGACTTCTCATTGAGGGAGAAGAGTCTGTATAATTGCATACTAGCATCTTCGGACCTGTTTAGCATGTCAGTATTCAGATACAAAATGATCTTAATCAATCATTGCTCACACTGGTATCGTTTTCATACATTAAACATCTGGGAGTTGCCACCAGAGAGGCTATTTGGCAAGTGAAGACTATGAACTAATCCTGCTACTTTTCAGGTTGCAAAGAATACTTACCACGTTTGTCACCTCTATAAAAAGCTAATTACTTCTTTTGCACTTTGATGTTACAAGGAGTTGAGAAGGAAACACTTCGGATGAGAGTGAGAATTGAAAGGTTCAGAGATGTCTTTATGTGTGAATCTGTATTACATTCTGTCATACACAACCAGGTTTCCTAAAACAAGACACTTGTCTGCACAAGTGCCTCAAATCTAACCAGTCCAATGATGAACTGGTGCAGACATAGGTCTTTGAATTTAATGGATGGTTGTGTGTGATAAAAGAAGAAAAAATATATATATATTTACTTGTGCGACATTTTTTAAGCTTTCTGTGTCTGAGTATAGCCCTGTGAAGAACTTCCAGTTCATCCAGACATTTACTCACAAGTTTAAGCAGTTGAAACTTGTTAAAACACTGGTCTAGAGCCAGGCGTGAGACTGTAGTTGTGCAGGTTTGCATGTTTGGAATGCCTTGTCAAAATTTGGCAGACTGACTTTGGAGTAACAACAAACCAACCAAGGGAGAAAGAAAAGCAGCAAAATGTTTGGTAAATTATAAACTTTCAGCAGCCTAACAACCCTTGTGTGGTGCCAATCTTTCACGGCTGAAGCTTCAGCCACGTGGCCTCGCTACTATATTTGAAAAATGAAAGAAATTGGAGGAGCACCAAATGAAAGACTTGCGATATTTTTAAACACCCGATCACTATTGATTATATTTATATGATCGCATATTACTTAACTATTTATAATTGCTTTATAGCACTCGACCACGTCCTAATGTGTAACTTGTGACACATTGATCACATGACACCACAGGTCAAGCTAAAAGATCAGAGCTTGTGATGAAGACAACACGCTTTAGGGCATCACAAGACCCCAACACAAAAGATGACAGTGTTAAATTTAAAGGACCAGTAGCCCTTTCACTGGCAATAAACATCCACCAGCCACTGCTTGATCTCCTCAAACAATACATGTGATTAACAACTGCTTCAATACACAAAGAAGTTCACTGTACGTCTGAGATTTTAAAAAAAAATAAAAAAAAAATGAGGCAAATGTATAGAGAATTCCTGGCTCTGAGTTGCACTGTTCTTCCAGCGCAGGGGAACAACTCAGGCCTGTTTAGACTTCTACTGACACTGACATTTTTTAAAGCAAAAAAAGTATCAAAACTGTGACATTTTGGGTGTATGGTGTTTTGTAGCCTAAAAAAAAACAACAGTTTGTCACAAAGAGCAGTCTGTGAATACTTATATGAAAGACTTCACCCCATTCCGTACATTAAAAGGAGAAACACATAGTTATTTTTTAACGGCATAAACAACTTAGAGGATTCAAATTCAACACAGTAGTGTCACATCTGTAAAAGCTGGGATTTTTGCAACCCTTCTTTTTTCAGATTGGCAGCTAAAATAGCAGGATAGAGCACTGGATATGGTCCACCTATCAATTTACTGTTTTCTGTGTTAGTATCAGTCCAAACAATGTATAAACAGCTACTTTACTTACTTTATTTCAACACCTGGGAGTAACCCCTCCTCCCTGTGCAAAGCAAGGTTCAAATAATTTGATAAGTTGTTCCATGTATGCAATGATGTCACAGTGAGATGCTGTCGCTATGTGACAGCCCACACAGACGCGGCAAAATACTGTTTCGCTGGGATTTTCTGTGAACAAATGGTGGGTCGGCTGTGTTACGACTCTGACGTGAAATTTGGTGAGGTTTCTGTGCAACAGGAGACAGTGTTTGGGGTTTAAGCCTTTTTCACATGCTTGTCTCTGTCTAGCACTGTTTTTATACCCACAGTTTTTCCACCGGCTGCTAAACTCCAGTAGGCCTACAGTGGTTTCCGGCTATCAAAACTTTAGTGTCTAGAGTGGGACCATCGATATAAACACAAAATGAAATTAATCCAGTTTTATGAAGTAAATGATATCGAATTAGAGCATTGGATTACTTCTCATAGGTTGAGATTATGGACTACTACTTCCAAATAGAACTGTCCCCGATCACGTGACCATAGATCAGGCCTGATCGTGTCATTTGCAGAGGATCAGAATTAGGTGAAAAAGATTGTTTTAAAAATGTATCTTTATTTTTAGAAGTGAAGCTAAGCACTTCAGGTTTACTTGCACTGCGTAACAACTGATTTGTTAACATTTAGGATTGTTCTTTTGATACCGCAAAGAGTGGAATTTCCAATATTTAACTTTTTATATAAAGACAAGACAGAATATTCAAACGTAATTTGGAGGGAACGACCGATATGGGTTTTTCAGGACTGATACCGATTATTAGTAGTTAGAGTGGTCGATAACTGATTTTTGGAGCAGATATCCATTTGCAGTAAAAGTGTAAAAAATGGCGTAAAAAATTTGAATGACCCAAAACTTCACTGAAATGCCTAAAGCATGTTTGAGTACCCTTAAACAAGATACTAAACCCCAAGTTGCCCCTGGTGCTGCGGTAGGTAGATGAGGATATAATGTGAAACGCTTTGAGGGCCCAAAAAAGTGGAAAGGCAAAATACAAGTATAACTCCATTTACCATTACCTTTTAACCAGTCGGAGGATGGGGTGAATACTGGTGCAGGAGACAGCAAGCAAGAGAGAGAGGCGCGGCTGCATCTGAGCCGAAAAAATATACGCCAAATTTCCAAATATCGGCGCCAATAATCGGCCCAGCCGATAATTGGTCTATCTTTAGTAATTTGTTTACAACCTGATTTCGCGCTGCACAACTGATGTGCAAAAAATAAATAAATTTAAAAAATCAAAACACTGGATCCGATGTGTAATTTCTGAGACTTGGTTTAATACTTCTGGGATGGTGTGGCTCAGCGGTAGAGTAATCGTTCCCTAACCCAGAGGTTTTGGGTTAGATTCTCCGCCCTGGCTACCTTGCCTAAGAGTCCTTAAATAAGACACTGAAACGCTGTTGCTCCTGACGCTGTGCCATCAGTAGGTAAATGAACATATGGTGTCGAGGTTCTCAATGTGCCTTGATGGTGGAAAGACGCTATATAAGTGTAATACCACTTACTGCGGCACTAATCCATGGCATGGTTATTATGTTTGTTAAACTTAAAACAAAAACATAATTTGAAGGTGAACTCACCCCCCCCCCCCCCCCCAATACATCGCAGAAGTATCAGTACTTGCTATCAGCGGATCCTAAATATCTGGTGAGACTCGATGGCCGGGAGGCTAAAACGCAAACTTTGATTCCAGCCTCCAAAGCAGAACAATTCGATTGTGAGGCTTGCTCTGCAACCATATGCATGCAACGCTATCGCTCCGATGATGTCAGCACTCGCACACGTCACTTTGGGCATGCGCAGTTGCTGGTACTAAACAATAAAAACAGCAAACATTGTGGAATGTTGGCTTTGATTGACTGTTTTTATAATATTTTAACTTTAAATGTATTTTATGTCCACATTTTTGTGCCTTTTGAAGCAAAAGAAAAAAACGCGTGGGCGCCATTGCTTCAAGTGGGCAGATATGTCATCTTCTGGGCTGAGGATGTTGTTGTTGTTGAGGTTGTTGAGCACCGATGGGACCTGGTTCTAACACTCCGATGGTCCCGGAACTGTTCGAATTCTTAAATTTAGATGCCATGTTTCGATGCCCTGACCGCCGAGCGGAAAAAAATTGCTGCCAAAAACCACAACGAAGAAGCCACAAGAACTGCGTGTTTGTGCACTGGAACTTGATTACAACCATGGACACGGTGTAGCGGCGCTCAAAAGTTTGGCTCAACTTTACAAAAGAAAAAAAGACCAGTCAGCTACATTTGCAACACAACTCTAACATGGGATGGGATGATGGATAATAGGACGAGAATAAGTCGTATTATAACGTTGGGCCATAGTCGATAGCATGTATATAGACTAGATGCAAAATGACAGAGTCGGCAGCATTAGCACATGTATTAAGGACTAGATGTGAAATGACAGACTCGCTGGCGTTAGCAAACAGCCGCCATCTTAAAGCAGTAGACGCCTCCGTTAAAATCAACAGTATTAAAAGATCTTCAAATTATAATCAATAGAAGAATATATACTCATGCTTCGTTGTAGCTCCCAGCTAAGGTACATGTATGGCAAAAGAATATGTGTAATTTTTTTCTCCGTGAGCTTTTGGAAAATGTTTTTTTCTCCGTGAGCTTTTGAAAAATAAACATCTTTGTGAAAGTGCACTCCTGTGGAAAGAAACTTCATCACATTCAAGTTCAAAGACTGATATTTATATACAAGTTAAGAATAGCCCTCTGAGAAGTTCATTTAATTCATAAATTTCTTATTAATTTCATTATTAATAAATAATAATAAAATAATAGTAATAAATAATAATTCATTTTAAATTTATATAATTTCAAAAATCATCCAGAAGTTAAGACATTAATATTAACCAATACATTTTTAAACTTTAGATTTTTTTGACCCTGCCCCCTTTTTTTTTTTTGGTGTGTGTGTGTTTTTTTACCCATCCTCTTAAAAGAATCGGTATCAAGAATCGTTCAGAAAAGGAATCGAAACATGGAATCGGAACTGGAATCACTCAATTTCAAACGATGCCCAACTCTATAGATACTGGTCTTAACATCTCAGTTTGGGTATGCAAAGGCATAACAATATGGTTCCATCGTATGTTCATTCTTTTATTCTGAATTTTCATGGGATGAAGAGCTACAGTAACTAGTGGTTAAGACAAATAAAGACACCCGCTGATTAAGATATTCAGGAAGACTGGCAGCAATGGGGGCCGTGTCAACTAATCCCCCCCTTCCCATTCGTGACCCTTTTCACTGAAATACCGCCCTCCACGATCCTTTTTCGCTACACACCATGAATGAACATTTACAGACTCGCTTCAAGCAGACCAAAATCAGCAACGTGTCACATTGTAATGTCAGAATAGTTCCACAAATACAAGCCCGGAAATTAAAGACATTGTGTGTTTTTTTTTTTTTTTTTTACTTGGTCTGAACGGTATTAGAAAAACACTAACACTGCGATTTTTGGGGGGTTAGCGATATTAAAACTAGAACAATTTTCACCAGATAACTTGAATAGCTCTGTTTGGGATAGGCTTAAACGATATTAGAAAAAATGAACATTGTGATATTATTTGCTAAGGCTCCACACTTACTTTTTTAATAGGTTGCACCTCAAGCCTGAGTTATACTCCCGCGTTGCGGTGACGGCGCACCGACTGCAGCGTCATTCGACAGTTCTGCGGTGAGGGAACGCGTTGCTCTGTAATTCACCGCTAAGCCACTAGAGGGGTGTGGCGTTATGTTTGTACGGTTTTGGGGCATGCTTGTTGACTTCCGCTAGTCTAGTTTAATGGAGAAAAAAATAAACAATGCAAGATGGAACTCTTGAAAGTAAATATTCTGCTCATCAACATTGAATAAATATTGAACATACAAATGTTGAGGGGCAGGCGACGCAGAAGACGGTTTCGAGGCGGTCTGGCCGACTTTTGATGCCGTACAGAGAGTTTTAGACTCGGGTGGTGAGAGCTATCTGTGGCGGCTAGCTTCAAACTGGCGTCGAGCACTGCGTTCAGTCTGCAAAGCCCTCCAGCCCGATTTGTTTGCCGTGTCCTACAACCAGCCAGTGGGAAGCCATAGCAGATTTCTGGCGTCTATGGAACTTCCCAAACTGCATTGGGAGCTTTGATTTTAACGTTATCATAAAAAGCACCCAGGCACTCTCAATCAGTGATGATGTATCGTGTGTGAACTGTCTGTTATTGAAAATTAAAGCTCAAAACAACTCTTTTGACACCAAATCTGTGCTTTATTCTTCATATACTTGAAGTGTGACACGTAAATAAGTCACAGACTCACAGCAAACATATGTACACAATAAATGATGAAGTGCACCAACCAAAATTACGACATAAAGTGATAAAAAAGTTTGCAGTTTTTGGCCGACTGGGTCACCGCTTCGTGTGGCCACTCGATTCCGAACACACATGTCTCGGTGGTTCTTCCATTTTTTTTTTCTTTTCTTCAATCGCCGACCTTGCCATTTGGCAATCACAATAATGTCTTGACGAGACTTGCTCTTCGATGATAGTCCCGTCGGCTTGGTCCATTTTTGCGTGTAGAAAATAATGTTTGATTCTATTCTACAATGGTGGTGATTTCGCGCTGAACCGGAAACATCAGTCTGAGCGGACCAATCACAGTCCGTTTCTGCCACGTCATACGCGTCTACGCGACGCGAAGGTTAGAAAATTCGAGAGGAGCGTGTCAGGCTATGGCGCAGGGTCGTAACTCGGGTCTTCCATGACGGCACAGGTCTGACGCGGAAGTATAACTCAGCCTTAACTTTTTTCCTAAGGTGCACCAGCGCAAATTGTGGAGCACCCACATTTTTCATTGAATCACCTTTAACGCCATACTTTCAATCACTCTCCTTAACATTCATATAATTCATATGAGTAATTCCATACTCACGCTGCCGAGAACAGCCTCTCACTAACACAATGAATGAGCTGGTACAGCATACACTGAGACTGGTCTGCAAGTTTAACGATGATTAACACATTTGTGCCTTCGATCGTAGAGCTACTGAAGCTTCTCAGGCCAGATCAAAGCTACAAACCTGTCAATAATCGTTAACGTGAAGTACCAAACGCCGGCTGCACTGGTGACCAAGAAAAACAATTTGGTCGCACTGCCAAACAGGAGGGAGGGTGAGAGGCTGTGGCGTTGTACAAGCATGAAGCAAAAAAACATGAATATATTTTTCATTAAAAACAATCCTTTTCACCAGATTCAGATCCTCTGAAAAATGGCGTGATCGAATTGGGGACATCCTTACCCAGATAGCAGACCGACGTTGAAAAGATGTTGGATCAACTTTCCGCTGTCAATCTTATATCGTTTAATCAACGTCACTTTTGCACCCTTAATCAATGTTGTTTCAAAGTTGAAATCCTTACAAAACCTAAACGTCATTTTGATTATTAATAATATTGGAACAACGCTGAATCAATGTTATGTTTTCGACCAAAACGCCCGCTCATCCATAATTCAATGACTTTTCAATCATATTTCCCAGTCAATCATAAATCAACTATTTGTCAACATTAGTTCATCAACTATAAAGCAATGTTAACCCAACCATTGCCCGACATACCATAGTAAAACGTTGTTTCAACGTCACATGACATCGAAAATTTCGATGTCAACCATACTGATGATTTTGATGGAAAATCAACGTTTATTCCATGTCCGTCTGCTATCTGGGTAATTTATATAATGCCCTTTAATTCAGGCTTGCTGTATACAAAACGGATCCAGGATCTGCACATTTGCTGCTTTTATGAAGTAAAACAAAAGTTAAAAGGTAAAAATAAAAATAAAAATGAAACAATTGCACGTCCTGCGATTTGACTATTGCGCATACGCACATTGCGATGGTGATGTTCAAACTATATATTGTGCAGGCCTATTTTTGACAGTTAAATCATTCAGCAACAATCAATTTCCTTGGATATGCATTTGATCATTTCATAAATACTACAAATGGGAGGGTAAATATTTCTCATACCTCACATACCATTTGACATCTCTCACTCCAAATACATTTGTGGTGACTGGCCCAGGTTAAAAAGGATAATAACAAAATTGGTGGGAAACGACTTGCATAGACTGAAAGTATATGGAAGACAAGCGAAAGGCCTTTAAAATTTGCTCCAAAAGAGAGGTTTTAAAACCTGTTTGTGGTAAATATTGCCTGGGCTGAGACTTGGTAGTTTTCTAGCGAAGATCAGTGTTCCAAATGACAGAGGAGTGCCAGTGTCTTGCCTTCAAATTAAGATAGTCAGCACGTTTGTTTATAGAATCCAGCTCATTTGCTGCTACTCAGATAAAAAGAGTGTAAACAGTAAGAAAACTACTTTTTTACTAATGCGCGACAGCTGACTACAAGTGTTACTGATTGACATGTAAAATGCCTTGCAGTGACGTTGAGTGCTGTTGTCACAGTTTCTACGAAACCAGCAGCAAATTAGAAGGCCGTCATATAAACGTTATCAATAGGCAACTTTTCACAAATATGCATTATATTGTTATGTGAAATTTAATAATAAAAACTGAATAGGGCTTACCTTTCATCCAGTCTACAACTTGCGTCGGAGTCCACTTTGTTATCGGCTCCATGGTTTCTTGAATAGCGCGTACCAAACGAAATGTTCTGGCGACGCTATTTTCAAAGTTACGTGATCGCTTGGTAGTCACATTCTCATATTAATTTCGTTTCTATTCTTTGAGGCTGCGTATCTTCATTCAAATAAAAACTCTCATGATGCCTGAAGTAGAGTTGAAATCCCCCACAACTACTCTTCGACCCGTGTGTATTTGTGTGGGAAATGTGCAGCACAGTGCTGCCTTCAGGTACAGCTCAGGAAAATGGTCAGAACAACAGGACCTAAGCGCGTTTCTTCAGCGTTTCAGTCGGTACTACTATTATAGATAATTTCAATAGGAAAAAAATACGTGAACCCTTGTGAAGAAATTTTTTCTTCATTGATTCAACCAAAGAGTTATTTTAACATGTTTGAAATAGTAATGAACCTAAAGTTTACGAAGTGTAACCAAAAGCATCGCGGTGACGAGAATGGATTTTCATTCACCGGTTTTATTTGAAACAGGAGGCGTGTTCAACCTGTTCTGTGTCTTTTAATATTCTATTTCAAAATGCATGCAATTATTCAACCGGTTCTTTTTTTGCAATTCTAATGAATTTACTCAGCAGGGTTATTCTATAAAACTGTCGCAAAAATACGTGTTTGTTACTCGGCAAACAATGTATTAAATGCAGCTTAAATTCACAGTCATATCGTAAGTGGCAATTATAGTTACATGTATTGCCATAAACATTTTGTTAGTCAAAATGCCATTTACACTGAAGTGCCGTAATAGAAGTTGAAGTGGTGGAACGCATAATGGATGGAAAAAGGATTATCTACTTCCCTCTGCTGGTAAACCAACCGTTCTGCAAGTGAAAACACACAGTGACAGTTTAATGGCGTGAGTAGTGGGAAGTTACGCAGTACCAAATACAGTACTCTGTTTCCTTAATTAAGTCAATTTGCCAGGTCTTTGTACAAAAAAAAAAAAATCTGAAGACATTGTTTTTTTACTGCACTTACTGCGTTTGAAAATATCTGCACTTCAGACTCCTTGTCAAAATTGGTTGCTCACTTTTGTATATGATACGGGAGCAAAAAAAACAGACCTAACAAGAAAGAACCAATGATGAAACCAGTTGAGCTTTTGAACGATTGATTTTCTCCTTACATAAAGCAGATCATATGATAAAATAAATTAGAGAAGCAGTGGCACGGAATGTGGGGTGCTGAAGTACCCCCTGGTGTTGCCATTGCCATTGTGCACGCCAAGCATGACAAATTTGGACCGAAACGGCTGTTTTTGGATAGGAAACAAGCGGATTTTAAGGGAGGGGGCAGCCCTCCCCTGGTGGCCGAAAAATGTCATTGCATGTAATTGACTTTCCTTTATACAAATACATATATAAAAGTTGTAAAGCAAAAAAAAAAAAAAAAACATTTTTATAATTGGTCGAAATTTTTTTTTCGAGCACCTTAGACAGTCATTTGCTTTGCTACATATATATATATATATATATATATGTTTTTTTTTTTTTCATTTTGAAAATCTATATTTTTTTTGAAGCAACTTATTTTTGATTGAATAATAAAGAGAAGATGTCCTAGCCAAAATGTGGCCCAAACACAAATCAAAATTACTTCAATCAAAAAGTTGATTCAATTAAAAAAAATTTAAAAAAAAAACTTGAAACACATAAAAATTAATCAAAGAAAAATAGCTTTCACATGCATTTGAGTTTTTTTAGTTTAAAATTTATTTTTGCATTCAAACACATTTGTTTTAATTAAAGCGCCTTTTTTTTTGTTTGAAAATATATATTTTGATTGAAGTAACTTTTTTTTAAAAAATTTTATTGAGGCAACTTTTTTTTTGAGTGAATAATAAAGACACAAATCTACCTCCATATGGATCCGCCCAGGGAATACAATTTTTGACTGGGGTAACTACATTGTATTGCCTAAGTAGCCTGATTTAGAATTCCCCTCAAGAATGATGGGAACAAAAACACTCATTGTCAACTTATTATTTTAAATATTTTTACACTGCGTTTTGGGGTCATCAACATATTGATGCCCAAAAGTCAAACTCCACCTATGATGGGAAACACCAAAAAAGATCCCCGTCACCCCCCTTATGGGAGTGACTTCCAACGCTAATCGTGAACTGCAAACACACGTCATTTTTATCATTACATGATTTTCTATTGGCATTGGATGACCAATGACTGTTGAACCATGTTGCTTTAATAACCTGCAATGCGCGACAATGCAGTAAAATGTAGTTGTACACTGTGTAGTAACTAAGTGCTTAGCAAGGGCGTAGGTTTGCATAGGGACAGTAGGGTCATAATACTACCAACTTTTCAGGATGCTCAAATTGTCCCCACTAACTTTTAAGCAACCTTATATGCATGATGATGATATAATGAGTTCAGTTATATAGGTCATTTAGATTGTCTTCCCATATGTTACAAGGATAGAATTGACCCTACCATGATTAAAGCAGTAATGTGAAGTAATTTCATAACATGCCAAATAGGGTCACAATTAAAGTAATGGTGTACCACACGCAGGCTATTTTTATACCGTGACATCACATCGTAAAGCGGAAGTAAAGCCGAAGTGGGACATTATAGACCCGCCCTCGCATCGACCCAACGTAAAAGTGCTACTTTTCTCCGGTACTCTTTCAAAAACGAACATGCCGATCACGCATTGCTTTTTTGGAACTTGTAGAAATGACTCTAGACATTACGACACATGAAGGATGTTTTCTTCATACGTTTCCGGAAACCAAAAACTCGAGAGGAAAAAATGTGAAGACCGAATCAACTTGCGCGGACTTTAACACCAGCTCGGCAAATCCATTCACGTTTCATATGCAGTAAACATTATGTTGGGTTGGCATGGTCTTTCAGAGGACAAAGAGGTTAGCCATTTTTATATTTTTAGCTTATTTTTTTAGCGTAACGTTGTGCCGTACTGCTTCTGTCTGACAATGAATGACCTGAAAAGAATTACAATGGTATCTGACTGCCACTGTTACAGTTTCTGTTATATATATATATATAAAAAAAAACTTTAGTAAGGGGGAAGTGTAAATAAATTATTGGATTAAGATGTGTTATCAATGAAAAAATTAAAAGTGTTAGTTGGCTGTCACTGAGTAGCATTTGCGATCGCTACACAAAGCTAACTAAATTACCCCCAAGAACGGTAAGAGACGTAAGACAACCAGAGGATATATAAGAAAGACAGGGCTGATGGTAAAGGATAGCTTGTTGAAACAGGAGAATGTCATTGTCAGTCGCGTCGATATAAAAGCTAAAGCTATGCTTAGGTCGGCTCGTTTTTTTCGTCTTTTTCAGCCTTCGACACTAAAGCCATCTCTTTAACTGAACATTTTTATGTTCTTCCACATCTTTGCCAGTGAATTTGGCACCAGGCACATCATTTTCGGAGAAAATTGGTAGGTTTAACTCTGTAAACATCTCCTTCGTACACGATTTCCATTCATTTCCTATTAGGGACAAACGGTGGCTTGTCCTTACTTAGCAACAGTAGCTAATGTCATGAATATTAATGAGCGGAAGTGACGTGTTGCTTGCGGTACGCCATTAAACATTGTCCAACAAATAAAGCATGAAAAAATAATGTATATGTTGTATATTTGACAAAATAAATAATAAAAATACAAAGTTCGAGCCTGAAAGGGGATGAACCCGGAAGTGATACGTCATAACGGGAACAGTGATGGCAGCTCCATACATACGGCCGTCATACAAAGCCCTTTAAACAAGGATTCAAACAGCGATATAAGCGATAGATCGAGCGCAATGGAGGAGATCCAAGTTTTTGAAGAGTTGGAGGAAGAAGAGGAGCTTGGAATTTTATGTTGGACCTAACATGTATTAGCCAGACGCTAATCAGGATGCAAACAATGTGCCTAGACTACCTGACATGGAATGGATACAAGACCCATCGAGATTACAAGATTGGTAAATTATAGGCTGTTATTATTTTTATTGATTTGAAGATGCAGGCATTTGCACATAATCTTATGTTTTTGTCTATCTGATGACAGTGTTAAAAAAAAAAAATAATCAGACTTCGTGTTCATTTTGGCAGATCCGGCAGCTCTCGTGCATATAAAATAATAATATAAAAACGTTGGGGGGAAAGAAGGAGATGAGTCATTGATGGCTTTCTCCACTTTATTGTGGCAACAATAAGAAAACAAAATATTAGCAGACTGCCGCCACATTCGACCGCGAAGTTTTGCTTCTCGCTGATCTCCTTATCGCCTCCTACTACTCCAGCGTCTCTTAAACGGATCGTGCATAGTGTCTTGTTATGAGCTTTTTGTTTACAAATGTATCGAACATACGACGTGCTGACAACTTTGTTTCTTTATTAACACATGGAGCTAACAGTAAGAACACAGCTCGGCACAGCTTTCGGCAGGAAGTGGCGTCTAATGGCGTGAGGAAATGTAGTTTTTTCACACAAGCGAACAGATTACAAAGCACCACTTCAGTGTTGTCCCGAGACTACATTTCCCATGATTCACTGCGTGACTTGAGCTGCTCGCTGATTCGCTGCGAGATTGACTCAATGCCAACACGCTAAGTTGTCACCTGTCAGCGGCGCTCGCGAAACACAAACTAGAGGGCTATCAAGCGATCACCGTGAAAGAAATGCCGAACCGTACAAATGCAATGCAATGCTTGAAGCATGAAGGTGGAAATACATAATACAAATACAAATAAATGTGCACAAACTCACCGGCGGTGTATGTCTCTTACTGCAACGTGACCGTGAATTACCGCGACGCCGACCTGCTTATATGCACATCCACACCTCTTTCCCAACTGACAATGGATTAACCCTTTCGGACAAGATCGTAGACAACGCACAATTTAAACACGCTTAACCCAGCGAACGCAACAACAACTATGATTGGGGATTGCCACGAGTTAACTTTCGGCTAACGTCGCTAGCTTATACTGTTCATCCCACAACAGTTGGCAGCTCTGCTTTGACAAAGTCATCTATCCAAAAATCACACTTACTTTTTGGCAAATCCTTAATCATAAGCAGACCAGTTAAGGAAGCAGGCATCTTCGAAGTGTTTGCAGCAGAGAACACTACTCGATGATGGCGTGAAATTTATTTGCTTCGTGCGAACGAAAGATGTCCATTTACGTGCCCTGCTATCCTTTGGCCACTCATACAACTTTTCGTTTGATTGAGAACAAAACATCGCCACACACCGCCGTGGCATCTTACCGAGAAGCAATGCAACAAACAATAGTGTTCTATGGCGGACTTCCCTCGCACTTCTAGGTGTGACGTAATTTTTGAAGATTTCCGAAGAAAAGCATTTTCGTTGTCAAGGGCGTTGCTATGGGTTAAACAAAGAATCTGGAAGGGTTGCGTTTAAAAAAAAATAACGAAAATATGCTTATAACTGTTTAGCCATTGATATTATTCAAAAACATGGTTTGCCAACCTTACTTCACATTACTGCTTTAAGTGAACTATTTTCATTATGTTCACACTTGCATTTACTCCTTTTCACTTGCTGAATATGCCGGTCCATTTTTTCCCCCCTCAAACGCAGGTTTCATTGGCTGATGTCTTGACCCATCCCCGACACAGACACGCACACTCACACACACACAACCCCAACGGAAATACATCTCAAAAAACATGCCGCCTCCTCCAACCCCTTCGAAGAGGAGGGATATTATAATTTTTTTCGGCCAGCAGCAGCCACTGTAAGTAATTTAAAAAGATGCCAATGTTGTGGAGGTGGGGAACACACCACTAATTTTGCTACTGAAAGTCCGACCTGCATCAGAGTTAGCATAACATTAAACTGTGTGAACTTGCTAGCTACAAAACTTGAGTCGGAAGCTACTTAGAGAGAAGTGTCGTTCTGTTTGTGTTTTCTATTATATACATTTCAAAAACGTTTTTTTGGGGGGGCGGGGGGACGCCGCGAGCTACTCACACTAGCGTCGCGAATGACTGGTCGATCCTGATCGACGTAATGAGCACCCTGTTTTAGCATATCAATTAATTAGGTTCATATTCGTGAGAAATGTAGCTCTGACCCTCGTTCACCCAATCTGTTCGGTCTTATTAATGTCCCATCCCGAACAAAAAGTGTACATGCAGGTTACGCTGTTATATCGTCCCGACCAATGTTGAGACCAAACCTACACCCTTGATGCTTAGTAACGGTAGATTTTCATGGTAATTGAAAGGATTTGGATGGAAAGGATTTTAGGGGTCGGCCATCCTGATAGGATTATGGGACTCGAGGGGCTATTGGGCAGGTGAGGTAATCTACTGGGAAATAATGGGGAAAATCTGATCAGATGAAAAACTGGTAGACACTAAAGGCTTTTGATGTTGGAAAATATTGAGGGGAAAGACAAGACATTTCTCATGTGCATCCCAGCAGAATTGTGTTTATTAAATTTAAAAAAAAAAAAAAAAAAGACATATCCCGTGTAATAGAGAAGGAAAAGGTCAATAAAAGCCAGTATTACCAGGAAGTGACCACCTGACATAGGGGCAGGCATTTTGGCAATGCCTGTACTATTGTAGCCAATCAAATGTGACTGTCCCAAATTACCCACCCTTCCTAGTTATGTCAATAATACATGCATCTGTGTTCAGGTTTATTAGTGTGTATGTGCACTGGTTTAAATGACATCACGAAATGGCTGCACCCATAAACTGTCATTTTTATATGTTCAAACATTATCTCTGTTATCATAAGTCTAAGAAATTTCCAATTTGCATATTTAAATATTTTGAGCAACTGTCTTTTATGTGATAGTTATTTACATTTAACCTTGTCTTTCCCTTTAATTGAAAGTACCAAAAAAGTCCTTCACATGAAAGGTCATTGGAAATATTTGACTAAAAATCACTAAAATAAATTAAGGCAGGCAAATGGCGTACACCAACACAGGCTCTTATTCATTTTGCCAAGACAACAGGATATGGAGGTCCAAAGCTCTTGTTACAAATACAAATAAGTCTACATTCTCCTGATGAATAGTATACTGTATAGATATTGGTGTAAAGATTAACTGTAGAATACAGAGGTTCACATGTGGTCTCATTACATGACTAAAGCTATAAAAGCCCATTCATTTGTGAGTGTACGTGAAAATTCAGACTTAATCTTAATTTGAGCCTCGAATGTAAGATATGTTGTATTCACATAGTGTATACACAGATAATATATTTGCTTTCGCAATATGATGTCCTCACCAGAAATCTGTCATTTTTAACAGAAGGCATATGAATTTCACATTCATTACACATCCACATAAGACAATTGACTTAAATTTCAACGTTACATTATGGGTTAATAAATTTGCATTATCAACGAAAGACATCAGGGGTGAAAGTAGGCCGGAACGGTCCGGAACGCTGTTCCGATATAAAATTCGGGGGCTAAACGGTGCTTTGATCCTGAAAATATGACAGCAATTGTCAAATCTCCATGTTAATAAAAAATCTGCTCGGATGCCACACACGAATCTCCAAGAAGAAAACAATCTACTAATGTCAGATTTACATACACAAGTATTAACAACAAGCCTAATAAAGTGCTTGTGTAGCGTCATCCGTTTCCACCGATATTTATTTTTTATTTATTCTACGAAGGTCTCCCAGTGTGAGTATCTGAGTCCAACGAGACAGTCAGCAAAACACCCTGCCTGGATTCCACTTGTCAATTGGCTGACATACTGACATGTGATCAGCTGATTGGTTAAAATGCACATGTTTCTAGGACTACAAAAAAAAAAAAAAAAAAAAAGAACAAGCTTGTTGAATAAGTGCGATAAAAGAGGGCAATGCAATGGAAAATGGATCAGATCTTTAAGAGAAAGGAAAGAGTTGAAAAGGCTTATTTTATTTGCTCTGACGGGTAGGTTCAGAACATCTTCCATGTTATAATGCCTGAACCCAGAAAAAATTTACAGAAAATCTGATTTAAAAAAAAAAAAAAAAAATCACATAATATAATAATTTTGGGGGGAAAAAGTATTTAAAAGCCATTTGTATACTGTATATGTTCTTTCATTTGTATCATAAATGATACATTAAGCATTACATGCAGTTCTCGTAAAACAAATATAACTAAAGTGAGATTGAGAACACAATAAGGTTTTTGAACACATTTTTTTACTGCAATGAGTTCCAGAAATGCTTGTCTCAAATGTGATACAGTATATTTGTCAATATAGTTCATGTGCACTTTGGACTTATTTTTGTTCATTTACCTATGGTAGGCTACTTATTTATTTCCTTACAATAGATTTAAAAAAAAAAAAAAAGTCAATGTTTGCGTTATCTTCAAAATATATTCCATTTCACTTTACTGTTTTTAGGTAGTTAAAATCGAGGTATTTATTTAGATGTGAGAAAATGAGGGAAAATAAAAATTAGGAGATGGAGGTTGGGGTTACAAGGTGATTTTGTTCACTCTTATTTCGCACATAATTGAAAAAATACAATTTTGAATGACAATCAGTTTCTTATGTACTGTATGCCTTGTTACAGCAAGTGTAATGCAGTACCCTGATGCATGTGTAAAACCTGTTGTGTTTTATGGTGTGGTATAGTTATAACTGCCAAAAGCAGTTTTCTTTGCATTTCGGTGGTTTAGGAGGTTTGACACACACACACAAAAACAACAAAAACATTTTTAGGGGGGCTCTGTGGCAACCTTTATGTCAGGGAGTTCCGGCAAGAAATTCTAGCCACTTTCACCCCTGCATACAGGGTAGAATTACTTAGATGCCACTTCATCTGTGGTATTCACAGGGCGGATATTAAGATACTCCAGGACAAAGATCTGTAAAATCTTGTTGAGGTTTGCGATGGTGGGGCGGTCCAAGTTCTGCTCATTGTCATTAAATGTGTGCCACACAACGGGGAAAGGAGAGGGAATGAGATGAAGAATGCGGACACCTTGACAAAGGAAAAAAAAAAAACAAGTTTCCCATCAGACAATAAAAAATATGACACATATTTATTTGTGTAGTCTGCAGTGTATACCTCTGCTCAGGAATGGTACGTGATCATCATCAATGGAGCTAGCATGTCGATCTGGCCAGAAATATTCAACACTGTCCGGATGATTTTCAAGTTGATTCATGAAGTGGAGACGTTTTTCTGACAGCGGACAGTAAAAAGAGTACATCAGTTTGCACTTTCAGATTATTTGTTGATTATGACAATTTAAAATTAGATGTTTGGAGGGGAACTTATATGTGTGGGTGTGCGTGTGCCTATATGCACACATTATAATGTATGAATAATAATGTGATGTAATGTCCATCCTGTTTTTGCACATTATGTCTTGTTCTTCCATGATGCTAACTGCTTTGAATTTGTGTTATTTGATTACTTACGAGAAGAACAGTTGAGTTCCCGCATGTTGTTCTCACCCCGACCCCTTTAGCAAGTCTGCTCCAGAATTGACTTGTGCATTCTTGGAGACCAGGGTATCCCAGTGTTATTGCCACGTCCGTACTTTTTGTGTTCTCAACAAGAAGGTAAATGGACGGTACACATGGATAGCACCTTTTAACGTTCAAGGAAATCAAAACGCTTTGATACTATATCGTCATTCACCTCCTCCTCCATCAGGAGCAACATTGGGCTAAAAAAAAAAAAAAAAAAAAAAAAAAAAAAAAGGAACAGCATGGGGCTCAGTATCTGGCTCAAGGGTACTCAGACGAGGTCACCGGGACGGGAAATCGAACCCACAACCTCTGATTTGTGGAACAACAATTCTACCACTAAGGCACCCCCCGCCCCCAACCTAGAATGTACTTACCAAGAACACGAGCACATACTCCTCTACTAGAGTTTTGAGAAACGGCCATAGTTGATCTGTGTCGCGCTGAAGCTTAAAAGCTCTGCTTGTCTTGGAATATGTATGTTGTGAAATGATGTTATTATGATCTTGTTATTTGAGTGAGGGGCCCTTTCATTTGTGTTTGTTTCTATGTTAGTGAGAAATAGTTGTGAAGATTTGATTAATGACAAGATAGATTTGATTTTGATAAATGTGATGAAATAGGTTTCTCAACTGGTCTCTGACTCAGCCTGAAAAAGGGTAGTGGCATACTAATATAAACTACCTATTGTTTAATGTTAGAAGAGAGCAAAACCACCTATGCTCTGCAGCCGGGAGAGCCAGTACGTTGTTGCTGGGAAGTGGTTACCAAAGCGTGGGCTCGGGCTTCCGATCAGGTCCAATAATACAAACATATCCTGGAAGAGAAAAAAAAAGAAATACAAAATTTCTGTCGTAGATACAATGTTTCATGACTGTACGCACCGTAATTTGTACACATGCATGCACAGGTATAGTGAGTATAAAACGACAACACTCCTGCTCAAATGCCAGGTTATTGTGATACTCCTACACTAGTTGTTCATCAGAAAAAAAAAAAAAAAAAAGAATACTTTTTTGAAAGGTAGAATTAAAAAAATGAGATACTTACTACTGAGATGTTCCAACAAGAGTGTGTAGACTTTAAATATCTATTGTAGGATAAACGCATGCAAGAGGTTTGGGGCTTACTGTACGTACTATGCCATCCAGTTGATTGGTGTCTTTGTCTTCTGAAGGATGAGGGGTGTTTTCCATCTTGTGTGCTAAGTGACGGGAGCCATACAAAGAGTCAAGAGGGCTCCAGTGGATGAAAGCTTCCTCACCATCGAAGAAAATCAATTGCAAGGTCAGGTTGGCGAAGGAGGCCTACAAGAGGGAAAGTGTCAGCAGAGGGTTTTTACATGAAAGTATGATTGGGGTCTATCTGTGCCTTTCAATGGGGTTTAACGTGAATGTGGGGGCAACTTGCAAGTTACATCCTTGCCACACCACTGTCCTCACCTCAACCAAGTCCCAGTCTTGCAAGTTAGGCCCCTGCCCTCCATCTTGCAGGGCAAGGCCGCAAACAGATACACTTGGAAAGCAACGTTTTGAACTCTAAGCAGTTTGCTGCCCTCTTGTGTGAATACATTTTATTGACTGCATGATTTTTGTTTTTGCTGTGGTACATTGAAACCCAAATGCCATTTCTTTATAAGAAAGAAACAGAAGGAAGAAGCTACAGTGCATATGCGTCCTGTAAATGAATTTAGTTACAATGGAATTCTACTTCCCCTTTTTGATGGACATTTAAACCCAGTAGACACAAACTTTGGCTCATCTCTGGCCGTCACAGGGTTTGTCGCTGTCCATCAAGTAGAAAGACGTGGTGATGCAAAGGGCAACAGAGTAGATGATGAGAATATTAAGTGTGCTGTTTGTTATCAGTGCTGTGACTGCCAAATGTATTTATAGCACTGAAGTTCTACACATTTCCCCCCACCTTTAAAATGCAGCTGTATACCGTATTTATCTTATACATTTTTATTGTGTAGTCTGCAGCGTATACCTCTGCTCAGGAATGGTACGTGATCATCATCAATGGAGCCAGCATGTCGATCTGGCCAGAAATATTTATTTATTTATTTACATTTTTTTTATTATTACATTTTTCATGTGATAGACAAACACAGAGTAGCCCATTTTTGTGAAGTGAAAACCAAAAATCATTGCCTATGATACAATTACAAATCGACATTATCAATATTATTCAGTCCGCTTTACTCTGATACTCCTGAATAAAATGACAATATATGAAGAATTCAGATGAGAGTGTGGAACCACTGTGCTTAAGAGGTCAAGTTCTTTCAACCAAAAATGCAGTTATGGATATTGTTTTAGGAACTGTGGCACAATTGTGTTGAGACAGAAACGGGCCCTTATCCAAAATGTTCCCATATTTTATGTTGCCTCATTAAGTGATACACTAGTCACATAGGGTACCTTTTGAGTTTTCAGCTCCCCATCTAGGGCTCTTGCCAGCTCCAGCATCATAGCACAGGGCACAGCGGAATCAGTGGCACCTAGAAACTCTATACCGTGCCATTGCAGCGCGTAGTATTTGGAGTCGTAGTGACAGGCCAGGACTAGGCGGCGCATGGCTGATGGGTTGAGGGTGGCAATGAGGTTGGTGAAGGGAAGTGGTCCATAAGGTGTTTGTGAAATGAACCTATCCTCTGTCACTTCCCAGCCGGCTCCCAGGGATTTCAGTGTTGTTTTGATATGCTGAAATGAATAGATAAATATAGAAACAATATGTTAGCTTAATAAGTGTGCTTTATTTTACCTTTGTTACACTGAACTGAATCTGTAAGCTCCCATTATTATTTATGTAGTATACATTTTGCCCCCTTCATACGGCATCATGTAAAAGATTAAATCATATTTATGTAATATCGATATTCTGATATCGATTACGATTTCTTGGCAAAAGAAAAATAATGAAAAAGTAAAGTATTCGGATTGTGTTTTATTTAAACTTTTTTTTTTTTAGAACTGAAAGTGCCAGTGAATTTAACTCTGTTAATACACACATAACAATCCCTTGGGATTAAGAGCATTTTATTTATACAACAAGACTCCAGCTATGTTTTTAATTAAAGCAATAACGAAAGAAGAAAGTACATATACCATTTGAAACAAAATCAAACATGAGAAAAGGTTGCCAGTCAGTCTGTAAACCAAATAGTCTGTCAGGTGAAGTAGGTAGGCAGCCAGACTCAGGGTGATGTGTTGTCACATTTCTTTCTGGTCTTACTCACATAAATCAATGATTAGTGGAAAACCGTTACTCAATAATAACAATATGCAAGGTAGCAATCACCTTTTCTAAACAAACACAAATATGCACCTCTAAACTAATGCCAGTGAAGGTAAGAAACAGAATGATCCCTTAGGTTTATGAACACCACATCTTTACAAAATACATCAGGTCAACACATTAATGGGCCAATGAACAATGTGCGCAGAGCTTCAATTTGTAAATATAGACCTATGCATTTTGCCAAAATATGTTATTGCATTAAAACAAAAAACAACATGGCATTCTTTTAGTTACTGTAATCTAGTAGCAGCATACTTGACAGGAAAACGAGACAGACACAAACACACATGCACATACTTTCATACTTTAAATACCTCATGAGATAATACATTTACTCATGGCGTTATGCAATAGACCCCAATCACATGACATCACAATTCCGCCCCTCTGACTGGTGCCGCCATATTGTCCGTCAGCTCATCGTGTTTACATATTACCGCTACGTACATTCCTCCTATTACTGCGTGTTTTTCTGCTTGTCTAAGGAATCACCGCCTAGTAAACGGACCCAAAAACCTTCCTGACAATCGTTAACATTGATTAATCAAAATGGTTAAGGCATGTGTGGCGGTTGGTTGCAGTAACAGAGAAGAGAAGATAAACGGTCAATTTAGTAGTTGCGGTGTGCCCATTGTTAAAAGGGCAAATCTCGAAAGCAGCATGGTTTGTTTTATCTCGGTCCATGATGCGTTTGTGTTGACAGCCTTTAGACAGCGGCGAAAACATCAATGATGATGCCAACACGATCGCAGACGTCATCAGACGGAGACTACGAACCTCGTCGCCACGGTCGTGCAGCAAGAAGGTGAGCGCAACAACAGGTGTTGTGCCGAAAGATAGCCGCCCTGCGTGAAATGTCCCCCCTGACGGGAGCGCCCACACGGAAACGACTTTCTTGTACCGTGAATATGTATTATTTGACTCGAACTAATAAATGTCATACCTGTGTCACTGGAATATGGTCATGAAAACCTGTAGACCAATACATTTCTGTTCAAAGATGGTTATTTGGCCCAGTCCACGATTTGTTACTAAAATACAGTACTAATATTTTGTGTACTTTCATTATTTAAAATTGATCTTACAGTTATAAATCCATTACTGTAATGTTTTCATGAAAACATTTGATGTTTTCACGTCAATAAAGCGTTATAAATAAGCGCTCCTGTCAGGGGGGACATTTCCCGCGGGGCAGCTATATTTTTCGGCACACACCGGCCCGTTGTCAATCAAGTTTCATTTTACAATCGTGACAACAGTGACGCTAAGCTGAACAAATGTCGGTTTATATTCGGGCCGGTGCCGATTTTGGGTACCCGACTCCTCATCGTGACATAAACTTGAGTATGATTGGAAATTTTGTGGTCTCAGGACGAGCTCTGACGCACGGGACGGGACCGGACGGGAGGAAACATCGGTTTGGGCATCAAATATGGATCTGGCGACTGGATCGACCAAAGCTTTTCCAAATAACGGCTTTTATGCAACTCATCTAATGAGTTTACAGCGTCTGAAAGCACCGGGGCTTCCATAATTTGCAAGTGAATCCACCTTTAGAAACTACGATCAATGACAATACGGACACACAATGACGGACAATATGGCAGCACAATACAGCGATCACGTGATTGTGTGACGTTGGTGATTGGGGTTTATTTATGTCCAAAGTTGGTTGGGCAAAAGTAGCAGAATCGCTGGTTGCCATGATTGTTGTTGTTGTTCTTCTTCTTAAGACCATGCACTCTCGTGGGAAGAAGCAGAAATGCAGAGAAAACTACGGCGGCTTAGATAAACCAAAATGGTGCGCTTTTGAAAATGGACCGTACCGATTTGAATGTTTTAAATATCATTTTAAACAAAAAAGTCAGTTTTGGTTCAAAATCGATTAATTGAACAGCCTTAACCTGAGGGGTCTGAAAGTCTAACGGTGAACTGAAAGATCTTGATTATGTTTAGTTTTAAAGACTATCAGTAGTTCTGTAGATTGAAATCTATTCTTTGACTCACAGGAAGCCAGAGTGATGTAATAGATTTTTTTGGTCCCAGTAAAATTAAGTGCTTGCCTTTGCTTCGTAAAGTTTATGGCACAAAACAATAACTTGTTTTATCTGCATTGATAATGAGAAGGTTTTGGTTCATCTGCTCATTGATTTGATGGATACACTCACTCAGAGAGACTACAGGACTGAGTTTGTGAGCTAACACTTAGCTAGAGGAATCTGAGATAGAGGCAGCGTGTTGATACGCAGCCTGATAATGGACACTTGAGTAATCACACTGGGTCTTTCTTCATTCTGGCTCATTATCAAAAACAACAAAAAATAGGTCAACATCTTTTTAATATTATCTGATCTAGTTCAGTATAGTTCTGGTAAATTCAACCCAATGTCTGTAAACCAAAATGTTGTGATTACGTGTTATATGTAGCAATGGGTTTCTGGAGGCATCCTTTTTCAGATTTAGGATGATGTTAACTCACTTGCTGCACAGCCTGGCTGCCCGGAGAGCCTGGATACCTGGCAACAAGCAACGGCCCCAGGTCCCTCTGCCACATCTGTGTCAGGTCTGTGTGCGACAAGGCTGTCCGGACTTCATCAGGTGTTAGTGTAACTGCTTGGTGATGAAACTGAACAAGAGCAGAGGGTCTTGGTTTATATTTGTTTGGTCTTATCAACCTGTTAGAGTCACCCTTAAACCTTCTTTGATTAATATATTGCTTGTAAAAAATTTTTTTTTAAAAAGGTAAAAGCTATTAAGGATGCTTAGCAAAAAATTGAAAGACTACTGTACAAATTAGTCAAGCAAAAATAAACTGACCGCATGAACCTCTACTCAACCTCTGAGCAATTTATAGAGATAATATCAAGTTTGTTTTCCTTTGTTCTGTAAGTTCTGAAATTCAATCATGTTGTAAGAAAACATATTGATCGTCTGATTCCAGTGGTTCTCTTGGAATTGGTTTCAAAGTTCAGACTGCAGAGAAGTGTGGTTGTCTTGGAAACAGACATTATAAACTGAGCAAACCAAAGACAATCCATCTGCTTCTGACTCGTTCACAGTACACTCTGACTAACTCGGCACAATAAATGTTGGGAAAAACTACTAAGTGCAATTTCTCATTTGAAGTTACATTCATAATAATAGCATGACGGGCACAGCAAAATTTGACTCTTTGGTCACCGAAGGTATGTTGTTTCCTATATGGAAAACCTGTTTGTAGTTACAAAAGTCCTGTTTATGTTTAGTAATTACAGCAAAGCATAGGGTAGTGCAATGTAGAATATTATTATGCGGTTCCAAACATAACATGGTGCTGCAGAGAGCCGTGGCTCAGTGAACCCAGAGAGGGTTAAGTTGGGGTCCACTTGAGATCTATAAATACCAAGCCCTCCAATTGGAAGATCAATGATGATAGTGCAGCCATAGCAACTACATGCAGACTAAAACCACAGGAAGAAGCAGAAATGTTCCATAATTCGGTCAGCCCGACCTCTTGAAACATTGTTGAAGTACAAAGACGTCTCCAATGTTTCATTAACGAAATACTGTAATCTCATTCATTAACATTAAAAATATACAGTACAGCCCTTAAATGAGAATTACAATCATAATGAGATTACTACTACTAATACTACTATTACTACTGCTACTAATACTACGACAACTATTACGAATAAAACTACGACTTCCAGAAGTGATTGTTTATGGGTGTATTTTGTAACAAATAACAAGTACAATCATTTTG
This sequence comes from Corythoichthys intestinalis, assembly GCF_030265065.1. Classification (NCBI taxonomy): domain Eukaryota; kingdom Metazoa; phylum Chordata; class Actinopteri; order Syngnathiformes; family Syngnathidae; genus Corythoichthys; species Corythoichthys intestinalis. The sequence goes on from NC_080409.1 coordinate 18,751,365, forward strand.
AAAATTAAATTACAATAAATAAACAGGGTGTCAAACATTTGAACAATTATGAAACATGTCAAACAATTAATAAAACCACATCAATTAGAGACAATGGTGTTATATTTAACCTAAAAATCAAAACCTAATTTCTGATTAGTGCGATGTTGATGTTACTGTAACCCGTCTGACTACAAAAACACTGCTAGTTTTCTTAAGCATTCATTATGTCTGGGTGTAGTAGCAGCGAATTCAAATGACCTACCTTTTCTTGTGTCCAGGGAACTCCATTGGAGCAGTGGATGAATGTTACCAAGATGGCAATTGTAGGAAAAAAACGTATTAGAGAAGAACCCAGGCCCCACTCAGCCATCTTCTCTGCAGCGTTTTCTTTCTCTCCCTGAATCCACTTCAGATCATGTGAGGCAGCAGGGAGCGCTCGCAATCATCTGCTGTGCATGTGTAAGTGTATGTGTGTGCACGGGAGTTTGGTGCTCCTGGCGATAAGGTTACGGGTTGAATTTATCAATAGCGATTGTTCTAAACAGGGTCAGCTATTAAATATATGACATATTCATGTCTTGGACTTTATGTAGAGCCACAATAGTATTTTCTTTTTAATTTTAATGTAATTATTCTGTAGGGATTTAATTGCAATTTACATCAATCACCAAGTATTTCTAAAGTGGACGCATAAACAACGAGAAAAGTGAAGACAAATAATGTAAAACTACTAGTAATTAAGTGACGGGACAAGAGAATGTCAAGGCTGTGGATCACGTGGTTTCATACCCACGTGATTAATACGGAAGTGTGCTACTTGGGCTCGTGTATTACATACGCAACTTCTCCGTAGTGAAATCATAGTACAAATATAAATTTTATCCGCGATGGCTGAGGAAGTCGGCTATTTGAAGGCACAGCTTAGAGAGAAGGAGGAAGAGATTGCTACTCTGAAGAATAAACTGGCCATATTCGAAAAGGTACAGTATATTTTTCTGACTGTCAACCTCACATGCAGTATCCTAAAGTTTATTTGCTGTGCTGGTTGCATATCATTATGCAAATATTTGCCATCACTACTAATTGACTATCTACTGTGGGACGGCTATCTACAGTTTTTTTTTCAGTGTGTCAGTGCATCTCAGCATTTTAGAATGTCGTGGAAAATTTCATGTCCGTGGTTCAAATAAAAAAATAATCACCGTAGAACATTGTATTATTACATGTGAAACAATCAAAAACATTGTTATTTAGGAATTGGGAATGAAATTGCAATCTGAAAATAATCTGTTTATATTTAAAGTGTCTGAACGACAAAATGAATCGAGAAAATAAAGAATGATGGGTTTTTGTAAAATATTAAATTAGGTATTATTAGGCCTGTCGCGATAACAAATTTTAGTGTGCGATAATTTATCTAATAAATTAATGCGATATGCGATATTATTGCGCGCCTGCTCCATTTTTTTAAAAAACTATTTACAATAACAGTGAGAATACAGTATATATTAATAGATCAAGTACACCCATTTAAACGCGATAAATGTTTACTCTTAAATTTAAAAATATTTCAGAAATCACAACTAAAAACAATAGAGCATGCCTCTTAAGTAAAAGACAACAATATTAATACCGCACAGAAACACAGAAGAAAAGTCTTTTTCAAGAAAAAATAAAATAAAATTGCACTTAATAACTTTTAGGCAAATGAAAACTTTTCCCCTTATAGCATCTGCTATGGTGTTCCATGTGTAATATTCTGATTGAATGTTTTCCGAGGCACCCTGAAGCGCACGCAATGGTGTTGTTTTGTTCATGTGACGCTGCACAACCTGCCGAGAGCCACAGGTTGAGGAAGTGTTGTTAGCGCCGTGTGTTAATCGAAAACAAAGTTTTCAGCACATCATGTGTTTGATATCATTGCCAGAAAAACGCACCTAATAGGACATCATATACCCTCCTTTTTAATGTTGTCCTTATAATGATGATCTGCTGCATCATAAATCACTTTGTGACTTTCCACCTCCATGATGGAGCGTTCTTCGTCCATGTTCCCTGATCAAGCCGTGAATAAGCAACTGGGCTGTTGACTCCAGGCCCGCCTCCGCCTATTTCGACGGATGCGTCTCCGGCAAAGATAAAAAATAGCCTAAACTATCCGGCGGGCTCTGGCACACCGGAGATGGTCCGCAGTCAATCCGGAGCACTGACGTGGCCGGTATACGTTGAACAATAGGATATAATGGGAACGGATTGGCTCTGGCGCTATTTTTTCCCGGACCCGGAACGAAGATGCATATTGCGTCGTTGGTAACAAGGAAGCCGAACTTTTAACAGCACATCGGCCGCACGTGCACGGGCACGCGACGACACGCATCTCATCTCCTAGAAAAAACAATCTACTATCATCAGATTTACATACACAATTGTTAGCAACAAGCATAATAAAGTGCTTGTGTGGCGTGATCCGTTTCCACCAATATTTATCATTTCCTTATTTCACAGAGCTCTCCCCGGCTGCAGCAGTTTACCCGAGTCTGAAGAGTCGTGTCGATGTAGGCATGTGCGCAGCAAACCACCCTGGACTCAGTTGTCCGTTCAATTGGCTGACATACTGACATGTGATCGGAATGGATAGTTAGCTCTGGTTGGTTCAAATGCGCATGTCTTCTGGAACAACAAAAATAGAAGAACTTGCCTGTTTAATTAATTCGATAAAAAAGGGCAATGTAACAGAAATTTGATCAGATCTCTAAGAGAAAGGAAAGAGTTGAAGAGGCTCATTTATTTTTATTTTATTTTATTGGCAACATTCTATTGTGATCAAGATCATGCTAGAGAAAGTCCTTGTGTCCACAAAAAACGGAAATTTTTAACAGTGTCCTAAATCAAAATGCAAGCACGAGCCATGATTTTGATCCCATAGAAATTTGACAGACGACGCAGAAGTTCTGTCGGTATTGTAGCGGCGGGGAAGGGACAAGTGAGCGGAAACAGAATAATAGCGTCTGTCACTCAGTGATACTCCCTTCTGAATCTATGACGAGCAGCCAATGAGGAGCCTGTGTGCTAGAGGGGGAGGGACCAAGCAATGTAACTTCCCATTCAGTTAAGTTGCAAAGCGGTCTTTGGTGATTCGTTCGGCAACGTCACTTCCCGTTCACAAACTGAATGAGTCATTTGGCGGTTTGGGGGTGAAGGGGGCGAACAATTCGTTGAACGAATCTTTTTACTGAACAAATCGTAATGGATTCGTTCCCTCAAGTGAACTGTTTATCCCGTCACTAGTGCACTTTGGATTTATTTTTGTTCATTTATGTTAGGTTACTTATTTCCTTATGATTAAAAAAGTCACTGTTTGTGTTATCTTCAAAATAAATTCCATTTAAATGCATAATGTAAGTAATTTGTACTTCTTTTTGTTAATTTATGTTACTTTTATCTTTATTATTTGAAAAAATTCAATGTTTACATTACCTTCAATTTTAATGTATTGTAGCTAAAATTGAGGTTTTGCATTTCAATATGAGGAAATGAGGGGAATAATACCTTATTGGCCTGAATATAAGACGGTGTTTTTGCATTGAAATAAGACTGAAAAAGAGGGGGTCGTCTTATATTCGCAGTCGAGACATTATACCCATTCACGACGCTAGATGGCGCCAGATATCATTGAAGCGATGTTCTGTCATGACAGATCTCAGCTACTCTCCCCATTCACGACGCTAGATGGCGCCAAATATCATTGAAGCAATGTTCTGTCATGATAGATCTCAGCTACTCTTTTTAGTTTAACCAGTTTGCATTATTTTATTGCATTGTTTTTCTTTATTCAGATTTGTTTCAAGACTACAGTTACAGTTAGGCTTCATTTTGATGGTTAATGCAGTTATTGCAATTTTGTTGTTTTATCACAATAGATTGGTTTATTTACATTTCAAAAACCAGATGCCATTCATTACGAATGTGATTGTACTTTAGTTTACATATTTAAATGTTCAGATTTTAAGATTTGAATGAGGCAAAATAACATGCTTTTCTCTCAAATATATTGTTATAATCATTTGTTTCGGATGTACTGTAATTATTTTCTGTATAAAAATTAATTTGGTGTTCAAAAAGTCTTTTTTTAAACTTGAGTCTTGAAAAAGAGGGGTCGTCTTATAATCAGGGCCGTCTTATATTTGGGCCAATACGGTAATTAGGAAATGGAGGTTTGGGTTAGTAGTGTTTTTGTTAACTGTTATTTTCAAATCATTAAAAAAAAGGCCATTTTGAATATGCATACTATGCCAAAAGCAGTTTTCTTTGTATTTCAGTGGTTTTAGGAGGTTTATACAGTACGTCTTAAGCTACTGGATTTGTTACGACTTCTTAGATGTTGTTTTTTCTGATTGTTTTCTAGAATAATAAAACTTTAGTCCCAGAGCTACTTATCAGAGGTACACCCCTCCCTCCACTATTAGCCAAATCAGCTCTCTCCAATGAAGACATCATGAGATACAGCAGGCAGCTACTACTACCTGAGTTTGGTGTGCAAGGTAAAATGTCCTCTTTAGTCAACCGAATGAGTTGGGTGAAACAAAATACACACCCTTTTTTTCCCTCCAATTCGTCCACAGGACAGCTGAACCTATCCAAGACATCTGTATTGATTGTTGGTTGTGGAGGACTGGGCTGTCCTCTCGCTCAGTATTTAGCAGCAGCAGGTATAGGTAGGTAATTGACTGGCACACAGTAAATTTGGCCCTAACTAAGCCCCCAGTTGTTCCAATTAGGTTATTAATGAAGGTAACATGAAATTAAAGGTTTAGAGACAAACATGCATTCATGAACCTAATGTACTGAAATTAGATTAAGTAGCTGAGATTGACTCATTACGTAAACTATAAGGTCAAATAATAAATTCTCTATCCAAATATGATAAATGATGGAGGTTTAAACAAGGTTTTAGACTTTCTTAATGGTCTCTTGTGTTGTTCTATTAACACGTCTTGTTGAGGCGGGTGTTTCTTTTGGAAAAGAAACGGCAAAAAGCCAAAGAATGTTAATCCCTTGACGCTGAGCTAAACTCATGTTCATGAGTTATACTGAAGACTGGAACAATATGCTGATATCTGACATCTTGTTTAATGTCGTGCATGATGCCTCAAACCACCATGATATATTCAGTTAATTTAGAGGTGTCTATTACACTGGTCTACAAAATTTTGCAAAATATCTGTTGCAGAGATGAAAATGGCTAACCACTTGCTGTGGTGATATGGATTGGAAAATAAAATATTTTTGTGCTGGGTGGCTATAGTGTTTAAGATATTTAATGTTAAAGTTTGATTACAAAGATACATTGGTGTAACTACATAATACCAGTTTTACAAGTTGCAACATTTGACATGAAATGGATGAAGTGTGTGCCACTGCATATGAAATTTGTCTACATTAATGCATTTTGTCCACGTCCAAAACACCCGGATTGATGCTATTTCACTGAAAACAGCATATTATGTCAAAGATCTTCCCTACACGATTATATTCTGAAATGATAGTCATTTTTTTAGGTAGGTAGGTTTACTCATAAATAACCATGACCTTTTCAATTAGTACCCATTTTAGCCTAAATTGCTTGGATATTAACTTTTCAGCCAGATACTATATCTCAAAAACTGTAGCTAATTGACACTTTTGACCTTATTTTTCTTTTTAGTGAAACAAATATAGTAAAGTCTCACTGTTATCCAGATAGCATTTTGCTTGTAGACCTGTATTACTGATAATATGACTCCCATTTACTTTTGAGGTTCCACTGAATTTAAGTTGGGTCATTCTTGCACTCCAAATGTATTTGTATTTTAAATGGTTCTTTGTTGCTATTAGGATTGTGAGATGATTTGTTTCATCTGTGCTCCTCCACAGGGCGTCTGGGTCTGTTAGACTATGACGAGGTGGAGCTCAGTAATCTGCATAGACAAGTGCTACACAGCGAGGAGAACCAGAGTCAGGCTAAAGCTCTGTCCGCCGCCATTGCTGTTAAAAGGTGATGTATGTGCCCTATCCACTCACGTTTATGCCAAGCACACATGCATGACAGTTATTTTATGATTTAATTTTTTACATTATGCACAGTGAAATTAAAACTATGATAAACCTAAACTGGGTAAACTCAAATCCCAAATGAGGAATTTTTATTTCAATATTATTATTAACAAATATTTCATACTTACTTTAAATTGCGTAATACATCCGCTGCACTGATAGTTTCTGTGTACAGGCGCTTTCAAATCTCACCAAAGGTTATATTCGGGTGTGTATATTTGACTCCAGTTTGCAAATACAGTACTTTGTAAACATGTTATTTCAGAGGCACCTTTTTTTGGGGCCTCTTGCCCCCGACTGTGGTTAGTATGCATATAGGGTTGGCGTTAACATCATGAGGGTAATATTTTACTACTAGGAAGTCACATGCTGCAGCGTCCATCTACGGAAGTACATATAAACTTGAATTCCACTTTACTTTGTATATGTATTGAACTATTTTATGTGATTTGTGAGATTTATAGAATTTACTACTTTGTTAATTGCATTTGAATTTAACAGGCTGAACTCAACAGTAGAGTGTATTCCTTACCACTTACAGCTTTCAACTGAAAATGCCTTGCAGCTCATTCAACAGTATCCTGTTCAATCAAATTTCGGATTACTTTAAATTTATGTGGGATGTGTTTTTCTTAAATGCCTTGACTTCACGTACTTCATATATGACATTGTGGCTGATTGTTCAGACAATGTCCCCACCCGTTACCTTGTCAATGACGCCTGTGTGCTGAGTGGCAAGCCCCTAGTCTCAGCGAGCGCACTCAGATTGGAGGGACAAGTAAGCTATTTTCATCTTGTAAATCATCATCCTTCACAGTTTAAAATTCTTTTTTTTTTCTTGTGTCCAGTTGACCGTGTATAACTATCATGGAGGCCCTTGCTACAGATGCCTCTACCCAGTACCCCCGCCCCCAGAGACGGTGACAAACTGTTCTGATGGAGGGGTGTTAGGAGTTGGTAAGTTGAGCCTTTTCCCCCAGAACACATTAGCTGTGTGCAGACTTGTCTTTCTTTAGCCTTTTAAATTCTGTTTGTTGGTAAAATGTTCCACTTATCTTTAAGTTCCAGGCATAATGGGCTGCTTTCAAGCTTTGGAGGTCCTCAAGATAGCTTCTGGACATGGCTGTATCTAAAATCTGGCATAAGATATTGTCGTTTCTGTAAATGTTACAGTCTTTTTGGATGAATGTCATAAAGTTAGCAATTGTTACACATACTTGATGAGGATTATGAATTAGCCTTTTTTGGTTCATTGAGATTTGCCTCTGCTACAAATGAGTATTAAACTGACTAATGTTAGGATTCTAGTTGGGTGTCGTTTTATTCTTCATTCCTATCAATGATACAGTAGAGCTGGAAGTGGATTTACTAATTGTTCCCAAACTTTATAGTATATTACAAGCAAACGTTGAGTGCTCATGCAGTTACTTTTCAAATGAGACATATGCCTATCTTAAATGAGCAAAAAAAGTGAGCACCATTAGTAACAACTTTTTAATGACGTGAGAGCAAATTTACATTGCCAACTATTATCACGTCAACCAGGTTAGCTGCCAAGCCATTGGTGGAGAAACTCCGTGCATGAAAAAGTGCTCAGAGATGCATTTCAAGAAAAAAAAATGTAATTCCACACTTGAGCAGGCACTTTAGAGACTGAGCAAATTCCATTAAAATAAAAAGGTCAATGAAGTCAGGCATATTACAATCCGACACTGTCTGGAAGATGTAAGTTGTTGGTGGTTAGGAACCAAAGAAGAAGAAAGAAAAATATTATTTTATTAAAAAGGTTTTTCTTAACTACCGGTCAGCTTCCTGCAGCCAGCAGCTGGTGATATTTGATGCCCAAAGTGCTAGGTTCAGGTCCATCAGGTTGCGGCCCAAGCAGTCAGGATGTGTGGTGTGTGGGGAGATGCCTAGCATAACCCAGCTAGTCGACTATGAAGCCTTCTGTGGTTCCACCGCAACAGATAAGGTTGACCTTTACTTCTTTATGAATCAAAAGTTACCACGTACTTTTATATTAATTCATTAAATATTCTTGTCAATTTGATATATAGTACTTTTTTGGGTGTGTACTTTCAGTGTCGCAAACTCAACCTACTGCCCAGAGATCAGAGGATCACAGTGCAGGTGACGAACCTTTTGGCCAATGCATCCGTCCCTGTGTTGAGTGCTGTTTATTTGACCGTTATTCATAATGTTCTCCCGGAATTTATGAAAGTTAAAAAACTGATTTTATCTCAGAATTTACAGGAAACAACCTTGAATGTACTAGGAAGTTTTCCACAGAAAATATTAACACACTGTGTTTGGCATAGTGTTGCATGTGAGTAGAGCATGCATATTACTGCACAATCTTAACAGTCATTAAGTGCAAAGATGGAGATCCCAGATTAAGAGAATTTGCGTCAGAGGCTCCATTTAGAAGTGACGTTAATTCCATCTATTTTAGGAAAAAGCAGTTCAAAAAAATGGAATGTGTTAAAAAATGTTACAAACCTAATCAATCGGCTACTTACGTAATTTTCTGCAATTCATATACATTTCCATATTTCAATATAAAGTATACATATCAATTTCCCTAAAATAAAATTTTTTAAAAATCCATAGTAAATTAATTATTTTTGCGTTCATGAATGTTTCATTGTAATTCCAGGATTACAAATCCATTGTGGACAACTCTGAGCCTCATCTCCTATTAGATGTGCGCCCTCTTGTGGAGGTGGACATCTGCCATTTATCCAGCTCGCTGAGTATCCTTCATATGATTTGAGACCTAATCTGACTAATTCGATATTGTACACCCCATTTTCTTTGTGATTATTCTCCTAACGTCGTTGCCAGATATACCACTCTCATGTTTAGAAGAGAGGAAGAGTGAACATATGCAGTTACTCGAGGAGAGCATTGACCAATTGAAACAGCAGATGGGTGGAGTCTGCTGGCCTCAAGGTAACATGACAAAATGCTGGTTTTTCCTGTACATCGTCTGAAATGAACCGTTGCATATTTGTAGTCCACTGTGTGCGTTTCCGTTGCTTGGCTGGCTTCACATTTTGGAACTTAAGTGTGAACACAACTGATTTTTAAATACAACACTTAAAACAAGAACTATAAAACTTAAGTTTTAAGTTAAAACTAATTCATTTAACATCATTTAGAAGTGAAATACAGTTTAACAATGAATTAATATAAATAAGACTAAGCAAAGGAAGAATTCTAAGTTAAAAAAAAAAAAAAAAAAACATTAAAAAATTTTGTGTCAGGGTTTAAAATGGAGAGTGTGGGCTCGTCTGGAACGCTAGTAGCAAATTGCAGTAGGGTTGCCAGGTGACCCCCTTTCCAATACAAGTATGGCCAACCTGAGCAGCTGGCTTCCTTTGGAGGAATGAATATGGAAAACAGCTATTTTGAGCTAGTTTTGTTCTTTTCAACAGTGCAATAAATGCAGCCATGTGTAGATTTTGTGCTGTGCACTAAACTTGTGTTCAAATTAGGGCTGTCAAACGATTAAAAATTTTAATCGCGTTAATCACAGCTTAAAAATTAATTAATCGTAATTAATCGCAATTCAAACCATCCCTAAAATATCCCATATTTTTCAGTAAATTATTGTTGGAATGGAAAGATAAAACACAAGACGGACATAAACATTCAACATACTGTACATAAGTACTGTATTTGTTTATTATAACAATAAATCCACAAGATGGCATTAACATTATTAACGTTCTTTTTGTTAAAGCGATCCACGGATAGAAAGACTTGTAGTCCTTAAAAGATAAATTTCAGTACAAGTTATAGTAATTTTATATTAAAACCCCTCCTAATGTTTTAGTTTTAATAAAATTTGAAAAATTTTCAATCAAAAAGTCACATCGGGCTCCCTGACGTTCTTCCACAGTGTCTTTAACTACAGTGCTGCTCAAAAGTTTGTGAACCCCCTCAACATTTTGGAATTTTCTATTATTTCAACCTGATTTCCTAATCAATCAATTCAGTAGTTTTTTTTTGTTTTTTTAACAGTTGTGTTGTCGAGACTAAATTAAAAAGAGTTTTCATCAACTGATGTAGGTGCAAAATTGAACTGTTTGGTCACAACCAAAACCGCCATGTCTGGCGAAAAGTCAACACTGCATACCACCAAAAGAACCTTCTCCCAACAGTGAAGCATGGAGGTGGGAATGTCAAGATCTGGGCTTGCTTTTCATCCTCAGGACCTGGACAACTCCACATAGTCCAGGGAATCATGAATTCTGAGGAATATTGTCAAATCCTAGAACATAACCTGACGCCATCTGTTTTGAAGTTAAAGCTTGGCAGAAGGTGGATCATGCAACATGATAATGATCCAAAGCATTCCAGCAATACAACCAAGGAATGGCTGAAAAAGAAGAAGATTCGTGTTCTGGACTGGCCCAGTCAAAGTCCTGACCTAAATCCCATTGAAATGCTGTGGCGGGACCTGAAGCGAGCAGTTCATGCCAGACGCCCATCAAACCTCTCTCAACTGACTGCGTTCTGCAAGGAAGAATGGGCAAAAATCCCCCAAAGTAGATGTGAGAGGCTAATTAGTCACTACAGAAACCGTTTGGTTGAGGTAATCTCTGCAAAAGGAGGCGCAATATCCTATTAACTGAAGGGGTTCACATACTTTTGCACACATGATATCTGAGTTTTTCTTAAATCAACCACTTTTGTTAAATAAAGAATGACAATATAACTATTTCTTTTGTTTCAGTCCATTATTTGGAATGTCAGTATTGTGGATTTGGGTATAACTTAACATTTAATAAGGTTATTTTAGTTTTTTTTACAAAAAATCTGACCATCGCTGTGGGGTTCACAAACTTTCGAGCAGCACTGTATGTAAGGTAGTGATTGAAATACACCACAAGGTGTCAATGGCGAGTTTTAAATTAACTAGAGATCTAGCCAAGGCGAAGTCTAAGTTTTATGTGTATTTTGCAGAGCTATTTTGATTGGGAATGCCAGTTCTCTTTGCATTGAGCGCTTTTCTTTTTGTGAACATTATTTTTTCGAGAGATAGGAATATTATTTTTGTTGTGCTTTCACTAAGTGATACTGTAGCGACTTAACTTTTCTGCCCAAATGCATGATGGGAAGTTGAGGAATCATGACTGTCAGTGGTGGCTGCAGATGGTATACAGTATGTTCTGCATTGTGTTCATATAGGCGTGTTAAGAAAAAGAACGTCTCCTGCTCCGCCCAACTGCATGATGGGCATCCATGACTGTCAGTGATGGTTGCAAATGGTATACAGTATGTTCTGCGTTGTGTTCAATTAAGGGTGTTTTGAAAAAGATCGTCTCTTGCTCTGCCCAAATGCATGATGGGAAGTTGGTCAGACATGACTGTTAGTAGTGGCTGCCAAAGCTTAAGCCAATTAAAGGCGCGGTCCAATAAAAGCCAGTGTCCACTCGCATTTCTCTGCCTTTTCGTTCTCAATTTGCTAAAATTGCATCATTGTATACTGTTCGAGGCAACGCATGAACGGGTCATTCTGTGCATGCATTAATTGCGTCAAATATTAATTTAAAAAATAATTACCGCCCGTTAACGCGATAAATTTGACAGCCCTAGTTCAAATACAAAATAGCATTATAATAATGATCATAAAAAACTGTAATTACGTGGATCCTTATATTTACATGCTGTTACTGCAAATAAAAGCTGCAACTACATCAAGTACTGTAGTTGCCCACATACAGTATGTCCATAAACAGTTTTATTTTGGACCTGATGTGAAGTCTGCACAATAAACATATAACTTATACCCAAAACATGGGGAAAAACGACTATGTTGCAAAAACAGCACCATTTATTTGAATATGATATATGTATAAACATGTCATCCCCTATAGATCCACAGGAATGTCATTATTTCACCAAAAGTATCTCTGTGGTTTCTTCCAGTTTATGTGATTTGTAAGTTGGGCAACGACTCCCAGAAGGCAGTGCAGATTTTAAGGAAGATGAGTGGATCAGAAGTAGAAAATATCACGGTGAAAGACATCTGTGGAGGCCTAATGGCATGGGCGCAGAGGATAGACCCCACATTCCCACAGTATTGACATCATGTTATCTGTATCTGTTTTCTGAAAAATAAATGATCATCATGTTTTAATTAATTGTGTTGTTGTTTGTGATTCGTTAACTCATTTGCTGGTATTGGCGGCTGAATAAAGAGGTCATGATGAGACCAGCAGTGAAACAGTTATGTATTGACTTTTTTTGTGGAGGGAAAAAAATCAAAGTGAGAGTTAGATAACATGCATTCTTGAACAATAATGCCCCCCTTGTTTCCCTTTTACCCTGTCTGGGGTTGCTTTTCTGGACATTGCTTTATCTAATAACGTTATGTTTGTCCACGTGTTGCCATAATCAGCCAGCAACCCCATCCCCTTCGCCTGAGAGACACACACCGCCCTCCCTCAATTCAGTGCCATCTAATTAATGGCGAATCGATGTTATTCATTCGAAAAAATCCAATTACTTCGCGTAAGTAACAGCGACACCTGAAAGTAGCCCCTTCGTGATTTTATATCCTTAAGTGTGTCACGAATGGTTCCGGTTCGGATGAACCTACATTTTCTTCCCTCGAAACGGATAAAGTTGAAATAACGGAAAATACATGCGCATGCGTAGTGCAGTTGGTTTCCTCAGTGGCGCCATTGCTCCATAAGGGTTTGTAGTTCAAATGTTTTGCTGTTAAACGTGAAGTCTATTGTAGGGATGATGAAGAAAGACTTCAACTCCCAGTTAGCGCCCTCACTATCCTGTAGTGGAACAGGGGGAGTAGTCACAGCTGGAAGGATAATAAGATGCGCATGAATTTACTACAGTATCGGAAACAGCGATAAGAAAAAAAACTAAATGGATGGTTCGATCGTTCATAACAGGATTTTATTTTGGTGTTTGGGGTATTTAAGTTGTGTGTTCTTCGACGACTTTTAGTCAAGTGCGAGTTAAACTCGAGACTCCGCTTTCCGCAGTTGATGGAGATTCAAAGTTTGTTCGGTCCACTCGCACTGGAGAGAAATGCGTCCTTCGCTGGCTGTGAAGGTAAAGTATCACATTTAAAACAAGAATCAAGGCGACGCTAGTTTCGGAACGGCACACAAAACGTACCACTGAAGCGAATCGTCCGCTTGACGTACTTGTTGAAGCTTGTGTAACTTGTGTTATTTTTGTGCTGTCTGCTTGTGTTTCTGCCACCAGTATATGAATCGAAGGTGTCAAGATGTTAGCGAAATGTTTTCGAGTTTTCATTCCAGATGTTAGACTTGAATTCGGTTACCCATTGGAAATAAGCTGCATGATGCGATTGTTTTGATCCATGCTAAACTGCTCAAAGCTCACCTGAGGGTTAACAGTTGAACTTGCTACATCGATCTTACTATGGAGAACTGCAAGAGTTGTATGTGGCAGGGTTCTCAACTGTCACGCGTTGAACGTGTCTCACTCATTTCAGGCCGTTCACACGCCCTATTCCGTAACTTGAATTCGTAAAACCGTCCCTGTGCGGCCCACCATATGACCCTCAAAAAGCAAATAAGTTTTCAAGTATTTATTCTGCGCACACAATACAAATGTGTTACCTTTAATTTGAAAACTAAACGGATATACATGTGCTCACGTAAGAAGCACATGTCGTCAGGGCGCAGTATGGGGGGCGGGGGGTTGATATCAAATTCTGCTTTTTCAGCAATGCATGGACTGCCAATTTTTATTTTTAATTCTAAAGTCAAGCCGTGTGCCTACCTAGTTTGTGGCATACATATTACAGTGTTCATCGACCATAAATTTGATTATACATCACCAAACAGAAGGAAAAATGCAAGAACTGGACTGATGGAGAGAACACATAGGAGTTAGTTACTTCGCGGCAAGTAATTCTCACTGCCAGTGGCGTGGCTATGGTCTCTTAGGGCTCCAAGCAAGAAGTCCTTGGGGCCCCCACCCGTGCACATCACAAAAATTTGTTTTTTTGGACACATAAATGCACAAAAAGTAAACAATGTATCAGTGTTGTTAATAACGGCGTTAGAGTAAAAACGGCGTTACAAACGGCGTTATTTTTTTCAGTAGTGAGTAATCTAATTAATTACTTATCTTTTTAACGGTGTTACAGTTACTGAGGATGTAAAGGCGTGTGTTACTATGCGTTACTATGTTGGTTGAATGATGCGAGAAAAGTCAGAGAGACGTGGAGTCTCGGAAACGAGAGAGCAGAGCGGGAGTGGTAGATGCGAAATGACAGACACAGCGGCATTAGCACATGTATAGACCCTACTCACCGACGTCACAGAATGACGTGTCGCTGTATCCGGCCGCCATATTGTCCGTCTCTGTTTAGCCCTATTCTCAATGGTTCCAATTAGTCGTTCAGTTTATAGAGCAATTCATGGAAGCCCCGGTGCTTTCAGACGCTGTAAACTCATTGGATGCGTTGCATAAAAGGCGTTATGTGGAAAGGCTTCAGTCTATCCATTCGCCAGATCCATATTTGATGCCTAAATCGATATTTTTCTACCCGCTGTCTTCGCCCTCTCTGCCTGACATCTGCTACCCTGATATCTACAACTATCTTGTCCACACAAAATCAGCCTATTCTCACGAAAGTTTGTAAAACTTTAAGAGCAGCACTCTAAGCAACATTACCCTGTGTGATTTCTAAAATGGCGACAATCCAAAAAAAAAAAAGTTGACTGCGATGGCCGACGCTTCAAGGATAGGTGGATATTGGACTATTTCTTCAATAAAACACGCAACAACTGTGTCTGCCTCATTTGCAAAGAGACAGTCGCTGTTTTCAAAGAGTTCGATGTGACGCAATATTACTAAACAAGACACGCTGACATGTACGACAACATTACAGGGAAGATACGCAGCGAGAAGTTATAGCAACTTGAAGCTAGTTTATTTTTTCACAGCAGCAGTATTTCGGAAGAGTCCAAGTGTCGAGAGAGAAAGCCACAAAGACGAGACTGTTGAAATTATGAATTTAAAAAAATAATAAAGCAAATGTGACACACAGAAGGGCTTGCTAAAATGTTTTAAAATATATTGTTCTATGTAAATCAGCCAAGGTAGCCCCCTGCATTTTTACCACACCAAATCTGGCCCACTTTGCAAAAGGTTTGGACACACCTGTTTAACTGATGATCTGTAGATGAGGCCAGCTTCTTTCACTTGGTACCAGCTGGATACTATTCAAAAAATAATGATGGTGGAAGAAATAAGCATCTTGAATTTGAAACTGTATGTTGTCGGCGATCAGCCTCGCAATAATCTTAATTGTGGTTGTCAGCCCAAAACCCTCTAAATATATATTAAATGCATTTTACCAGATATAAAATGATTACTACATAATCCGTGGTAATCGTTTGGAGCCCAGTTTTCTCGTCGAATTGCAGCAGTCCATCTCGCTCTTCTCTCCGGGTCTCTCGTAATACGGTAGAACTTCAAGTCTCTCCGTCTATCTTCTCTGTTATTGCAACCAACCGCCACACACGCCTTCACCATTTTGATTATTAATGTTAACGAGCAGAAAAACACGCCATAATAGGAGGAATTTACGTAGCGGTAATGCGTCAAAACGACGAGTAGACGGACAATATGGCGCGGAGGCGTGGTTGTAACGTCATGTGAGTACGGTCTATAGAGAACTAGATGCGAAATGAGAGACTCGCAGGCGTTAGTAAACAGCCGCAGTCTTAAAGCAGTAGACTTCTCAGGAAGGCTCTGTTGTAGAGAACCCTCATAGCGAACCTAAGTAACTTTTTATCTAAAATACTCTTAAATCGGCAAAATCTTGACTTGAATCTATCTTTAAATGATGAAACAATTTTAATACTTTCACATGCCGAAAGTAGACAGAAGGGAACTAATGCAATAACGGGAGCAATTTTAACAACTTTAATGGTTGATTCACAACATTAAATGACTTCCAAACATAGCAAAGGTTACTATCTAGTTATCGCAATATCTGCAATACCCCTCTGTCTAGTTAAGTTTAGGATAAAGAATTGGGCGATGGCCAGTTGTCCTAAAATCCCTTTGAACTTCACATAGTGTGACCTATGTTTTTTTGTTGTTGTTGTAATTAAAAAACAAACAAACAAACAAAAAAAAAACCATGAAAGTAACGCCAGTTACTTTGCCAAGTAACTCATTACTCATTACATTCAAGTAACTGAGTGACTAACTCAATTACTTTTTGGGAGAAGTAATTTGTAACTGTAATTAATTACTTTTTTAATGAAGATGAACAACACTGCAACAAGTACGTATTTGATACACTGCCAATGGGTTTTCCCATTGACAGTGTATCAAATACTTGTTCTCCCCACTGTATATATAAAACATTTAATATAAATAAATGTCAAATGTAAAAAAAATCCTACACTTTAAATTATAACACTTACTGTAAGTTTCACTTTTCAAGAAATAAGCTGGGTCAAACGTAAGCTTGCTACTGCAAAGGAGGTGGAGCCCCACAAGGGGTGTTGCTGTATCCGTGTATCATTCGATCATTCCATGTCTGTTTTAAAATCTGAAAAAACGGAAATGTGATAACATACTTTATTTGTCATTTGCATATCAAAAAACAGAAAACAAATACTGGCCTATTTTTCGCTTTTTTCTGATGCTCGTGTGCCCATCTTTTTGGAAATGTGTTGCAGGCATCAGATTCAAAATTTGAGAATATTTGCATATACCGTAATCAGTTTGAACAAAAAATACTCTATCTTATCTAGTGTATTCAGCTGAACATGTAGAAAATGACGTCCAAATCATTGTATTCTGTTTTTACGTACAATGCAATCAAATACTGTAGGAGATTGTGTGTATCCCATTGCGGTTTATTTATTTATTTTTGGAGTACATTTGTGTTTTTTGCTTACAGGCTTCCTGTGGTCAGAGTGGATCAGTGACTTCAGGAAAGGCAAGGACCACCACTTCAAGATATGACATTTGTTGCAGCGATATCAAAGAGACTTAGGCCATTTTTTTAAACCATTTTTTGTGAACAACTGTGCAAGCTCGGTTGGGACCAGTGGCTTGCTCCCTGATTAATTCAAGGTGACAAAGTACAAAACCATGCAATGGTGACTTACTAAACCAATGAGTATCAAAGACATTCCCAGCCATCAATACTGTGACTGAACCCTGAAGTATTCGGCGTTGTGTGTCGCAATTGGAAAAAGGCCAATGTCTGCCTCCTCTCCCCCATCCTTACCTCGAGCCATCCTCCACTCTGTCCAACAGCACCATCCAACCTTGCCGCCCGCTTTGTCGCCATCCTTGGCTGGACCAATCTACACGCGGCTGTCCAACGGAAACCACAGTGTCCCCAGCCCTACTAACTCCCGTAGCTCTTTCCATGGGGTATCCTTCCTACTGCAGATTGGTTTGACAAGAGAGACTGTGAACCTGGATGGTAATGACCTGTCACTGTCTGCTGTTAAGGACCTCGTGTGCTCCATTGTGGACCAGAAGGTAAGCATCTCAACTAAAAATACTTGGGTTGTTTTTGTTATATTTACAATGTTTGTATAATATTCATTTTGTGACATTAAAAGTTCTTTGTAAATGCATTCATACACACCAGAATTAAAGCAGCTATTCTGAAGGCAGCAGTAGACCAATTTGCTGCATCAGCATGTGTGTTGTCAACTGACCATATTCATCTACGTACTGAGGTCTTCCAAAACAAACATCTGGGCCTCCTGCCCTGAAACTGACACAGCAGAAGTGTCCTTACAATAGCAATAGTGGACAGCCTGGGTCTAAGTTGCACAAACATGCTTAATCACTACAACACTGTTGCTATACTCAAATATACCCTCAGCTTTTCAAAAGTACAAGTTTCAACTTTATTACTGAAGATAAAAGTAAAACCTGTTTTTAAAATTTTGTACTTTACTCATGTTGTCGATTGTACGAGCTTCAGTGGAAACCATTTTGTTGACCTCATCATGCCTCTGTTTTCAAGTGTAAATTTATCATAGTATTATATTCGTCATGTTCACCACCCGCAGTGGTCCACATTACGTCCAGGGTTCCCGCTGGGTCTTAAGAAGTCTTAAACGCATTGAATTTATGACTTTGGAAATAATACCTTAAAAAGTATTGAATATTCATATCTGAGTCTTGAAATGTATGATGTATGTAACTTCTCTGTTTGGTATTTCTCCTCAAAAGTGTCATTTTAATTAAATAACGTAGCCTAAGTAAATAAGTGAGGCAGAGGAGCCAGTCATTGAGAACGCAACGCAGCCCCAGGTCCAAATCCCGTCGCGTGGGATTCCCCCGTGAATTCCGTGTCATGACGAGAGTCCCGATAAAATGTCATGCTCTACACTACACAGATTTTTTTTACACATAGCCATACATTTTATATTAGTGAGAAGGGGAAATGTAAATTCAACGAAGCGTGGTTAAGTAAACAATCCTTTCGCCTTTGGCTCAAACCAGTGGGTAGCAGTGTGTTCGAGGCTTTTTGCATCGTATGCAAAAAAAGATTCAGCTGGGTACAGTGGGCATGAAGGCGCTAGACTCCCATGCTAAATCGCCCAAGCACATAACCTCCATGAGAGGAAAGAAACAAACTCCCTCCATTGCCGGCATTTTTCAATCTGCCTGAATAAGACAGCCAGCTGCTCACGAGCCTGAAGAGACAGAAGCTAAAGCCAGCCTGTAAGCTGCTAATGTAATTGAAGCGACAGCAGCTAACACTAGCCAGCTAGCTGCTAGTGCTGCAGCCCCCCCTGCATCCCAGCTCAACTACGATTGCTAGTGCGTTTGCGAGAGTGGATCTACGCACATCGTTTTGGTCCACAGCAACCATGAAAGCAGAGGTGTTGTGGTTGCTCGAGAGTTTAAGATGACGCTCGCCACGCTAAATGCTAATGCTAACGAGAACACCTTTACTTGGCCTTGGTCTGTGTCTGCGCTGTGGTGGTGTCGCGTGAGTAGTAGGGTTGCCAACTGTCCCTTAAAATAAGGAACGATCCGAAATTGGGAATTAAATGCTGCGTTCCGTATTGAACTTATACGGAATATAAATGAATAGATACATTTCTATGCATTTTAGGAGTTTTGGGGATGTCTCTTTTTTTCTCTGCCTGTACAGCTTTGGGCGCGAGGGGGGCGTACCATATTTCCTATTTCTGAAAGGTAGCAACCCTAGTGAGTAGCCTATTTAATATGTTGCATTCTTACAACCTGCACACATTCCACATGTCCACTTTTGAGGAATAAACGTTCACAAATTCACAGTTTTTTTTTTTACCAATATGGCTGTGAAATAGGTATTTAGCTTTTAAAAAATTGTCTTAATTAGGTCTTAAAAAGTTTTAAATTTAATTTGAGGAAACCTGTACGTCGATCACGATCGCAACGCTAGTATGGGTGGATCATTTTTTTTTTTTTTTTTTTTTGGGTGCTATACAAATAAAGTTGAATTGTACTGACTAATTAAAAATAGACACAAGCCTATCTTCCATCCTATCGATTGATACACAGGACGCAAGGGAACTAGCAGTGAACATTTATATTGCATGTTTTTGAGATTTGTAAATCAAAGTAAAAAAAAAAATAAAAAAAACTTCCTATACAATGGTAACATTAATTTGTTCTTGAGTCAATATGATCTCAACCACAGATGTTTTAGAACATTTCAACATTTGCCACTGTCATACAAGTATAAAATGATTAGTTTGATCTTTTCTAAGACACGTAGCAGGTAAGCAATTAGTGATGGCAGTTGACCTATTCAAGTCTGGGTTCTGTAAACATAATTTTCACATTTCATAACACTGCTAATTTTGCACCACATTCAGCACATTCCATTCCAATTATATTATTCATGTAATTTTTTGTTGTTCGTTTAACTAAACTGATGTCCTGCGGATATATTAATGTTACAATGACATTATCCCACTTCTCATTCAACTCCTATCAACTCCTATTTATACTGTTCAAACATTCTTTAGTTTCTTGTCTTGTGTTTGAGTTGTATTTATGTAGAGCACTTTATTGTAGCTGTGGTTTTTCTTAAATTGCTGTACATTATAGATAAAATTGAGTTCAGGTGATATTGTGTACAAATTTAGTTGTAGAGTCCATTAACCATTCTAAGCAGCCATTAGACAATTCACAATTTATATTGTGCAATAGTTTTCATTCTTGCTTGACATATCATTTCACCTGCTATACTTCTTTTGTCAAGTTTTAGGTGCAGTAAGTCCGTTGTTGTGAGATTAAAGCTCTGCAGATCATGTGTGAATTATGAAATGGCAGTGCATCCACATGTTTTTTAACCACTTCTTTGTAATTATGATTGCAGTCCAGAGTGCTCCATTTGTAACTGTAATTAATCATTGCCCATAGAGGGAGGGTGATTAAACAATGCACTTTAATCAGTTGCTGCGACCTCAGACATTTGGGAAGGTCACTGTTATATTATGGTGATTGATCAAAGTGTGCAGCAAACTGCAAGCGCCGTAACAGTATTGGATGGAGCTGTGTGAGATATGGCTGAAATCACGACAAGTTTTTATGCTCATTGATAATTATTGATTTTTGAGCTCTTTAAAAGAACATTTATTTAGAATAAAACCGTTAACATATCTGTATGGAGGGGAAAAAAACGGCAATAAAAATATCTAGTAGTAACACAAGTAGGGCTGCAGCTAAAAAAATATTTTTTTCATAATCGTTTAATCGGATGATTAAATGAATAATCAGATAAATGTAATCTTTTTCAAATTACCTTCACAATTTAACTTGAAGTTGTTTTAGGAATGTTGTAAGCAACAATGAAGACAAAATGGATGTTTAGTTCCTTCAAAAATATTTTATTAGAGCTTCCTGATCTAACTATAGTCTACAGTTGAACTGTTTTAAATGCATATAACTTATTAGTTTTTAATAAAGGTTTTGAGTTGATAAAACATTAAAATAATTTCTCAGTGCACAAACAAAAGTTGTTCTTTCAAAAAAAAAAAAAAAAAGCATTTTTTTTTTCTTGTGGGCAAAGTGCTAATATAAATTCTGTCAATGACTCTCAGGAGGAAGACTTTAATGAATCACTCTTCTTTATTAACCCTTTAACACCGAACGTGTCGGATGCGACACGTTTACGCATATCATCTTTGAAGCCTCGTAACGCTGTAATTACATCACCCACGTGCCCCTGGTTGCTCTCGTTTGAAAGAACGGAAGTTGATGTCCACACCAGTTTTTATTTGAAGTCAATCGACCAAGTAAAACGGGAGATAGTGTCATTTGAGTTTTATAGTTTTATTGCACTCATAAATATGCATTAAAACGCTGCATGGACCATGTGTCTATCTCCATATTACCATCATTTCTTTTCCTTTTTTCCAAACTGAAAGCAGCACAAAAGACTACATATCCCAAGAGCTGTTGTGATGTCAAGAAGGACGAACCTAATGTGAACATTTTTGATAAATTGACGAGCAAGGCGCCAACTAAGGGAAAGGAGACACGCGTAGCAAGCAACGGCCGGTTGGATTCAGCGAGCGACTGTGAAACATGCAGAATGAATCGAAAAATAAATTTAGCGCAAGCTAATGCATTATTTCATTAACTCAAGGAATAGGATGAGCTGTATTTGTCATTGTTTTCCTCGGATCGGTCGGCGTCTCGGCGAGTAGAAGTGACAGCAGCGTGCAAATGGCGAATGAGTAGGCTGTGTGACGTTGTATGTGACGCAGCTTAGTGACATGTTCAAAAACAAACTTTATTGAGTGCGCAAAAAAAAAAAAAAAACTTTATTGGATCGCATGCCTAAAAAAATTGAATTGAACTGAACTACTTGTCAATATTTTTGAAAATACTTTTTTTTAAATTGTTTTTTATTTTTTTCTTCACGGTGATTCTTTTCCATTTTTATATAGATGTGTGTTCGAGAAGCTTGATTGCATGTACATATATACCTTTGACAAGGTGATGGGTACAATACCTAACTTCACAAAGAGATATCCTCCAAACCCTTTTTGTGTTGGATAATATATATATATTTTTTCCCTCACTATTTTGCACTGTATATAACATGTTTTGACCATAGTATGTGTGAAGGCCAAAAACGCCAATGACTATAGCTGCTGTTTGTGTTGAATTGTCAAACATAAAACTATTCAATCTTATTTTTTTTCTATTGAATGTTTATCCTAGCAAGTTAAATACATATTATCAAGCTTCAAAACGGTTGGTCGAGCATGTTTGGTTGTCAGTGGGACTTCAATATTACAAATTTTGAAAAAAGATTTTGGGACTTTTTTGTCTTTTTGGGTCCAAAATGCGGATTAAAGTTGGTCAGTGAAGAAAACAACAGTTTGGACATGAAGTTCAAGGTATCCTGAAAAAAGGGACCCAACTTGGCCTTTGTGAACAGTTTTTTCTTTGAAATATAAAGGCAACATTAAAGGCATGCAAATTTGGCCAAAATAGGCTTAGGTGTTAAAGCAGGGGTGTCCAAACTTTTTGCAAAGGGGGCCAGATTTGGTGTGGTAAAAATGTGAGGGGCCGACCTTGGCTGACGTCCTTTACGTAGAACAATATATTTAGGCAAATTTTAGCAAGCCATTCTGTGTGTCACATTTGCTTTATTACCGTATTGGCCCGTATATAAGACGGCCCTGATTATAAGACGACCCTTTCTTTTACAAGACTCAAATTTGAAAAAAGACTTTTTGAACACCAAATTAATTTTTATACAGAAACTAATTACAGTACATCTGAAACAAATGATTATAACAATATATTTGACAGAAAAAGCATGTAATTTTGCTTCATTCAAATCTTAATGTCTGAACATTTAAATATGTAAACTTAAGTGCAATCACATTTGTAAATGAATGGCTTCTGGTTTTTGAAATGTAAATAAACCAATCTATTGTGATAAAACAACAAAATAGCAATAACTGCATTAACCATCAAAGTGAAGTCTAACTTTAACTGTAGTCTTGAAACAAATCTGAATAAGGGAAAACAATGGAATAAAATAATGCAAACTGGTTAAACTTGAGAGTAGCAGAGATCTATCATGACAGAACATCGCTTCAATGATATCTGGCGCCATCTAGCGTCGTGAATGGGTATAATGTCTAGGCCGCGAATATAAGATGACCCCTCTTTTTCAGTCTTATTTCAATGCAAAAAAACCAGTCTTATATTCGGGCCAATACGGTATTTTTTTAAATGAATAATTTCGACAATCTTGCAACTAGCCTTTGTGGCGTTCTCTTTCGACTGTCGGGCTCTTGTGAAATACTGCTGCTGTAAAATTAAACTAGCTTCAATTTCTCGCTACTTACCTTCCCTGTAATCTTGTCTTACATGTCAACGTGTCTTGTTTGGTAATATCGCCTCACATTGAACTCTTTAAAACAGCGACTGCCTCTTTGCAAATGAGGCAGACACAGTTGTTGCGTATTTTAGTGAAGTAATCGTCTAATTTCTACCTATCCTTTAAGCGTCGGCCGTCACAGTCAACTTTTTTATTGTTGATTGTCGCCATTTTAGAAAATTGGGAGTAACAGGTCACACGGGGTACTGTTGCTTAGAGTGCTGCTGCCTTTTAGTGGGTAAATGAGGAGCAGCATTAAATGTGTAAGCTACTTCATGTGCTGGTAGCAGTACTGCTGACCAATTTATTAAGTCTGTGTGTGGGCCAGATGTTATTGATTTTATGACAGATGCTAGGGGCCGGATTATATTTGACCACGGGCCGGACTTTGGACTGACGCACACTGGATCTAACAACGCAAAAGAGAATCTTTCGACACTCCGTAATATTGATTCAGCAACCCAACAGCAGCAGCAGTTGCAGCAGTGAACTCTCTCTCACTTGCTCTAATCACTGGCGTGCGCACGCAGCCTCACATTACACACAAATAAGGACCTAAACAGAGCAAAAATTGGTTGTCAAATTAGTTGGCAACGAATTTATTAATCAATTTTAATCGATTAGTTGTTGCAGCCTTAAAAACAAGTCATTAAGGAATGTACACAGTCATTGTAGACAATAAAATTTAGTGGAATGTTCTTTACTTAGCTTCTATGTCAGTGCGTATCCGTATTTGTGGTTTATATTAAGATGCTACTGTAAAGCAGTAGATACTAAATGGAGTGATTACACTTCTATATTAATTGCTTAATCTACACCATCAGAGTGCACAAAGAACAGGCCTTCACCTGTTCAAGCACGCATTCATACACCAAAGAGTGGTTCATACGTACCATGGAAGGCGCTACATTTTAAGGGTGGGAACCTTTGGGCACTTCACGATAGTGATGTACCGATCCGACACTGAGTATTGGTATCGGCGGCCGATGTGGCTATTTTTGCCGTATAGGACTATATCAGATTTGGTCACGAGATCGTATCCGATCCAGTAGCGTGTGTTTTCAGTACCATCGTGCTTTTTCGGTTGCTGTAAATGAAAAAACTAGGCAGATGCATCTGCTAAATCTGACTGCTGCTCTTTAGAAACTAATGATAGTAACAGAGCATTGTGTAATATTTGTAAATAAAGCATTTCTTGAGGTACCAGCAGGGCTCCTTTAATGCAAAAATATGATCTGCTATTTACTGGTTACATTATTTTTTGTATCGTCTAAAAATATGGGTATGGGATTGATATCGGCAGAAAATATCTTGAAAAAAATCAGCTCAATTGGAAGTAAAAAATTCCGCATCGGGACATCTCCTCCTCACTATGCGATACAATTTTTGTATAGTAGGTACATAATAATAGTCATCTCAAGATATTGCTTTAGACATTTATCGAGAAATCCATTAGGAAATCAATCTACGATAATCCAATAATACAAATGTTAAAGAGGAAATACAAGCTATTTTAAATGGTGGGAAAATAATGTAGAAATATTTTTTGCCCACTTGTGGACAATGTGTCAAAAACTACTGATTTCCTCAAAGACTATTAGAATATTATAGTCCAATATTGCCACAAATGTTATAACAACATTATATTATTGAAACATTATTGTAAACAAATGAGTGGTTTTCCTAACAAACACTTTTGTAGTGGAAACTTTCAGGAGTATCATGTTGGTTCCTTTATTAAAGTGTGACACCTTTTTAAAACAATATCGGTTCATGGCGGGAGCAAATCAATAACTTATTGGGAGACAAAATATCGCAATATTACACCATATTGATATATTGTCACGCCCCTACTGCCTAAACTGCTGGGTGCAATATTAGGGTTCAGTGTCTTCAACGACAGTCTGACAGGGGACGGTCTAAGTTGTGATTCAAACCATTGGTTACTGGATGACCCACTCTAGAACTGCCTCGTTAACTCTCGTTTAGATTTCAGCTGACCCAACATCTTAAGTCTTTTTGAACCCTTCTCTTGTGTTTTGTTTGCTCAATGATGCCCTGGTCCAGATCTGGGAGGAGATCCCCCAGGACACCATCCGTTGTCTCATTAAGAGCATGCCCCGAAGTTATCAGGCATGCGTACAAGCACGCAGGGGCCACAAAATTCTGAGAATCATTTTGAGTTGACGACATTTTGGCAAAATAGACCATTCTGCTGGATATTTATTTATTTTTTTGTGGTGTCTTTGATTTCCCCACTCTAAAGGGTGAACATTTTAATTTCTATCAAAATGTGTGGCTTCAGTTTATTACTAGTACATCACCTACTTATTACTTATTTATATCTAATGTGTTTTCAAAATGTGCCTCTATTTTTTTTTTTTTTTAGCAGTATACTGTATGTGTGTGTGTGTGTAATATATACTGTGTGTGTGTGTGTGTGTGTGTGTATATATATATATATATATATATATATATATATATATAATGTGTATATGCACCAGGATTTGGTTAATCTTATTATACAATAAACTCTGTACTGCTTATTATACAGTAAATCATTTTCATTATAATTTTCTGGACATCATTGCGATGGAACATGTCCAGAACATTTAACCACATTGTTGTGAATTTCTTCTATTAAACCTTACTAACTACAGTGTGCACAGCACCAGCTGCATCATCAAACCAGCCATATGGCTTTGATATCTTTGGAAATTATGACTGAAGGCCTTTTGTACTGACTCCATCCTTGCCTCAGTACTCACAAGAAATGCACACCAATTGTGAATCTTTAAAAAAAAATTTTTTTTTTTTAAATCCACGCTGAATAGTGAAACACATCAAACGTCAGGATCGCTGACTATAGTTTAGGCCAGGGGTGTCAAACTCTTTTTGTTTAATGGGCCACATTTATGGCAATTAGATCACGTGTGGCCCGGACTAGTTTATTTTCGGCCAAATAAGTTAATTCACTGACTGCCATTGACAAAGCGCGACGTCCAAGTCATATTGATTGAAAAGGGATGAATGTTTGATCATTCGCCCTTCCCAGTCAAAATGGATTGGACGCCAAGCGTCGTCAATGGCACTGGAAGATGAGCATTCACAACCAGTCTTTCGAATATAAGAGAAATGGATGTCTATCGTTGTCAATAGCAGCCAATTGGAGTTAATTTTGTGTCACTTCCACGTATTTTAAAGATACTTACAGTACATGTCACTTCCTATTAATTTTGTATCATTTCATGTTGGGTTTTTTTGGGGGGGGGGCGGCATTTCCAGGCTGCTGCTTGTTGTTTTGGAGCATTTCCAGGTTACTTCCTGAGGATATGGTGTCACTTCCTGAGGGTTTTGTGGCATTTTTGGGTCACTCCTTGTTAACTCTTTGGCTGTCATTGACTGTGCGAGACGTCCAATCCATTTTGACTGGGAAGGGTGCAAATGAACGAATGTAACTGCACACACAAAAGTGAGCCAAGTGCAGTATTACATGCACTCAATCACACAAATTACAAATCTCCGGTTTTATGGTGCCTATGTCACAATAAAAGCATGAAGTTTTGTGCCTGTCAGGCAGAACAACCCTGTGGGCCGGATGACAACCCTGGCAGACCGCTTCTGGCCCATGGGCCGTACATTTGACACCAGTGGTTTAGGCCATCCAAGAGCTCACCATTCAGCAGAATCTCCCGTCTGCCAGCAAGAAAATGAAAATGATGATGTTAAGCATTTGAGCTGTAATGTGCAGGCATGAAAATCTCTCACCTTTCGGCGAAATTCGCCGTTTTGAAGTCAAAAAGGGCGACCTACGTGAATTGCGTAGATCCGAGGAGAAATTCTTTTTGCAAGGGGGGGGGGTCGGGAGGTTTTATTTAATCATTATTATTATCATCATGTGATTAACTTAGTACGTAAACTGAGCACTTAAGAACACAGTCAGCAAATCCTTCTAGATGCTTCGCTGACGAGAACCAATCATCGGCCCAAGCTGCGTTCCATTATTCCAAACGCGCGCACTCCTTACGCGTGTACATGGAGTGCTCGGAGAGCCTTCGGTTGCATTGCAAAGCAGCGAAAACAAAAAGCAGGCCTTATCCACATCGGGGCAGACCAGAGCGCAGCATACAGACTTGCCTGTATTTGCCAGCAGATTGAATTTGGCGAGTAATGGTTTCAATCGTTTTCACGTTTTGCGATATAAAAAAGTTACTGCCATTCGTTGCAGCTTGCGTTGAACACTGCCAGAGCTAGCCAAATCTCCCATGAAAAAAAATAGCTCCCGTTAAATTGGCGTCAAGCTTGTGTATTTAGCGGTAATATAAACGAAGAAACACACTGTTGAGTCAAATTAAGTGGCATTCTCTCGGATGGAGGGGGCGCCTCACATCGCTCCCGTCGTCCGCCGGAGACGCGTTATTTACGGCTTGGATTTGAGCCGACGGCCGGTGTCGGCACAACAGCGGCCCGACGAGTGGTGGGAATGAGTCCTGCTTCTTAAAGCTTTTCAGAAATACAGGGATCCCTCGTTTTTCGCGGTTAATGGGGACCAGAACCCGCCGCAATAAGTGAAAACCGCGAAGTAGCGCCCCCCCCCCCCATTTTTTTGTGCATGTTCAATGCATTTATTCAGATTTTACATTGGAAAAAAGATACATATATATGACATGTTTTTTCACTTTTTTCACCAAAGTATCATTTATGAATGGTTTTCAAGCACTTCAAAATGTAAGAATTATGATAACTTTTAAACATGTTACTGCCCCACCGAATAATTTTTAAACAAGAATAAAGTAGTTAGAAAATGCTTGGCTTTATTAAAAGCTTCATAGTGAGTCTACTCAAACCCTCTCAGGCTTTGGTAAACTGTGATTGGCACATGTGCAAAGTTTTTCTTTTTATATATATTTTTTTGTTTGAAGCAACTTATTTGATTGAATAATAAAGACACAAATGTCCTAGCCAAAATGTGGCCCAAACGCAAAACATTACTTAAATGGAAAAATTTGTTTCAATCAAGAAAAATAGTTTTCAAATGCTTTTTTTTGTCTCAAATTTATTATTGCAATCAAAAACATTTTTTTTTTATTGAAGCTACTTTTTGGGATTAAAAATATATACTGTATTTTGATTGAAGCAACTTTGTTTTTGATAGAAGTAACTTTGTTTTTTGATTGAATAATAAAAACACAAATCTAACTCCATCGTTATTGAGTGAGAAAGAAATTAAGAAAGCTTTAAAACTAAAAGCCACCGGGGAGTCTGTTTGTTTTTTTAAATATTTATATTTCATTACATAGACATGCGTCGTAGGGAAGAGAGATTGAGGGATAAAAAAAGGAGTTAGATGAGGCTGCTAAAGGCAGTGGATACCTCATCAGCTGGGTGAATAGCAGACCTGGTAAGAACAAGTTTGCAAGGATAGTCGGGTATTAAATCCAATTATAAACACAATTACAATGTTATTTTTCTTTAAGATTTTTATGTCATTGCTTTTTTAATCATTAGGTGCTAGAGTTGTTAAGTATGGATAATAATGAAATAATAGTTTTAAGAAAACTGTGCTGTTGGCGGCTCAGTGACCATCTGATGTGGTTTGTTCTCAGATGAACAAGTTGAGGAAGGAAGTTTTGATGCAGAGGTTGAAGGAAGAAAAGAGGCAGACTGACTGAGTCACAGCCAGAAAGTGTTGATGACAGTTTTGATTTCTATTCACTGTTGCCCCCTCCCAATTAAAGTATGTCACAGTCGCAGCCAATTATTATCTAAAGCTGGTTAAAATTTAAGTTATGTTGTTTTAAGGTGTATTCAATACTTGTTCATGTGCCCCTTTTGATCTACGAGCACCCACCCCTCCACCGGTCTCTGCATGGCCCTGCTGAAACACAGTGTGGGTCGACAGAGCTCAATATTTTGTTGGGGTGTACAATACAGTGTACTGGAACATATTTCCTCCACACCCTTCTCACCTTTTTAACCCCTGACCCATTTTCATGCCTGAATGTGGTAATCTTACCCATTGCACCCACCTCTGTGCTACAGTTTCCTCTGCTGAGAAAGATTGTTCTGCTTCACCAAGTGATTCATCTTTGTCCTGCAAAAAACGTCAGTCATCATCCAAACTGAAATATGTTCACTCACTGGTTCTGAAATGCTGTGTTAGCAGGTTTTACAATCAGAGTTGTTTTTATACAGTATATAGTGAGTGAACCCCCTCAATATGGTGGTTAATATTTAAAGCTTCTGCTATACTACAGATATATATTTTTTTGTCTTTTGGACAGCCTTATAGTCCCAAAATAATAGTGTATAACTCAAAATTAGTTTAAAAAAGTAAGTTTAATTAGAATAATTGCTTTGAAAATCTGGATGGTATCATTTAAAATTTAAATGTACTGTAGTGTTGAATGTATGTGATATTTAGTCTCCAACAGTAGTATTCGAAAATTGTAAATATATATTTTTCACACTTGTGCATGTATTAGTCTTTTTTTTTTCTTACCTAGACACAAGTAGATTTTATAACGCCTCAAAGTTTACAGTATAGTGATCCCTCATTTATCGCTGTTAATGGGGACCAGAACCGACTGCTTAAAGTGAAAAAACTTGAAGTAGTGTCAGCCCCGCCCCCATTTTTATCTACAATTTTTTGTCTATATATAATATAAATATATGTATATAAAACTATAAATGCATATGTTATCATTAGAACATTAAAGAATAGTTTGAAAGATCTAGATAAAATAAATATTATTAATATAAAAAAAACAAATAATGTATAAACAATATAAATAATGCTTACTGTACATTCATAAACTCTCGTGTGTGTAGAAGTGTTCATATATACATAGAAGTAAATAAAGTGTACATAAATGTTTGTAGAAGTCTTATATTCTTTTAAGAAGTTACGTACAACAAGATTATAAAATCTGCAATGCACTGTGGGCGCGAAAATTGAGCCGCAAAGTAGCGAGTGATTATTGTATATCAATCTTTAGGTCTGACGCTACACTTACACATATACAAACTATTTTTGCCGCACGGATTCAAAAAGTTTTTTCCCCGCCTGCTATCACCACTTAAACTCTAGTGCTGGGGTCAGCAACCCGCGGTTCTAGAGCCGCATGAGGCTCATCAGCGCTCCCCTAGTGGCTTTCGGGAGCTTTTCAAAAATGTTTGAAAATGGAAAGAGATGGGGGAGGGAAATATATTTTTTGTTTTAATATGGTTCTGTAGGAGGACTATTGTACTTTGACATTGGAACAACTTTGTTTCACTGGTCAAACCCATCTCTTCATCTAAACGGATGGTGTGAGATAAACATCTATTGCCTACGCTTCTTAATTCTTTCCTGTCTAGTGTTGCTCAAAGTGTTGTATAGCCATCAAGGAGAGTGGTGGTTGGACTAAAGTTCATGACTCCTTGGGAATGACATGTTATATACCAGTTATTCAACTTGGATGTACAGTACAGAGCTGTGACGTGATGTTGTAAAGGGACGAGAGGAAGTTGGACCTTTTAGGTTTGATACAAATCATGTTCCTCTATGTGGGTCCAGCTCATATTCCAGCTCATTGTTCATATTTATAATGCATTTTCTCTTAGGAAATAATGAAATTCACTCATTAGTGACTGTTTTATGGTAGTTGCTGGCTAAAAACTGACATTTACTTTTATTGTGAATATAGAAAGAGGATTGGTTGAGCTCTTTGGTAGAAAGGAAACCTTTGGCACAAGTAATGGAAGAACAAATTGAACCTTAGCCTTCAGTTTTAGTTTTGGTTATATTCAATTTAGATTTGCCTCAGCCACAGATTTCCACACCAGTTTTGTCAGTCCTGCAGCTTCTAGTCTTTGGGTTAGGCCCGAATCGCTGTCTCTGTAATTTGTGAGACAAAGGACTCTTTTCAGGCAGAACTAGGGTGTATTCATGAATTTACAGAGAATTTGCAGATTATTATTAGAATTTCTGTGGAATGCGCCTTACCTTTTGAAAGTTAACTATAGGATAGAAATAATTTGGATGTTGTTGCACCAAACTGTTTACTTGCTTTACACTCAATTTTTTTCCCTTACACATCGGATGGTTAAATAATATTTACACCAAATGAGAACTATTCTCATGTGGCATTATTAGAATATGACTGTATTTTGCAATGAGTAGAAACACACCAAAATAAATCAACACCTTAAAACCCCCTTTTGACACAGGACTTTATGTTTGTACAAGGTGCCAGACATTTCCTGCAAAGCACATTCAGCTCCCTCATGAGTAAAAACGGGTCACTCTTGAGTCAATATATGCAGTATAGGTATTGATTTTGAGTATGTATTGTTATGTTGTCAACCCTTTTCCAACTGACTGTCAGTGTTCTTTACACAAGTATTTAAAGGCCGTGGAGTTACTTGACTTGATATCACAATTGGGACTGCTGAAGAAACAAAAGCTTTCCATGTGTTACTCAAAGGCTTTCTTGCACAAGGAATCTATCAATTTCCCCAGTCTTGGAGTAATTTGTGGAAAAGGGAGAGAGGAAAAAAGGGGAAAAACATCTCTGAAGTTAAGTGAGCTAAGTAATTTCTTCCATCTGCTGTGCACATTTCTGCTGGCTCATTCTCCTTTAAATGTAAAGTGGCATAGCAGAACAGAAGACTCAGCCACAAGAGTTTGGGAATGACAGAGTGGAGAAGGGTAGTCCTCTCCAAGGGCAATGGGCAGGGAAGGCTAGGACACTAGGCCTCACAAGGGGGACGAAGAGTATCTGATGCCCTGCCATTCATTCAGTGCCAAACCGTCTACTGAGTGCTGCTTTGCTTTGGAATGCCCTTCACTAAACCAGTGAAGGGAGATTATCCCACATCAATCCAATCTCTGCTGGCTGAATGGCTTGTGATTGTGATTGTATTGACTCATTAGGCAATAGTAAATTGAACCATTTATTAATCAAGTCCCTTTGACTTTGCCCTTGTGGAGTCAGTCAGCTGTAATAATTTATCAGTATGCATGGAGAGAATCCATCAACTGAGAATAATAAATCAATGATCAAAGATTGTATTCACTGAAAAGGGATGCCTCACCCTCGTTCCATTAATCATCAAACCTACTCTCCTTGGATTGAACCACCTGGCAACCTAAATACACATTAAAATATATGCAGTTAAAAAATGTTGAGTGAATGATCAAGTAAGCAGTTTGTGAGTTGTCTGATTCACTTTTCAGTGGCAATTGTCAGAAATTTGACACTGATCTTGCTCAGCCTAGCCAGAGTTAAACTAAATTTTCTGTAGCATCTCTATCGTTTTGACCCTGTTGATGGTTGTGGCTACAACAGGTTGCTGAATGCCTTACACTGTTGTTTTCGCAGCACTGTTTGCCCTTCCTGTTTTACAGTGAAATGCACGATCTGTCAGACAATATAAAGGTGGCAGCGGAAGTGCAATTAATGTTAAAACAACAGGAATATGAAAAAAGTGTCTTTTCTTTAGCAAGTACCTCTCAAGAGGCTGCTATTGAATACGAAGGAAGTTAGGAAGCAAAAACACACAATTTGATTACCGGTAGTTAATTGTTTAGCAAAGAGAAACCTCTTAGTGCGATTCACTTTGTCACTGAGATCTACAGTACTTCTCGTTGGTCAGTTCTCTTTTAAGCCACTCCCTGTTTCCATATTCTCACTGCTCTTGTGCTCCAATCTGCTGTGGTCAGTGAGGCAGCACAGTCTGTTCAGCCGATGTTCACATAGCTTCTCCCTCTACTGCACTTGCTATTATTCTTCCCCGTCTGTTTAAACATTTGCAGATATTGCCTTTCCGTCTCTTTTTGAGAAAGGTGACAATTTGGGTGTTGGCCTTTGACATGAATTTTCCCCCTCACAACATGATATAAAGTGAAAGGGAATTTAATACTTAAAACATACCTGTATGTACAGCAAATACTGTAATATTTCAGTCTCTGCAAAGAACCTGCAACAAAATGTAATCTATCATTCTAATCTTCAATGAATTCCCTTTGGTTTACCTGTTTATTTGCGCCATGTGAATGGGTAGACGCTGCACAATATATCTCAGGCAGAGGATTGCAGCAAGGCTATAACTCATCAGTGGTGTATGAGAGCTGAGCCAAGCATGTCTTAGATCACTCCGCTCTCTTCCTGAGAAGCTTCAGATCCTGTGACTCAGGCTTCCTCTTCTTTGCCTGATCCCCGGTCTGGACGCATTTACACACGTGATTGTTATGTAGACATGCACACAACATTGCAAAAAACAAAACAGCTTGAACGTAAAAATAATGTTGATATATTTCTGGTTGCTTTTAAACTTAAATAACATTCAATTAAGCATATTCTCAGATATGCTGAAAGTCCACCTGGTTCTCATTGGGGATACAGAGGCAACTAACCAAACAGTGATCTCACCACCAATAACTCCACTCTGCTTCATTGCCTTGGCCCTTACAACAGAAGTTTACTATAGATGACTGTTGTTTCTCCTGTTCTTATAATCAAAGGTTGTATGCAATAATTTTGGGGTTACTATTGCCTCAAAGCAATATTATGTGAAACCAGAAAGAGAAAACTATTGCAGCTGTATTGTAACGTTACAATTTTTGCGTTATTTGATGGAGGTCTTGGATGACAGATATTGTAAAAAAGCTCACAGTTTGAACCATATGTATTATTTGCACGCAGAAAATAGGTATTTAGTTTAAAACAGACACAAAACATGCACTATGGAGCACATCTCTATAGTATATACGTATATGCTGTAGCTCAGGGTCCCCAAAACTATTCCACATTAGGACGACACCTTTACTCCAATCTAGTGTCTTACAAGTGCAATCATTTGATTGTAGTCTGGTGCTGCTTGTTTTAACAGAAACCTCATTGGTTAAACGGTCTCGGCTCGATCAGTAGGAACAAAAACGAGGACCCACAGCGGCCCTTGAGGACCAGTTTGGGCCACCCCTTCTCCACCTCTATAACTAAGGTTGTTGTCTGTCTCTAAAAGTGCGCTACAATGAATTGGTAAAACTTCAGTCCAGTTGTAGCATACCTTTCATCTGAAGTCAGCTGGGATAGGCTTTAGCTCTCTAATGACCAAAACCAAACCAAAATGATAATTGTTATAGAAAATGTGTGGATAGACAGATGTACTATTGTGAAAGAACACTTATTTTCTCTACCATGACACAGCATTACCTCGTTAAACCTCCGGATGAACCATGACGCATTCCCTGCTGCATAGATGGAATGTAAGGGTGAAAAAGTCACAGCTCATCTTTGGCTGATCTTCCCTATTAGGTTTCTTCTCTGCTGCAGTACCAGAACATGTGGAGTTGCTGTCCTGTCCCATGGTTACATGCATCTGTGCATGTATTGACAGTGACAAGATAAGTTTTCTCATTTCTTCAGTCGAACAAGACAACTTCTTGTGTATGAGCTATGAATCATTTGAGGCAAGCATGCACACACAGCCTATCGTTTGCTCTAACTTAAGACATAGCATGTTTTCCTTGGTGCAGGCCAAGAAAATATTTTCCATTCACTGGATTTTGAGTGGATTTTAGTTCAGTGTAGCTCAACCAGTCATTGGCTGTATAGTCATTAATCAGCCCTGATACAAGAAAATCACAAATCGCGCATCAAGGATCAATAGATCCTGGCCCATGTTTCATAACCACTGGGTTAATACTGGCTGAGTGAATAGGACTTTAAAATTAGTTTCAACAAGAAGAAGCAGAACAACAACCACTTGAGTGGCGATTTGACAGTCCCCAGCCTGTAAAAATGCTTTATCAATCCTCTTGGGGACTCAATAGTTTGGCGGTCATACAAAATTTGATAGTGAAGTACTATTTTCATCTAGTCTTTACTCTGCAGATTTTTTTTTCTTTTATAAATATTAGTAGGCTATTGAATATTTTTGCTTGATGAATAAATCGTGTTACACACCTCAACTTAGGCAGCATCTCCACTCGTCTGCGGGACAATCAGATTTTAGATGGGACTCACGCATGACTCGGTGAAATTAAACACACTCAAGTAGAAAACTTCGGTGTCAGGATAAGCGATGAGACAGCATAGAATAGGATGCCAACATACTCACACTCACATGGGTTTCACACAAATATTGGGTTCTTGACTACCTGGCTAATTTATGTACACTTCACCCCTCCCAATCACTTATCTCTCAGACCCCCCCCCCCCCCCCCACATGGTGTCAACCAGAACTACAGCTAGCTAACGATAGCACCAACATATTCATAGTTAGTTAGAGTAGGTGTTTAATGTATTTCTTGTTGTTTGTGCTTCTTCTGTCTCTCGCTCCCACTTTTCTTCTGTTCCGCCATAACCCCTTCTTGTTCGCTGCTTTCTCCTAATAAATGAGGTACGTTGGATGTGTGTTGGATGGATGTATGTCATACCCCCATGTGATACATTTAAGCATGCTTCGGATCAATTGGACACTCAGATCTCCATTCTCAGTGCCAAGCAGCTGAACAGGACAGGTTTTAAAAAAAAAAATGTGGCTGAGGAGAGGGAAGTCTGGGCTTCCCTGCTAAAGCTGCTGCCCCGCGACCTGACCCCGGATTAACCGGTAGATGATGGATGGATAAATGGTACTTAAGTATTTGTCAGTAATATCATGAAAAAGTGTTGAAATTAGTCAATTAAAATGCTAATCTGATTCTCGAGTCCTGTGAATAGGGTGATGCGTAAAGATTAATGTTTCATAGTGTTTGGTAATTATACAGTTGAATGTGTTGTTTTGTTACGTTGTTTTTTTTTTTAAATATTGATTTACGTTTGTATTGCACAAACATTGAGACTTGAAAAGGAACATTATCAGTCAAAGAACACATTTATCGTTATCTGGAAATAGCACCTTTTACCACACGGATCTTGTGACATTCTTTATCCTCAAGCTAAGTAAATGAACCATTGCCTTTGAGCTCTAACTGGTTGAATGTTTCCTTTCGTAACATCATTCTAGTTAATTCCTTATCAAGACTGTTAAAAGGTTAGGTAGGTTCTAGAGCAGGGTTCACTAAATCCGGACCTCGGTGCCACTTTTCCTGTCGTGTTTTCCATGTCTCCCTCCTCCAACACACCTGAATCAAAATAATCATGATCATTATCATGCTTCTGGAGAGGTTGCTGATGACATAATCATTTGATTCAAGTGTGTTAGGGGAGAGAGACGTGGAAAACACGACAGGAAAAGTGGCACCGAGGTCCGGATCTAGTGAACCCTGTTCTAGAACAATGTTAGATGGAATTTAAAGATCGCTGGATTGTTCCTACAATTTTGCCTAAGTCCTGTCGATTTGTCATGAAACAACACACCAAGGGCCGGATTTAGCAACATCCCAAATAGCAGGGGCTAAATTGTGTGTACGCTCTTAACAGACTGTGCTGTTAATGTGCATTTTACATGTTTTAATCAAGCTCGCTGCACATTTGACTTGGACCAGAGCATCACAAATGAAAATGACTGGCAACTATGGGGCACCTTAGACCATACACTGATCAATTTGACAATATACCCTACGATGTGAAATGCGCCAACCTGCCGTGACTTTTGAGACTCCATGTACAGTATATTATACTGTATCACTTGTTAAAAAACATTTTAAAAATTGTGTCAGTCAAGGAAGGTGTGAGGTTTCCTACACAAAGAGGACGTGGGTTTGAATAAAGGGATTGTGCAGACACTTTTAAAAGGAGAGTTTCCTCCCCTTCACATGAATAAATTCTGCAAGTGCCACTAGTGTCCCAGTGTTTTAGGCTATGTTTAAAAAATACCTTATTTCACATTTGTCTGGATTTTCCACCTCATACACACCTTCCTTTTTTACTCTGTTTTCCCAACTCTGTCTCACTTTGCTGCTCATAAGAGGATTTAACATATCAATTGTAGAGTTGATCATTTAACAAAAGCTTACTACTGCAAAGCTCCTTTACACTTGTCTTTCCAGGCTGACTTGTAGACCTCACACGCAGATTCACAGCTCGGAGGTCTTTGGTGTGCATGTGTGGTCACTACCACTCAGTTCCATTGATTTCAGTTTGAAGTAGACTAAAGGCATGCAGAGTCGCTATGGACTCCAAGGATGTATAGAATGCCATGTGTTGGTAGGGCTGCATAAGGGATAATAATGACTACTTGGTTTCCACCTGGTCTTATTAAATGCAGGAAGGAAGCAGCATTGACACGAGAATGCATGCAGGTATGCATTGTTGGAACCTGCCAGTCTATTGTTCTTGCACCCCTGGCTTCCACTTGGTTTGATGAGGTATGGAACAAAAGAATTATCTTCTTTCCTCTCACCTTGCAGATTTTGCTGGTGTAGAATGGGATCTGATGTCTGTGGAAATTTTTGCATCGAATGCGAGTGTGAACGGCTGTCTGAGTTTCAAAGCTGGTATGTCACTGGAGTGAAAACCTCTGGGACACAGCAGTCACCACAGGAAGGATGCCCCCTACTCTCTTTGCCCACCAAGTGTTCAAGGTTTAATGAAAGCGGTACTGACGATAACCTCAGAGGGTAATGAGGTAAGGTGTAATATAGTGAAAATGAGTTGAAATTAGTAAATTAAAATTTATCTATAGGTCCTGAAATAGTAGGTAGTGGGTATAATAGGTAAGTAGGTATCTGAAATTTGTACAGTAGGTACTGGATGTAGCTGGGAGCACTGAGCTTGTGGCTGTCTGGCATACAGTAGATGGAATAAACCCTTGTAATGTGTTCTATTTTATTTTTATGGGGGCTTGATTTAATAGGGAATTTCAAAATTCTATTGAATTGTATGACATTACTACTGTGAGAATTTTTGCTGTAATAAGTACGGCAAAACAAATTTAGATGAAAATCTAATTGCAAATTTTGTGGCAGATATCGCAATCTCTATTTGAATCGCGATTTTATTAAATTTAGCTTCAGTGTTCCACGTTATGAACTTTGGTTTGGTCTTCTGGTTTGGTGTCTTTTCCTAAAAGGGACCAAATTGTGGTTTCATCATAACTAGTTCATGTCCAGAATTAGTTTTTACATTGTGACTGTTCAGTCCTTCATCTATGGTGATGCAAGCCTCTCATACACAAATATTTTTCCAACCAGGGGTGCACATAAGGCGTATGCGCACTGGACGCAGACAAACGCGCTGGCCCTCAACGGGTTCCATACGCTTTTGCGTACCGATGGCTGACCACTGCGGCGGACACCAGAAAATCACTTCTCAAAATGTCAAAGAGGCAGGCCCCACTGAGTAATTATTTCCGTGTTCCCCTGCTCCCGTCAAAAGACAGACAGACGACAGAGATGTCACTGGAGCTACCGGGAAAAAAAGGACTTTTGCTGAAAAGTGGCTGCAGGAGGTACCATGGCTAGAAGCAAATGTTGCTCGCACGGAAATGTGGTGCAACATTTGCCGGGAGAATCCCAATGTCGTTAATAAGAGCAGCGCATTTTATGTAGGGTCAAAGAATTTTAGCCATCCAAACTTTGAATAGCACGAAAAAAAACAGCATGTGGCAATTAAGCAAACTATCGATGTCACACAGGACCCCACTCGCCCTATGGACAAGTGGCGGAAAAAAGTTATTGAAGAAC
Source organism: Corythoichthys intestinalis (assembly GCF_030265065.1). Classification (NCBI taxonomy): domain Eukaryota; kingdom Metazoa; phylum Chordata; class Actinopteri; order Syngnathiformes; family Syngnathidae; genus Corythoichthys; species Corythoichthys intestinalis. The sequence continues at coordinate 18,790,457 of NC_080409.1, forward strand.
AGTGCCATGCACTGACAAACATGTTTTTGCTCGCATTTCACAAAGCTAAACATGCACGTTCAATGAGCTCTTATGAGGAGGACATCCCACTTTTGCAAAGGCTTGGAGTTAATGTGGGAGCCGCATATGAATGCCCTTTATTTTGAATTAGTGCTTTTATGTTTATTTCTTTACATTTCACTTCAAAGTAATGGCATTTTTTTTTGCCAGTTGATGTTAATCAAGCGTTAATTGTTTATATAATTAATTAAAGGTAATTGGCTCTAAGTAAAGCTTGTCATAATTTTATCGCATCAGGCGGGTCGGCTCTCAAGCTCAATGGGGACCAAGTCACATCTCCAGGTCCTCCTCTGAGAACCTGGGCAAAAAAAGATATGTGCACCCCTGTTTCCAACTCTATTATTGTGTCTTTCTCTGTATTGGCATTTTGGCAGCTATGAACTTGCAGGTGTCTTAACATGCCGTATGCACATAGTCAGTGACAGCCCTGACACTTGCATTGTCACGGGGCGCTCAATGTGTGTGACCTTGGTTCACAGGGAAACAGATGTTAGATCCCCCAGTGACACTCTGCTTGGCATGGTATTGAGGTGAAGCTCTAATCATAATCAAAGTGCCATGGACTTACTCTTGAATACCACTGATTCAGGACAATTCCAAACATCCATCTGGTTTTGATCTGCTACCACATCCTATCCCCCATCTTTGAAACATGACTCTTTTATGTCTTCAGAAATGGAGGTGGAGGGGATATGAGAGCAATACAACCAAATAATGTCTATTAGGACTGCCCACATCGCGATAAGAATCTGAGGACATGAATAGGATCCCTCCCCCCCAAAATGGCATGTCTTTTTACCAGCACGTATTGAACGATTTTATCAATTTATAAATCTGTAATGTTTTTGGGACTTCACAACCACTGTGTAAGACTGGACACTTTTTGCAACCATAAAAGAAAGCGCATGTCAGTCAGGGAAGGCTGTGTTTGCGACAGAAAGAGGATGTGGGCACGAATCAATAGAAAATTGGTGATGTGTTATTCAAAAAGAATAAACTGACATTATGGCTCATTCCTCCAGCTGGTCATGGAATGAGTCTGTGACCCTTTCAAAGATTTTTTTTTGTAAGTTTTGAATGGCTAACTTGGGGATGCGGTCATCGTGTGGCAAGAGGGCCTAAGGCCTTGCCGTTTTTTTGTTTTGTTTTGTTTTTATTTTGTTTTGTTTTTGTATGGGTATAGAAAAGACTGTTCATGTTCCACGGATATCCATTAACCTCAATGACCTGAAACCAGTTCTCAATTGTGATTCCCCAGTATCTTCAAGTTACTTACCTCCTCTTCTATGCTGTCTTCTTATTCTTTTTTGGTCCTTATTCACTCTACTGTTAAATCATGAGCAGTCCATGACCTGGACAGACTTTGTCTAGATACCAGGAGCAAATAAGTCAGGACTGATCTGTATCACCATGTGCTTTACAAAGCTCTCTGTCTCCAATAATTTTTGCATGACGAAATAACAATGCTGATATGACTAAGTAGGTTTAGTGATTTGTACATAAAATAGCTTCTGTCCCGTACAAGACTGGACAAGTATCTCAAACTAACTGGTCTTTTCACTTCTTTTCAGTTCCCAGAGTGTGGCTTCTTTGGCATGTACGACAAGATCTTGCTATTCCGCCATGACCTGAATGATGAAAACATCCTGCAGAGGTTGACCTCAGCAGAAGACATCCACGAGGGAGACCTAATTGAGGTGGTGCTCTCTGGTATGTATGCCGTCTTGAAACTTGTTTTTTGCATATTGAGAAATGCATCCAAATGGCAAAAGCTCAAAGAAATTGCTATTTGGTTTCTTAAGATAGCTGCACTTCAAATGACGTCTAACACAATGTGAGGGATTCAGAAAATCTTTTTTTTTTTTTTTTTTTTTTGAGTGATTGATCTTGTGTCACGACTTTCGCTTCAAGAACATTATCGTCAGTCGCAACATAGCGACCCTCTGAGATTGACAAATTTAAACTATGAACAGCTTTTCTTTATTTTACAAACACAAAAAAAAGGAAAAATTATGTTTTGGTTAAGACAACCTGCTACTGGAAATAGACATTGATGGTGGGCATGCTGGATTCTATCATGAAATCAAAAAGCCGCATGTTGACATGACACAATGCAAACACTTCATTGTATCCTTTGTGTCAAATGTGCGTTATTATTTTGTAATAAGAAATCTTGTCCCTAGCTGGTAACTACCAGATGATGAAGTACTGTTTGTAGTGGAGTATCGCAAACTAATCCTTTGGCCTAAGCAGTTGCATTAAGCCAGTAGGTAAAAATAAAAATAATAATAATAATATTGTGATATTAAAAGTGCCTCAACATCATTTTGGTCTTGTCTCAGTATAAAATATTGAACCCTTGTTGCTTAAAGTTTGTTTTGATCGACTTTAGCCTAGCGTTTATGGTCTGTGGTATGCAAGGAACATCTTCCCATCGCCTTCTCACAGCATCATTGTTTTCAAGACTGACTTTGTGCTTTCAAGCTTGCAGCTAACCTGGAATAGTCGTGGTACACAAATGTGCCGTGACAAAGTGAAAATCCGGTCCACATTTATATTTTAGGTGCACATACAAACTTAATTACCATTTATGTGCACCTCCGGCTGTGTTTGCCATTTGATTAACAGATGACCAGTCCAAGCTATAGACAGTATTTTGTCCAAAGTCTGCTGGGATAGACTCCAGTTCCTTACAAAACTGAACAGATACATGGTATAGAAACTGGATTGATTTTGCATCCGGAGAGATGGAACGTAATAAAAGTCATATTAAAATATTTGTAAAATTGACATCAACCAAATAACTGGCCATCCCGTTCATCTTTTCGTCTATTTTCTATGCTGCTAATCCTATTTGGGATTGCGGAAAATGGAGATGAGCCTAGATAACTTCAGGAACCTTAAAGCAGAAGGTCAGAATTCATGACATTAGGCTTAATCTTTGAGCTAGCAGGGGTTTAATTAATCGTTGGAGTTGATTTCAACAAATTCCATGCAGTTTTTTAGTTATTTATAAATTTCAGGGCTCCTAAGTGGCTAAGCTAGCGCGAATCAATGGTCCCATCCTAACGTGCCAATAAAAAAACAATATTAACAGATCTAACATAGTCAAATAAATTCAAAATGTAGATCGTTGTTCAAAATACCCATGCGGCCAAAGCAATGTCACACCAAACTGCCGTAATTAATTTATTTCTGCGGAACTATTTATATTAGATGCGTAATGCGACCACAATAATAATTAAAAACGTCATCCTGAAAATGTAGCCAACACTATTGATTGCATGGGTCATCAGTGATTTTCATGCATGCATCATCAGTGATTTTCATGCATGCATATGTTGTTTTTTATTGGCATGCTAGGATGGGCCCATTGACTCGCGCTAGCTTAGCCACTGCGGAGCCCTGAAACTAATAAATAAATAAATAACTGCTGCGGGTCGTGACCGAAAGAACAAGATCTCGAATACAAACGGTCGAAATGAGTTTCCTCCGCAGGGTGTCCGGGCTCTCCCTCAGAGATAGGGTGAGAAGCTCGGTCATCCGGGAGGGACTCTGTGTTGAGCCGCTACTCCTCCGCGTTGAGAGGAGCCAGTTGAGGTGGCTCGGGCATCTGGTTCGGATGCCTCCTGGATGCCTCCCTTGAGAAATGTTCCGGGCATGTCCCACCGGCGGGAGGCCCCGGGGACAACTCAGGACACGCTGGAGAGACCGTGTTTCTCTGCTGGCCTGGGAACGCCTTGGGATCCCGCCGGAGGGGCTGGTTGAAGTGGCTGGGGAGAGGGAAGTCTGTGCTTCCCTGCTTATCCTGCTCTTGCACTCTGCATCAAGCACTTTAATGGGTGCTGACTACGTAGTGTTGTTGGAATTCCTATCTAAATTTTGTTGTTATCCTGACAATGACTAATAAACTCTGAATGTGAATGTAATGCTGCTGCGAACCGACCTCAGAAAAAGCGGCGGATAATGGATGGATGAATGGATGGATGAATGAATAGACTAACTGCACGAAATTTGTTGAAATCAACTACACCGACAAATTAAACCCCCGCTAACTCGAAGTTTAAGGCTAATGTACAAAATTCTGAACTTCCCCTTTAACTGCGAGTCAAACACAGGACACAAGCAAGATTGTTGCTCTTGGTCAGTTGTTTCCACTGAGTCTTCTACTCGATAAAACTTCTGAGCCTCCTGACCCAAATGATCTAATGTATTGCTCTGATCTTTTCGTCATCAGTGAATGACTACCGGTGAATCAACTGATAGACCTTACTACTTTTTGAGTTATGATAACATTTGCATTATTATTTTGAATCCTTTGTCACACTTTTCCATTAGATGGTTTACCTTAATCGGTTACTCATTTTTATCCTGTGCTACTTCCAGTGAATCACATTATGGTGAAACGCTGATAAATAAAGTACAATATATAAAAATTAGGGAAGTCCCGATCCAATCATGTGATCGTAAATCGGGCCGATTACGCCATTTTTCTTAGGATCGGAATCGGGTGGAAAAGATCGGGTTTTTAAATAAATATATGTATTCAGGTTTTTCTGCGCATGCACGTTCACGTGTTTTTATACACTTCGCCAGCCACTCGAAGGAATGACGAACGAGCCTCAAGAATCGCCGGTCCACTCCTTACCACAGTTCGGAGTTGGGAGCACCGCTTTACCAAAAGGGCAGACTGGTAACAACAGCATGCAGATTGTATTTATTAGAATGATGGATGGTCCCGCTAGGAGAAAAATAAATAAATAAAAAATGGAAACACTGGCCTGTTTACTATAGTGTATGACTGCACTAATCTTACTTACTTTATATTAGGGCTGCAGCTATCGAATATTTTAGTGATCGAGTAAGCGACTGAAAATTTTATCGCTTAATCGAGTAACCGGATAAAACATATTCTTTTTAGGTAAAGAGCAATTATAAATATAGATGAGAAAACAACATTTCATCTAATATTGAACCATTTTCAGTCAATCAATGTCTTTATTTTCGATGTGCATTGTTGAAAACAGTCAACAATTGCATTTCAAATGTGACTTAAAAAAAAAAAGGAAAGAAAGAACAAACTTTTAGATCTTATAAAAAATATATTTCTTACCTAAAAATGTCATTACGCTTGATAACACACATCACTTAAAAGTTAGGTGTTTTTCCCACGTATTTCAATTGAATTTCCAGTTTTCCACTTGTGTCAAGCTATAAGTTCTAGTTAAGTTTTAAGTTAGTCTAAACTGTAAGTCCTGATAGGATTTTGAGTTTTTGCAGTGTTCAAAATAAATGTTGCGCTGTATTGGAGCACATTAAGCACCAGTGCTACTTGGTGTTTTATCCAGCTAAGACTACTGAGCTAAAATTGACAGTTAGCATTACTAAGTTTTTATTTTACACCCTAATCACTCTACAGCGCTGATGTCACAGATTAAATAAAGCCTGTATGTAAGAGTTAGCCACGCATCGACAGTAGTCATAATGAATAGAAACCTAGCCCTCCCCAGGGATAACTTTACATGAGCGAGTGACAGTAACGTTAATCTTATTTATGAGCGCTGAGAAGTGTACTGCTTTAAGATGGCGGCTGTTTTATTAACGCCGCCGAGTCGGTCATTTCGCATCTGGTTCTACGTACATGTGATATCAATGACACGCATCAGACGCTACTTGCTTCCACCGTATGCCGGCTGCAGTAAGGTTTTTTTTTTTTTTATTGCTTCTTCCTCTACGCATGTGACGTCAGCACGTTGTCCCGCATTAAAAGTAGTCCGGGCAAAACGTGATGCTTATAGCTGGCAAAATGAAACGATTCCTCGAGGTGAATAACATTACTCGGATCAGTTTTTAAACTCGAGTTACTCAAGTTGCTCGAGTATTCGTTTAAGCTCTACTTTATATTATAATGTATTATTACGTGTATACATATCATAGTATACTTTAATATTAATGCTACATAGTACATATTTTTATTTATTTATTTTTAGTTTTTTTTTAAGAATTGTTTTGAATCATGTTGAAGTCAGTCTTCTAAATTTGTTTACATTCCATTCTTTTGCACTAGTTAATGCAATCAGCAATTGACCTCATTATTTATTTGTGATTTATTATTGTTATTTATGTGCTTATTTGTACTTTGATAAAGAATTTAAGTGTTCCAATTTTTTTTAATGTGAATTAATAAGCGTCAACAAAAAAATTTCTAGATTAGGAAAAAAAAAGGATGAAAATTATTAGAATAGTCGACAAATCGTTAACAAAAGTCTGCTAACTAATCGGGAGAAAAATAGTTATTTGGGGCAGCCCTAGATGATTGACAGTTCATTGTGTAAGTAAGAAGCTGTTTTCAGCAGCGTGAGGCGATTTGAGTGGACTCACTCAATGAAGCGTTTAATAAGGACAAGCATTTTTCTATGTTGTTTTAAAATAACTCACATTATGTAGGCGGCACAGTGGGACAGTAACATGTTTAAAACTTTAGTTAAAAAAAACAAAAGAAAAAATTTTTTTTGGTATTGGATCGGTACTGTATCGGCAGATTCTCAAAATCAGGTGAATCGTACTCGGGTGAAAAAATATGCGATTGGGACATCCCTAATTACAATAGTTGTTCTTCTACACTGACATTTGACCATTTTCTAAAGCCAGGAATTTTATTTATTTATTTATTTTATTTGTTTATTTATTTTTTGCAGCGATTTTAGGCGTTTAGTGATTGTATAGGTTTAGGATCTGGGCATACTTCAGTCATCAGGATCTGAGGAATGTAGACGGGAGAACTTCCTTCTTTTTGTTTCTCACTGTCTGTGTTTTTCTAGTGCTCTCTTTGACACCCTTTGTTGTTTTATGTCCGCCCTCCTTTCTCTCTTTTCACCTCGTTAAAACCATCTGCAGGTGGGAGCCACTCTGGTGGAGTAAAACTGGTGTACAAAGCAAATAGCCTGCTTTTTTGTGTCACTTCACTCTTTATCCAAGAAGTTTTTCATGAAAGACGCAAAATTTATGTTTCAAGCGTTTGCTTTGGTTTAGCGAAAGTATGAACCTCTCCCGCCCAATAATTTGTCTCTTGTGATCATCCATTTTTTTTTTTTAAACCAACCTGTTGTTGTATCTTGTGGTTTTGAGCGAAAGAGTCAAGGAATATCTTTTGCAGCGACAAAAGCAAAAGTGGATTTTTCTTGGCTCTAGGCTCAAAAGAGAATGACTCGTTTTTCCAACAATAAATGATTGTAGTAAGCCTGTGGTGTGTAAACATGCTCTGATAGGCAGGCTGGCCCTGGTCACAGCGTACACAGCAAAGGCCATGTGGGCCCATGAGGTTTGCGGTTCAGCCTGACTAATTGTCTCTTTCTTCTATTTTTCCACTCATGTCTTCTAACACCCACTTTTCACAAGTTCTTTTACCACCATAGGCAGTGCGAAAGTCCTGTATTACAACCCGTGTTGTAAGTGTTAGTAATAAATATGGCATTTGTTATGAGTGACTGTGTTTTTCTTCAATTTAAACTTGTGGCTTCAGAATGGAAAATGTGGTGCCTTAAAGCAAACAGATGCAGTCTCTCCTTAGGACAAGTGATTCCAAAAAAACTTCTTGAATACATGGAATCGTTGTGCAAGTTCATTTAACTTGACAACAATTATGTAATAGTGTTAGGAAGAAGAACCATCCAGTTATTTTATGTAAGTGCCGCTCATGAATGCTGCCTTTCATTTTATTTTTGCAATTGAGTGTTGCCCCTGCGATATGCAGGGATGCCAACTGTTCCGTTTTTTTGGCCGTATTTTGCTACAAGCAGTTGCCATGTGTTTTGCTGTTAAACCTAGGTCAAAATTGTTCTTCTCTTGTGAGAGGGTATAGCATGTTGTGTGTTAATTTGACTTTGAGTGTGCCTGCTGGCCCCGCGAGCAAGTAAGCAGGCCAGTGAATGAGCAAGTGGTATTCATGCAGCGCTATGACCAATTGGGTGGTTCTCATGAAGCTGTCCTAAACTATGTCTTTGAAGATATTAGAGGTATAGTCATTAAAACCTAAAATAGTTCATTTCTAGTTGAACGATTATATATAGTCCAGTCCATGATTTGTTACCGAAAAGGCATTGTTTTTTTTTTGTTTTTTTTTAAAACTGATTTTAGTCGTAAATTCATTACTGTAATGCGTCTGTGAAAAGCTAATACAATTTCACCTCAATGCAGCATCATATTAAATAAATTTCATTAAAAAATATACACATTTGTTTATGGTTTAGCAGATTATGATAAACTATAATAATTGTTTACTTTGTATGAAACAATAAGGAAAATGTAGTTTACAAGCATGCAGCCTGTTGCACCAAGTTCGTGGTCCCGTCATAATTGTAGTTTTTTATTTTTTTTTATTTTTTTTAATTTTTTTTTTTTTTTAATAGTTATTTTGAACCATAATAAACCACAAAGATGGCTACAGGGTAAGCTTGTTTGGCCCTATTTGATATTGTTAATACTGTTTAAGTCTGTTTATCAGTGGTTGACAATATAAATGGCCCGGTGGCCCAGATGTACTTTTAAAACCGTCAAGGCCACCAGAATGCTCCAACTACTGGCTCGGTGAGGCCAGTAAAAATAATGTGTCAATTAAAAAAATATATATATATATTTTACGTTGATTCCCAGTGGATCCATGGTTTGATTACGTTTCGTAATCCCGATCAGAGACAACAATACTGTCTATGCAGCCAGCCATTGCTCTCCCGGGGCATAAACACACCACCTCACTCGCTCTGCTGATGATTCATTGTCAGTATCTCAGTACCCACCTAATGTCATACTACGAGACGACATGCTGCTGAAACCCCCAGCACCTGGTCAAACACGTGGGGGGGGAAATGACCACTCAAGAAAGAGAAAGTCAACAGAGGGGTTGAGGGAAAACGAAATCCAATATGAAAAGAAAAGGGACAGTTTCAGTCCCAGTTGTGAGAACGCTGGAATTGGCTCAGTTACGATGAGACAAAAAAAGAAGTTAACTGTTAGGTGTGCAGATCAATGCCCACAAATGCAGACAAGTAAGTTAGAGAAAAGTTAACAAGCATGAAACCTATGATATGAGCATGTGATAATTAATCCGGGTGACTGGAGAAAATAATATCGTCGTCATGACAGTCTAGCTTGAAAATTCTTAACCATAATTGCCTTCGTCATCTCTTTAACTTCTAAATTGTTACCTCAACCGAGCCGGGGGAGACTTCAAGAGGGCGGTAAGGGGAAGAGAGAAAAGCTTCGCCCAGGCAAGGGCTCTCCCACAGGCCCGCCTTCCTCTGGATCTCCCAAGAAATTATTATTATTATTATTATTTTTTTTTTGCGTGTGTTTATTTTCCGAAAACATTAAAATATGTATAAGTGGTCAGTGGAGTCGATTCGGGTTTATTCAGGTTGCTGCTTGTGTTATTCGTGTTCCAGGTTGGTGCACCCCGTAAAGTTGAAAATGGGTAAATGCTGACCCCACATGCTAGTTTGTTACACTCTGACGTTACACAGAAATAATTTTAAAAAAATCATGAACATCATTTTAGCGCAAAACTCTCACACTAGATTAATGTTTTTGCACCGTTTTGCTGCACTTTCCATTAAGTCTATCTAAAAAAAATGTTATTCGTATTATTAAAGCAAATTGTTCTTTTGTTGTTGTGATTACAGGGATCAATAACTTACGTGTTGACCTGGGTCAGTGGTTTTGATAGTGGGCCTAGTGAACTTCAAAAGCCACTGCCCCAGAGGGCCAGTGTCTAATTTCACGTATTGTCTACCCCTGTTTAACATATAGCTTCAAACGGTTGAAGAAAATTACTGAGTCATTATAGTATTCTGCTATTTCAAGATAGCTTTGATAGATGTCCTTCTTAACTGTAATGCATATCCTTCAAGAGAATCACCCAATAACTTTGAATTCTACAGCCCTCCTCTTTAGTCAACAAAGTGACTCAATGATAAATGCACTGAATGAAAGGAAGAACTCTTCCTTTCACAAAATTTGAGCATAAATGATTGCATAGACACACATAAAACAAGTGGAGCCAGGAAATAAATTTTGGATGCACGTATTTGTTTGGCAGCTGTCACATCACAATTTTACACATCTCATTTTTAGTGAGTCACATATTCACATGACTAACCAACTCTTACTGCCAACAATGATCTCATTGTTTAGTTGACCCCCCCCCCAAAAAAAAAAATTAAAAAAAATGGGAAAAGAGAAACCGGAAAAGAGATAAATCCACAGCTCCTTTGAGTTACAAATAACAACAATGGGTTGATAGCACATGATTGTAGTATATTTCTTTGGGTTCTTGCCATCCTGTTATTATTGAAATATGTATTGTCACTGTACAGGTATGATGCCCTCTACTGTAACACTGAAGACATTGCAGACAAACCATTTCTTTGTTTTTAACATCATATTAAATCTCATATTTGCTGTCAGCATTGTTGAATGTTGATACTGAAACTGTATAACAATGAATTTGATACATCGTGTTTCTCTTTTTCTCTCTCCTATGTAATTTTATGTAATCTCAGTTTTCGATTTTGTTCGCCAAGTATTCTGGGTTGCTTTGATTTTCGAGTTTGGGCACATCATTTTACTATTGTTTCTAGCCCAAGCCACAGTTGAAGACTTCCAGATTCGACCTCATGCCCTGTATGTCCACTCCTACAAAGCCCCCACCTTTTGTGACTACTGCGGGGAGATGCTATGGGGACTTGTTCGACAGGGGCTTAAATGTGAAGGTTAGATACAGACGTACATGCATAGACATCAATGTTAATTCCATATCAATGTAAACGTACAAAAACTATTAATCATCAGGCTTTTGGATCTTATTGTAGAAAGTACTTTATACATTAGACTCCAAAGTAGATTTTACTGGACTGGTGATGTTTAACATTCAGCTCATTGGTGTGTTGCCAAAAAGCTTATTTGATTTCAGTAACATAAAATGTCTGTTATTAATGTATCAATACTGAGTCTTGTAGTTATTGCAATTTATCAGCAGAGCCATCTTGTGGCTGACTTAAATCCCTGCTACCCCACTGGCTGTATGTCACGTTGTAACACTTCTAAGATGCTTTTGTTTGTGTGTCAGGATGTGGGCTAAACTACCACAAGCGCTGCGCTTTTAAGATTCCAAATAACTGTACTGGTGTGAGGAAGAGGAGATTGTCCAATGTCTCGCTGCCAGGACCGTCGCTCTCTGTTCCCCGACCAGTACCTGCAGAGAATACAGCAGTTGTCTTGGATGAGGTGGGTTCCCATTAGAAGTTGCAAGCTGCAATTTCTGTGCAATTTCCATTGTAGATTTAGACATGATCACAAAACTCAACTATGCTGTTAATTTTTTAATTACTTGTGTGATATGAATGAATGAAGTGATTGCAGTCATCCTTTGTTTTTTAAATGGAATGAAAATGAATTCCCCCACATTGGGAGGTATCAGAATTCCACTTGTTTGCCTTTTTGTTGTTGTGGTTTTGTATACAATCATTTTTTTAATCTTAGTTATTCATGGACGTAATTTGGTTATATTCTAGGGTTATACAAAGGTATACGCATTGATCCTTGAGCCCGATTTTTTCAGTTTATTCACACATCATTCAAGGTATACTGTACATGGTCATATACAAGCAGTTCATATGTATCATTAAATAGGTGTTTTTTCAAAAAATGAACTTTGGTTCCTTACTTTGGCTATATTTTAGGCCTGTTGCTGCCACTCATGCATAAAATTTAGTTGAACTGCATGCATTCTTCACTGAGGCCGTATGAATTAGTTCTGCATAAGCTGCTGTAAAATATTCTGCTTTTGTCTGACTCCTTGTGAAATGCTTCCAAGTAATGTAATTATGCAAATGACAAATACATGCATCAATAAATGCTGAATGTATGCTTCTACTTTGTTGGACGCCTTTAAATGGCTTAACTCATTGAATGCCTTAGTGCCTGGGTTCACTAAATCCTGACCTCGGTGCCACTTTTCCTGTCGTGTTTTCCACGTCTGTCTCCCCTAACACACCTGAATCAAATGATTCTGTCATCAGCAACCTCTCCAGAAGCCTGATAATGATCCTCATTATTTTAATTCAGGTGTGTTGGAGGAGGGAGACATGGTAAACACGACAGGAAAAGTGACATCGAGGTCCGGATTTAGTGAACCCTGCCTTAGACCAGTGATCTCTAAACTGTTCCACATAGGGCCGCAGTGGGTGCAGGATTTCATTCCAACGAAACAAGACCACACCTTTTCACCAGTCTAGTGTTTTATAAGTGTAATCAGTTGATTGCAGTCAGGTGCTGCTTGTTTTAGTAGAAACCACATTGGTTAAAAGGTCTGTGCATGATCGTTATGAACAAAAACCAGGACCCACAGCGGCCCTCTAGGACCGGTTTGGAGACCTCTGCCTTAGGCAGTGCCAGGCATCCAATCCAATTTTGACTAGGAGGGGCAAATGAACATCAATGGCACTGAAACCATGACACAGCTCGTCCTCCCAATATATTAATGAATTAGACATCTATCATTGTCAGTGGCAGCCAATGACTTAATTCTGAAGTGAAACTGTTGACAAACATTCTTGAATTGACTGTTAAGATTTCATTCCATTTGAGCTAAGCAATGGTTTAATTTCTCTGCTTCATCTTTGCCATGTGATTATAAAATGTTTTACCGTGTCCAGTGCTCCTCCAAGTTGCTATTCTTCCATCATTTACCTTACCAATACCTGCATCCGCAGCAGCAGCAGAAGTCTCATCAAGAAGCAGGGAAGAGAATCCTGTCCTGGAGTGGCAGGCCTATCTGGATGGAGAAGATGGTTCTAGGTCGGGTTAAGGTGCCTCACACCTTTGCCATTCACACCTACACTCGACCCACTATCTGCCAGTACTGCAAGCGTCTGCTTAAGGGAATCTTTCGACAGGGAATGCAGTGCAAAGGCAAGATTGCATTTGAGAAAAGTCTATTTTGCTCTTCATGGTTTCTCTGTCATTGAGATAATACCAGTGGTTTTCTAATGCTCTCAACAAGATTGCAGGTTCAATTGTCATAAGCGGTGTGCTTCAAAGGTACCAAGAGACTGTTTGGGTGAAGTTGATTTTAACGGAGGTAAAGTCAATATCACAGCTGTTGCGTTCGAGGTACAGTATATCACAATGACATTTTTAATATGCACAACTTCATCTACATATGTAGAGCCAGCCAGCCCTGGTCCAGAGTCTGATAACACTCTGGATACAATGGAAGTGGACAGCAGTGATATGGAAGGCAGCAGGGGACTGGATGACTCTGAGGAACTCTCCACTCCTGAGGAGAGAATGTTCGACATGGATTCTCCTTTCTTAGATCGGGAAAAAGATGAAGAACCTATTAAGGCTATTAGGTGTGTGGATTATGCATGAATATGAATTTAATATTGTAATCTGACCAATTAACATATTGTGTTGTGTGTGCTTTTAGTGGTTTGACAAATTCATCAAATTTAACTTTAAAAGTTACTGTTTTAAAGTGTACTTTTATGTGCTTGACTATAGCCCTTCCACAAGCACCAACATCCCATTGATGCGGGTGGTCCAGTCAATCAAACACACTAAGAGGCGGAGTTCCACTGTGGTGAAGGAGGGCTGGATGGTTCATTATACCAGCAGAGATAACTTGGTAAGACTGACAACCCCGAAAACTATTAGATAATGTCTTGTCTGCTTAGCTCTCATGCTAAATTTGATTTAGTTCTGCACCCTCTGCACCCTGCAGCACTTAAAAAAAAAATGTTCCTCATGTCAAGTATGAAAGTTCAGCAATTTTATTTTGAAGATTTACTGTACATGAAAACGGTCAGTTTTTCATTTGCACTCATTTTGATTCTGCTCTCTTTGGAACAGAGGAAAAGGCACTACTGGCGACTGGACAGCAAAAGTCTAAGTCTTTTTCAGAATGACACAGGAGCCAAGTTTTACAAAGTAAGCCAAAACTATCATGATTGAGATTTGTTTTTTTGCGTATTAAACCAAACTACAGTACACTGCTAATTATGAGTTTAAAATGCCATATAGCTTACATATCGAGGCAAACTGACCACAGATGTTTATGTGCCTTTTGTATGCATACATATAAACGTTATTATGTTAAAATAATTAATAATAATAATAATAATCTGAGTAAACGGCAGTCTGTTATTTGTGTCATCTTTTTTGGAAATCAAATTATGGTCACCTTAGAATCATGTTGTAAAGCCAGCATGTGTAGTCATTTGTTTTCATGCTTCTTTGCATGCGGGTCAGTTTGATTAGTGCATGGTAGATGGCGAGCTAGTGCACATACGTAATACATACACGGGCTTAATGGAAAAAGGTCAGATGAACGATCATGCAAAAAGATTAAATATGACAAAGAAATCGGAATTGTTCATGAAGTCCTGCAGTCTGAACCTAGTCATAGTTTCATTTAAGTGATAGTAAAACATACAGACATACATCCAACTACAAATATGTAAAATTTGCCTGATCATTAAAGCTTTCAATCAAGGTTTTTATTTTTTATTTGGAGCCTAAAAGCAATTGAGGGTCATTTCCTGCTTACCACTTGGTGATTACAGCGCCACAAAGGCTTAATAACACAGTAATTAGCCACTGAGAACCCAGTGAGGGATAAATACTTCCACATGTGTGTTGATGGTTGTCCAGTGGGTGTCTGGGATGTTTTAATTTTTATTGTTCATGTCACTGTGTATGTTTTAAGACAACGCCTTATGCTCTGGCGAGAGTTGTGATACAGTGGGATGATACGCAGGATGCTTCTGCCTTGTGTGACTGTGAAACAGGTGTTTTTGAATTAAAATGTTATGTCGGACTTGCTGTATTTTGCAGTCCAGCCAGCCTAAAAAAAACTTTGATCGTCTGGGTAACTTTACAGACTTATGTCATATGGCGGACCAAATTGGACATGGGAATAAAATGAATAAAAGTGTAGTTAAATGTGTCATTGATTCATTAAAATACCAGCTCATTTAATGTAAAAACATATAATTACTTCACTATTTAATTAGTTATTTTATGAGAAAAGGGAAAAGCCGATAGGAAGAGAAGAAGAACTAATTAATTCATGACACATGTTGCAGCACTTCATGAAGGTATGTTATCTGTCAAAATCACCCATCAAAGTCAATAGGCAGGACTAACGCTGATCTAATCGAATGCTGTTGTCTGGAGTCTTTCAAAACATTGCAGCAGGCGGGACCTGCTGACCAAGAACATGTAGTGTGCAAAGCAGAGGAGTTTATTGAAATTGTTAGCGTAATTAATGAGCGTAACGCCACATGTCAGATCATGCTTACTGGTTCTGCCTCAATCGTTTATCTCAAATCGACCCATGTTGGTTGGATGTGCTGGGTAACCAATCTGGTGTTAGTCCCACTCAGATGACAAAAGAAATTCATGAAGTACTGCAACACATCTGCATTAAATAATTACTAAATAGTGAAATAATATTTTGTTTTTAGTATTAAATAGACAAGTATTTTAAGGTATTAATGACACGTTTATTTATGTAATTCCTATTTTAATTTATTAATGACACATTTAATGATTTAAAGATTTATTTATATACAGTGAGGAAAATAAGTCTTTGAACACCCTGCAATTTTGCAAGTTCTCTCACTTAGAAATGATGGGCATGTTTGAAATTTTCATGGCAGGTGTGTGTCCACTGTGAGAGACAATCTAAAGAAAAAAAATCCAGAAATCACAGTGTATGATTTTTTAACAATTTATTTGTATTATGCTGCTGCAAATAAGTATTTGAACACCTGTCTATTAGCTAGAATTGTGAGCCTCAAAGACCTGTTAGGCGCCTTTAAAAAGTCCAGGAATAAGTAGAGTTGAGTTGAACTTTTTGACGGTGACTTTTTGACCTGTTTGAGGCTATTAGCTGCATGTAAACACCTGTCCACCCCATACAATCAGAAAGACTCGAATTCCTAACATGGTCAAGACCAAAGAGCTGTCCAAAGACACGAGAGACAGATTTGTAGACCTCTAAAAGGCTGGACAGAGTTACCTAGCAATTGCCCTGCAGTTTGGTGATATAAGATCAACCGTTGGAGCAATTATTAGAAAATGGAAGAACCTAAACATGACTGTCAATCTCCCTCAGACTGGGTCTCCATGCAAAATCTATTTGGTTGGGTGTCAGTGATCTTGAGAATGGTGATGAATCGGCCAAGAACTCCACAAGAGGAGATGGTCAATGACCTGAAACGATTTGGGACCACCATTTCCAAGGTTACTGTTGGTAATAAACTAAAATGTCATGGTTTAAAATCACCCATGACACGGACGTTTTCCCTGCTTAAACCAGCAAATGTCCTGGCCCGTTTTAAGTTTGCCACTGACAATTTGGATGATCCAGAGGAGTCATGGGAGAAAGTCATGTGGTCATATGAGATCAAAATGGGATTTTTTTTTGGTTTTAATTCCACTCTTAGTGTTTGGAGAAAGAAGAATGATGAGTGCCATCCCAACAACACCATCCCTACTGCGAAGCATGGGGGTGGTATCATCATGCTTTGGATGTGTTTTTCTGCATATTGGACTGGACGACTGCACTGTATTAAGGACAGGATGACCAGGGCCGTGTATTGAGATTTTGGGGAATAACCTCCTTCTCTCAGTTAGAGCATAGAAAATGGGTTGTGACTCGGTCTTCCAACATGACAATGTCCTAAAGCAGACAGCCAGAATAACCCAGGAGTGGCTTCGTAAAAAACATATCAAGGTTCTGGAGGGGCCTAGCCAGTCTCCAGACCTAAAACCAAGAGAAAATCTTTGGAGGAAGCTCAAACTCCGTGTTTCTCAGTGACACCCCAGAAACCTGATTGATTTAGAGAAGATCTGTGTAGAGCTGTGGTGCAAAATCCCTGCACAGGTCCGTGCAAACCTGGTGAAAAGTTACAGGAAACGTTTGACCTCTGTAATTGTAATCAAAGGCTACTGTACCAAATACAGTATTAAAATTGATTTTCTCAGGTGTTTAAATACTTATTTACAAAAGAATAAAACAAATAATTTGTTAAAAAAATAATACACTGTGATTTCTGGATTTTCAGTCGACAAGCACCATCCATGGAAATTATAAACCCACCCATCATTTCTAAGTGAGAGAACTTGCAAAATCGCAGTGTTTTCAAATGCTAATTTTCCTCACTGCATTTCATTATGGCCTATTTGGTCCTCCATAAGATCAATCGTGACAGCTAGAGCAGGTTACCAAGTTTTTTTTTTTAGTAATATATGGGTTCCCCACTACGAGCTCTACCTTACTAATATTATTTATTACTATTATTTTGACTAAAAATATTTGTCAATTCAATTGAACTTTGGGATACTTTGAATTACCAGTTTGCCAGACACTGCATCCACCACCACTGATACCGTGTGTATAGAAGACAACTTGCTGTCTTTAAAAAAAAAAAAAAAATTATCACATTCAAATGGTGTTTGTGAAATCTCAACATAGGTTAAGCTTTCTTCAATTGTGATGCTGGATTTTTCTAATTGATTTTCTGACACTTTAGTGCAATGCTGTCTAACATGTATTCAACCTGGGGTACATATTTTACAGTGGCATGCAAAGGTTCAGTCTCCCTAGGCCTAGGGTAAACCTATTCATGCCCGGATTGTTTAACCGCTTTTTAATTTTATGCTGTTTTGGAGAGATGGGGAGCGGGCAACCTAATAGAACTACTTAGTGGTGCTTTATCTATGCTTATTATAGAGATTCAGGGATGTAATTCAATACCTATCCGTATTCAGTTAGCATCAAGTATACAGTGGCATCCAAAAGTTTTACCTCCTTGGGGATGTCCAAAGTTTTGCATGCCACTGTACAATAGAAAAAATCTCAGAGCACACCACCAAATAAATACTTCTTGCATTTGTAAACCAAAATGCATCCACAAAAATAAAGATTTATATGATATAATTGATGATGTCAAATGAGCATTATGTTAAAGATTTGGTATTGGATCTAATTAGATTGTGACGGTGTACTATACATTCCACATGCAAGTTTTGAGACTCATTTAACTGAATGGTGAAGAGACTCAAAACTTACTACTGCTTGTGTACATGTAGAGGTTTTCCAGATACTAAAGTTGTAGTATATCTTAAGCGTATTCCTATAATTTAACACAGATACTCTGCCTTATTGCTCATCAGCATGTGGCCACTCTTCTACCCTCTCTTTGCTTTATACTTCCAATCTGATTACTGGCTGTCGTTCGCGTGGCTCACTTTCCAGGCATGGCTACCATTTTCCCCATTTGGAAACCCCTCGTTTGAAGATGAGACCCCTGTACTTGTGGTTTTCTCTTTTAATGGGGTAAAGGGGCTTCTGTCTGTCTCTTCTGGATTGACCCCTGTCACAGTCAAACGTGCACCCACCCACTAATGCACCACCCTTCAGAACGGTAGTTGCAGCGTCTTTCGTCTTGGTGGCTAGTGGTAGCGCCTGTGGCTCGTGCTCAGATGAGGCCTCTTGCTGGTCCTGCCTTGTAATCAGGGAAACGGAGCGCTTCAGCCCGCCACAGGGCCCGTTCACGTGACCCGGCCCCGCTAACCACAAGCACTTCATCCGATACTCTGTGGTGAGCCACGCGGAAGGGGACAGCGTGTGCCTCTGCTAGTGCAGATTGGTTCAAGCCTCTGTGCATTTGTATTATTCGACCCTCCCTCCTCACTTTGATTTGACAGTGAATATAGAGGAAATGGGGGGGGACTTTTAAAGTTTACTCCGACTGTTATGTGTTCATAAGAAAGAAAGTAAGTGTGAGGAGAAGTTAGGAGTGGGACTGCACTACATTATCAACACTGAGGCTACATCAGACAACTAATGAGCAAGAGGAGTGTGTGAGTTTACAGCCCTTATTTTCTATTGTTTTGAATCTTAAATGTCTGTCTTCCTTTTTGTTTACATTGTTGCTTGAGCAGATTTTATCTTCCAATAATTTATTTTCAATTTCAGAATTAGAATGCATTTATTGTAATTGAATGTACCATTTGTGATTCCAGCAAGAAAACCACATTTTTTAAAATTATCGTTGTCCAATGTTCATATATGGTAGTTTTCTTTCTTCACACATTTTTTAAAAATGTTGAGTTTGTTTAAAGAAAAAAAGGTTACCTTGAACTTCCTGCTCATCTTGACTATGTAGCAGAAATTAGTTGCATAAATTCCAGTATTACTATGCATAAACTATTTTTTTATAAAGTCTGTGCTATCTCTCTTGTAGGAAATCCCTTTGTCTGAGATTCTCCAGGTAGAACAGTGCAGAGATTACAATAATCTGGCCCAAGGAAGCAACCCACACTGCTTTGAGATCATCACAGCCACCATGGTCTACTATGTGGGGGAGAACAATGGCAATCACTATCACAGCCCTGTTCTGGCTGCTTCAGGAGTGGGCATGGAGGTTGCACAAGGTTGGGAGAAGGCCATCAGACAGGCCCTAATGCCAGTCACACCTCAGCCTAGTCTGGCAAGTCTTGCAGGCCCAGGCAAAGATCATAGTAAGTTTAAACTGCAGAAAGATTTTTTCCCCTCCATTTTCACTACCCCATCATGTTCTCTTACTTTTCTTTCTAGTCGGCACCAGTGAGTTTCCAAAATCACATCTTATGAAACAGTGCATACTTGCACCATAGACTCACACTTAAGAAAGCCAGTTTATTACGTAATAAATCGCTTTGTGATGATCTGTGACTCACGTCATGCAGCTGAAATAAGGTTGAAGATTCTATGTGAGCAATTCACCTCTGCTTGTCATTACATAAGGATGCAGTGACCACTGCATGCAATAAATGATGTCTTTTCCCTTTCCAGGAGAGCTGTCCATCAGCATATCTGTGTCCAACTGCCAAATTCAAGAAAATGTGGTTAGTATTTTTGGACAGTACTAACCAAGATGCACAACTTCCATTCAAGCTTGCATTCATGTACGATCAAAGAATTTGAAATTTAGTAAAAGCTTACACTGAAGCTTCCATATCCTTTTTCTCAAGTCAGTTGACTAAAGTCTACCATTTACTTGTGCATTTAGGAAAGTTCCAAAATTGGTCATAGTTGAGATTAGGGCTGCAGCTATCGAATATTTTAGTAATCGAGTAATCGACTGAAAATTCTATCGATTAATCGAGTAATCGGATAAAACAAATATATTTTTAGGTGAAGAGCAATTATAAATATACATGAGAAAACAAGACATTTCATCTAATCTGTCAATCAATGTCTTCATTTTCGATGTATATTGTTGAAAACAGCCAACAATTGCATCTCAGATGTAACTAGAATTTTAAAAAAAGACTAATTCACTGCTTTCACTCAAAAAACTTTTAGATCTTATTAAAAAAAAAAAAAAAAATATATATATATATATATATATATATATATCTTACCTAAAAATGCCGTTACGCTTGATAACACACATCACTTAAAAGTTAGGATTTTTCCCCACGTGTTTCAATTGAATTTCTCTTTGTGTCAAGCCATTTTTAAGTTCTAGTTAAGTTTTAAGTTAGTCTAAACTGTAAGTCCTGATAGGATTTTGAGTTTTTGCAGTGTTCAAAATAAATGTATGATACAGGCTGTATTGGAGCAAATTAGGGAGCAGTGCTACTTGGTGTTTTATCCAGCAATGACTACTGAGCTAAAATTGATAGTTAGCATGATTAAGTTTTTATTTTACATCCTCATCACTCCACAATGCTATGTTATGTTAAAGTCTGTATGTAAGACACGTTAGCCACGCATCGACAGTGGTCATAATTAAATGAAACCTAGCCCTCCGCAGGGCTAACGTTACGTGAGCTAGTAGCGACAGTGACGTTAATCTTATTTATTAGCGCTTAGCGCTCTTTATTAGCGCTTAGCGCTCTACTGCTTTAAGATGGCGGCTGTTTACTACCGCTGCCCAGACGCGGCCGAGTCTGTCATTGCGCATCTAGTTTAACATACATGTGATCTCTATGAGACTTAACAGACGCTACCTGTACCAACGTAGCATCGTGCGGGCTAGTATTTAGCAACGTCGGCGTCGTTTGTGGTGGCTGTCGGCTGCAGTAAGTTTTTTTTTTTCCCTTCTTCCTCTCCGCACGTACCGCATTAAAAGTAGTCCGAGCAAAACGTGATGCTTAGAGCTGTCAAAATAAACGATTACTCGAGGTGAAAAAAGTTACTCGGATCAGTTTTTAAACTCGAGTTACTCGAGTTGCTCGAGTACTCGTTTCAGCTCTAGTTGAGATTGTGTATTTAGTGGCTAACCATTTGCAAACAAACATTGCCAACACTTGAATTGTGTCAATTGTCTTTTTAAACAGGATATTGCCTCGGTGTACCAAATATTCTCAGATGAAGTGCTGGGATCGGGACAATTTGGCATTGTGTATGGAGGTATGTCTGTAGTATAATTTTCAGAAAATGTGCTTTCCAAGTTGTTGAGAAAATTTCATCATTTTTAAAATTATAATTTAGGTAAACACAGGAAGAGCGGCAGAGATGTGGCTATAAAGGTTATTGACAAGATGAGATTCCCTACCAAGCAAGAGAGCCAGCTGAGGAATGAGGTTGCCATTTTGCAGGTGAATGTCTCAAATTACAGTACAATCTTGTTTCTCTAACAGTTTTTTTTCACTCATTAGTGTGTGTTTCTACATGCTGTTTTCAGAATCTCCATCACCCAGGAATTGTCAACCTGGAATGCATGTTTGAGACACCCGAGCGGGTGTTTGTAGTGATGGAGAAGCTGCATGGTGACATGCTGGAAATGATCCTGTCTAGTGAGAAGAGCAAACTGCCTGAACGAATAACGAAGTTTTTAGTTACACAGGTTTGTGTGCAGAAAACCTTTTTTTCACCGCCTGAAATCCTGATGTTTCTTTCCTCATTTACAGTGCCTTGCAAAAGTATTCGGCCCCCTTGAACCTTGCAACCTTTCGCCACATTTCAGGCTTCAAACATAAAGATAGAAAATTTTAATTTTTTGTCAAGAATCAACAACAAGTGGGACACAATCGTGAAGTGGAACTAAATTTATTGGATCATTTAAACTTTTTTAACAAATAAAAAACTGAAAAGTGGGGCGTGCAATATTATTCGGCCCACTTGCGTTAATACTTTGTAGCGCCACCTTTTGCTCCAATTACAGCTGCAAGTCGCTTGGGGTATGTTTCTATCAGTTTTGCACATCGAGAGACTGACATTCTTGCCCATTCTTCCTTGCAAAACAGCTCGAGCTCAGTGAGGTTGGATGGAGAGTGTTTGTGAACAGCAGTCTTCAGCTCTTTCCACAGATTCTCCATTGGATTCAGGTCTGGACTTTGACTTGGCCATTCTAACACCTGGATACGTTTATTTTTGAACCATTCCATTGTAGATTTGGCTTTATGTTTTGGATCATTGTCCTGTTGGAAGATAAATCTCCGTCCCAGTCTCAGGTCTTGTGCAGATACCAACATGTTTTCTTCCAGAATGTTCCTGTATTTGGCTGCATCCATCTTCCCGTCAATTTTAACCATCTTCCCTGTCCCTGCTGAAGAAAAGCAGGCCCAAACCATGATGCTGCCACCACCATGTTTGACAGTGGGGATGGTGTGTTCAGGGTGATGAGCTGTGTTGCTTTTACGCCAAACATATCGTTTTGCATTGTGGCCAAAAAGTTCCATTTTGGTTTCATCTGACCAGAGCACCTTCTTCCACATGTTTGGTGTGTCTCCCAGGTGGCTTGTGGCAAACTTTAAACGAGACTTTTTTATGGATATCTTTGAGAAATGGCTTTCTTCTTGCCACTCTTCCATAAAGGCCAGATTTGTGCAGTGTACGACTGATTGTTGTCCTATGGACAGACTCTCCCACCTCAGCTGTAGATCTCTGCAGTTCATCCAGAGTGATCATGGGCCTCTTGGCTGCATCTCTAATCAGTTTTCTCCTTGTTTGAGAAGAAAGTTGGAAAGGACGGCCGGGTCTTGGTAGATTTGCAGTGGTCTGATGCTCCTTCCATTTCAATATGATGGCTTGCACAGTGCTCCTTGAGATGTTTAAAGCTTGGGAAATCTTTTTGTATCCAAATCCGGCTTTAAACTTCTCCACAACAGTATCTCGGACCTGCCTGGCGTGTTCCTTGGTTTTCATAATGCTCTCTGCACTTTAAACAGAACCCTGAGACTATCACAGAGCGGTTGCATTTATACGGAGACTTGATTACACACAGGTGGACTCTATTTATCATCATCGGTCATTTAGGACAACATTGGATCATTCAGAGATCTTCACTGAACTTCTGGAGTGAGTTTGCTGCACTGAAAGTAAAGGGGCCGAATAATATTGCACGCCCCACTTTTCAGTTTTTTATTTGTTAAAAAAGTTTAAATGATCCAATAAATGTTGTTCCACTTCACGATTGTGTCCCACTTGTTGTTGATTCTTGACAAAAAAATTAAATTTCATATCTTTATGTTTGAAGCCTGAAATGTGGCAAAAGGTTGCAAGATTCAAGGGGGCCGAATACTTTTGCAAGGCACTGTATATCCTCGATATTCTTGTCTTCATTGGATATCTCTAAATCGAATGGCAGGATTGTCATATTTAGATCACATAAATGCATTTTATGTTTGTGGCTCTGCAAACACTCTTGCATTTTGGTGGCTTTCCTGTCTATCATGGTCTCTGTGTCCTATTTATGGTTCGTATTATCTCGCTGCACACAAGCCTCTACTCAAACTCCAGGCTGGTTGATTCTTGTGGTGATCTGATTGTGGGCAATTGTTTATGAGAACAGTCGGTGTGAAATGGGCCTCCTCCCTGGCTTTGGATTACTGGCGGCTGTGTGCGGTGCTTTTGTGGCGTGATTAGAAGAACAGCGGGCTTCTGGGCTTCGGTGAATCCTGGATCTCAAACAGAAGCAGCCCCAGTCACAACAGGGCGCATTAGCTGTGGCAGGTCTTGCTCTGATGTGGCCAGGAGGACGTTTGTCATAGCCAGAGTCAGCATAGAGGAGCCTGGCGTGGTGTGGTTTTGGAAAGAGGCTACAGACAGTCATGCATGAGGGATTACCTCATGAATAGAGACGTGATGATGAAATGACATATTGGTCAAGATCAGTGTTGTTTTTGGCAGCCCTTTTAATTTTTGTCTAAGCCTTTTGGACAAAAATACTTATTAGGCTTAGTCATGTTTCAAAATTTTTTCGTATTCGTTTAGTTTTAGTCAACAATATGTCATACAAATTTCGTTTAGTTTTAGTCGAGTTACTCAAAATGTTTTCGTCTGTCAAATTTAACATTTTTAGTCCAAAAATAAAAAAGCTTTCCAACAATTTCAAATGAATAGTCAAACAAGCACATATTGTAGTGGCTACAAGGGCAACGCCAACTTTGTGATAAAATACACACTTAGCAGGAAAAGCAGTTCAGTGGTACCTCAAAACACGAACACCTCGATATACAGTACGATCCTTTCGACATCCGACGTCAAATTTGATTCGTCGTTTGTCTCGATATGTGACTACATGTTCGAAATACGACTATTTACAACAACATCACAATTGAATTGTTTTTCCGCAAGATGACACCACTTACGATTTTCTTGTGAGAGACCTCAACATGGGTCCCAAGAAGGTTAATGCGGGTGGTGAAAAAAGAAAAAAGTTGACGCTTAGCATTGAAATTAAAGATGGAAATGATAGAAAAATATGAGTGTGGTGTGCACATCACTGAACTGGCTCGGAATATGTCTACGATCATGACCGTCCTTCTCCGACCTCTGGTTGCCAGTCTTTATAAGTTAAGGTGTCAAGTAGTATTATTGTAGCTTTGGCAAAGAAGTCGCTAGCTTCGTCAGGTTTTTAATCATTTATTTCAGAATTTGTGCAACACAACATGGCTACTGTCTGCCGTAACCGACACCAACAACAACCGAAAATCAAAAAAGTAAAAGCTTCTCGTTCTAATGCACCTCTCGCACTTTCTCGTCAGTCACACTGTGCATTCAGGAACAGCATGCAAAACACAACCGCTACATTAGATCCTGATTTGGTACATTATAATCATTATTCCGATTTGTATTTATAATGTATTTGTTTTGCTATGTGTAATTGTACCTGCAATATTTATGAAGGATTTAGGATTAGGATTGGCAGGTTTTTGGGCTGTGGAATGGATGAATGGAATTATAATGAATTTTTATGGGAAAATCCCGCTCGACATACGACCATTTCAACATACAAACCAGGTCTTGGAATGAATTAAATACATATGTAGAGGTACTACTGTACATTATTTTCAGTTAGACCTGCCCAGGAGCCATGAACTGTATGTTAAAAAAAGTTGTCTGAGCGTTTAACATCCTCTAGACTTACTGACCAGAAAAGCCAAGTGGCTCTGCTTTAGACTGGCCAGTGTTTTAAGAGGACGCTTGCCATTCTGAAGCTAATGCGAATGCTTCGCTAACACCAGGATTACATTTAGCGTCTGATGATCGCACATCACACAGCACCTGTAAAGGCCAAAGCAACATTGCATCGTCTCTCTTGCCAAGATAAGAAAATAAATCTTACAGTGTTTCCAAACAACCAAGATGGATCGCAGCGTAGCTTGAGACACATCCTAAACTGCAGTGAGGAGGGAGAAGCTCAGCACATCTCACATGAGTGACACTACCCAAACACTGCTATGATGGAATCTGACGTACTACACGTACAATCTGAAAACGTCACGCATTGTGAACACATGATGGAAACAATGTCGCATTTTTGGCTCGCCAGACGAAAACTGGCATTTGTTTCGTTATGTTCTAGTCTCCCGAGCCATGTTTTTAGCTCGACACATCTTCGGCATGAAAAAATTGTTCGTCGATTAAATATTTTCGTTATTGTAATTGTTGACATAAACAACTAGTCAAGATGAAGTATTAATCGACTGTGCCTACACTTTTCCACATGGCAGCACATAAGAAGATAACAAGTACAGTAACTGATGATGCCACAGGATCCATTCTGTCGATAAAGACAGTTTCCTCTTCAAGAAGGTTTTGAGTTAAATCTGTGTTTTTAAAAAAGAATTAATAATATTGTGCCTTTTGCCATAGATTCTGGTGGCCTTGCGACATCTGCACTTCAAAAACATAGTTCACTGCGACTTGAAGCCTGAGAATGTACTGTTGGCCTCTGCAGAACCTTTTCCCCAGGTAAAAGACGGGGTTTGTGTATATGTGTGCACACGTGAATGTGTTTGTGTGTCCGTGTGCGCCCAAAGGCAAACCTCTCTTCCAACTTCTAGGTAAAGCTGTGTGACTTTGGCTTTGCCCGCATCATTGGTGAGAAGTCTTTCCGCCGGTCAGTTGTGGGCACTCCAGCTTACCTGGCTCCAGAGGTCCTGCGTAGTAAAGGCTACAATCGCTCATTGGACATGTGGTCTGTGGGAGTTATTGTGTACGTTAGCTTGAGCGGGACATTCCCTTTCAATGAGGACGAAGACATCAACGATCAGATTCAGAATGCTGCCTTTATGTACCCTCCTACACCTTGGAAGGACATCTCAGCAGAAGGTAAATATCCTCCAATGTGGCTGAGTTTCAGAGTCATTCTCAGATGCATGGGGCGGGGGGTATCTTGACCGCCTACGTGTCTGAACTTTGCTGCCGTGAAGTTATAATATGAATCCCTTTCAAATTTCCCCAGCCGCCCAAGCAACTGCCCTACCACCTACTAGGGATGCAATAATACTCGATTTTGTTTTGAACCGTTCGATACGCCCTCTTTGATTCAATGCGCAAAAACATTCGATCCAAATGAAAAGCTCCCAAAATGTATTTTCTGAACATTTTCTCGCTAAAATGTGCGGGCCCCAGCCAAAGCTGAGCGCTCTGCCTTGAAAAGTTCAGAGAAAGCTCCTCCATTCCCGCAAGCAGCCCTTCTCCCCTCCTTCCACAAACTGCCTCAAGGGTGGGGTCAAACACACTGCTTTTGTTTGTGACACACAGCGGATCATGGCTAGCGAGAAAAGAAAAAAGTTTGAGGAGGCATCTTCAACGTCTGAAGACGGTACACAAGAAAGCCTGCAAACAGTTTGCTGAAGACATGTCAACAAAGCACATGGATTACTGGAACCATGTCCTATGGTCTGATGAGACGGGCAGGCTTTCTTGTGTACCGTCTTCAGAAGAGGCTTCCTCCTGGGGTGACAGCCATGCACACCAATTTGATGTAGAGTGCGGCGTATGGTCTGAGCACTAACAAGCTGACCCCCCACTTCTTAAATCCCTGCAGCAATGCTGACAGCAATCCTGTAACGAGTCACGTGACATTTTGGAGGGAAAATGACAAGCAATACTCAATCTGGACATTTAGGGACTTATGTAGTTTCTATGGGGTTTACTCACTTTTGTTGCCAGAGGTTTAGATATTAATGGCTATATTTTGAGGGGAATATAATTAACTCTTTTATATAAGCTGCAAACAGACTACTTTTTATTGTGTCAAAGTGTCATTTTGTCAGTGTTGTCCTATGAAAAGATGCTGTATACTTAAATACAGTGGTACCTCTACATACGATCACTTCGACACACGATCTTTTCGACATCCGACGTAAAATTTGAGCCGCCATTTGTTTCTACATCCGACGAGTTGCTCGAAATACGACGACATGACAGCACGGCAAACGAACGCACGGTGGATTTTCTTGTGTGAGAAATCAACACAGTTTTCAAAAAAAGTTGATACAGTTGGAGAAACAAGGAAAAAAGTGATGCTTACCTTTGAAATGAAGATGCAAGTTATAGAAAAATATGAGCTTGGGGTGCGCGTCCCTGAACTGGCTCAACAATACAGCTCCATGGTCCTCTTCCGACCACCGTTCGCCACTATTTATAAGTTAAGGTGACAATTATTATTGTGGTAACATTGCCAAGGAAATCGCCAGCTTCGTCACGTTTTTATCATTTATTTAAGAACTTATCCAACACAAAACGCCCATTGTCTTAAGCAGTTGACCGCTCTCAAGAAAACGAAAGTATTATCTCTACCGCACCGACCTATCTCACTGAGACGTCACCTTCGCGGTGCGTTCAGGGACAGTAAAAAGTGTCCGCCATATTAGAATCCGATTCGTTACATTATTTACAGGAATAATTATTAATTATTCTTCTTATTATTATATTATTCTGAATTATTTATTTATAACTTATTTGTTTTTCTATGTTTAATCGCCATTTGTAACAGTGCCAGCAGTATTTATTAAGAATTTAGTGTATGTTTTTAGGCTTTGGAACGAATTAATGGAATTATAATGTATTCCTATGGGAAAATCCTGCTCGACATACGACCATTTCGACTTACAAACAAGGTCCTGGAACGAATTAAATTCGTATGTAGAGGTACCACTGTATCTGCAGAAATGCGAGGGGTGTACTCACTTTTGTCATACACTGTACCTCACGGTAACAGTACATTACATGATGAACAATGAGTGGCAAATTAAGAACGCTGTACTTTAAACTCGTCCTGTTTATGAAAGTTGATTGTCATATGCTGGTGTTGTGCAATAATGAGCAGACGTGACTTTTGCGCTGTGTGTTAACTTTTTTTAATGCTCTGACAGCACTAGCGCACTTGACACTAACATTGAATAGCAACCTAGATGTTAGTCCAATGCCATTGGCTGCGTGAGCCCAGGGTGATCATGGGACACGTAGTCTATATACTACATCAATGAATTAAAAACCGCCATGGCTGAATGGACGTTAAGCAGGCCAAATCAATCCATACCAGTGACTATAGATAATGCTGCAAATATTGTTAATTCAGTACACACACACACAGATGGACTCGGACAACAAATAGAATGTTTTGCCTATGTGGTAAAACTTAGCTGCTAAGAGAGCTGTAGCAATCAAGTGTGCCCCATCTCACTTTACAAACAGTAACAGTAACAAGATTGTTCTCAGTACTTTTGTACAAAATTTCTTCAGATCAGTCAGAAGTAAGCACATAAATATTATGCACTAAAATGCATGTTTATATGATGGGATTATTTTTGCTTATTAGCAAAATAAAAAAAACATCGGAAAAAAAAATACCACTTGTATTTTTTATTTGAGAGCATTAAATGTATTGAATCGAATTGAAAATCGTGTCCCTCGTATTGAAAATCGTACCGAACCGTGACTTAACTGTATCGTTGCATCCCTACCTACCACCTACACTGATTGATCTGTAAAACAAGTACACCAAATTAAGTACCATTATACTTTGTATAGTTAATTGCACTTATTATATAGAGAAACATTGACAGCATACCTCAAGCCATTTTTAACTAGTGTGGGGTTGGTGTATTCTACATACAGTACTTGAATGTTTCAGATCATTTCTACGCTCACAACTTTGCGGAAATCCTTTCTGTGTCAATTTTACTTTTATTTCAGCTTTGAAAATTTACATGGGCACTGGAAGTCACTCACAGCAGTGGGTGCTGAGGATCTTTTTAAGCGTTTCCCATAAAAAAAATTTTTTTTTAAAAGCCGTTTCGGTTCAAATTTGTGTTATCTTCATACAAGGGGTGCACAATGGCAGTACACACGCATGCTGGATAGTTTACGTACTACTACTTGGCTACTACAAAGGCAGCGTTCTATTTCACCTAGTTTGTGTTGGAGTTTTTGTATTGGAAATAAAAGTGCCCATGTATTATAACGCAAATCAATGCAGCTAGACGGCGAAATAACACACAAACCGATTAAAAAACTAAAAGTTCGAATAGGCCTCAGTTTAACACCCCCTTTTCACAACACTAAAATAAACTGCACACGACTATCCAACTGCACAGTGGAAGCTCAAGAGCAACAGCAAACAACAATATGGCTACAATACAAACATGTCTTACCTATTTAAAGACACCAAAGATAGATAGAACTATCATCATACTCATCTTTATGTTAGACCTCAAATTGAATTTTAGAAAATGTCGCTGTTTTTGTAAAAGAAAATGGTTAATTCGTTTTTGCGCTTTATTCAACATGACCCGGTAGCAAGTAAGGTGTCAGCTTTTAAAACACACACAAAAAAGGAATAGACAAGGGTTTTTCCCCCCAACACCAGGAGGTGTTGCAGCACCCACAGTACCCTACTTCCTGCGCCACTATACCGGTACATAAATCCACATGCGTTCATCCGTTACACTTAAGCCTGTCGCGATATGCAATAATTCCATTTATCGCACGGTAAATGAAAATGAGGGCGGTAATTTTCCCGCTGGTATTTTTCGCCTTACGTGCGTGTGTGCGTGCGTACGTGCGTGCATGTGCGGCAGATGTGTGGCGGACGTGCTGTTAAAAGTTCGGCTTCCTTGTTACCAACAGCGCAAAATGCTGTGACGAGGATTCCTTCTGTTTTATTGACTTTTGGGTATGTTCGTTTTATACAATTGAGTCACCCTTTTTAGTTTTCATTGCTTGATAAGAAAACTGCATCGCAACAAGCGGAGCCTTCCTCATTACGTCAATCGACAATTACAGAGGTAATCGCTTGATTTAAGAAATACAAACGAGATCCCGCAAAATGGCGTTCCCTCACGGAAAGTGTAGTCTGCTACATTGCTGAAGAAATGAGACCGTTTTACCTCTGTTTGATGTTGTTTGACACTTAGGCTAGGCTCATACAGCAGGTCTTAATGCACGAATCCGATTTTTTTCGTGTTTTTCCGACTCAAGGTAAGCATTAACTTGACTGTTTGAATGTGACAAGTCTCATAGAAGTGGACCATTTCAAATCCCATCTGGGTCACTCTCGTATGTGGTCTAAATCCGATCTGGGCCGCATTTTTCCAGAATGTGGGTGGCGGTCTGAACTTTCAATTCAATTTTTCAATTCAATTTTATTTGTATAGCCCTGGATCACAACAACGTTGTCTCAAAGGGCTTTGCAGAGGCAATATGATACACAATCAGAAACAGCAAATGAAGCAACAAAGATGAATAAATAAAGTTCAAGTCCTGGGTATCCCCCATCCTTAGACCCTCCATGTCGGCAAGGAAAAACTCCAGAGTCTCCGGGAGAAAATGAGAAACCTTGGGGAGTACCACAGTCAGGAGAGATCCACTCCCAGGACGGATAGACAGGAAGCCCCAGGACTGTTAATGGGAATTAGCAAGCGAAGTTACAGTCCGTAAAGATGCAGTGGAGTAAAGGAACAAGAAGAGGTCCATCTAGCCAGATGAGACTGGGGGGTAGCAACGAGGACGTCCATCCAGCCAGGGGTCCGGACAGTCAGGAGGCTGCAGCTGAAGGGGACACCGGATGACTAGTGATGAAGAGACTAGACAACTAGATATTAGCATTGGAAAATAGAAATAAAGTAAGATAAGTGGTAGGTAGAGTGAGAAAAAGGAGCTAGAACTCAGTGGCTGTACTTCCCCCAGCTTTAGAGCTTCTAGTGCAGCTTAGACTAAACTTTGAGTCTACTCCGACTTCAACTAGCCTGACCATAAGCTTTGTTGAATAGGAACGTTTTTAATCTAATCTTAAATTTGCAGACTGTCTCGGCTTCTTTAATATTAGCTGGAAGCTGATTCCATAAAACGGGCTTGGTGGCTCAAGGCTCTAGCTCCGACAGTACTTTTAGAAACCTTGGGAACTACCAGTAGACCTGCATTCTGAGAGTGGAGTGTTCTGTTGGGGCGGTATGGAACCAGCGCATCGGTGAGATAAGATGGCCCCAACCCATTAATGGTCTTAAATGTAAGAAGGAGGATTTTAAATTTAATTCTAAACTCGACTGGAAGCCAATGAAGGGCCTGAAGCACAGGGGTGATGTGCTGTCTTCTATTGGTTCCTGTTAAAAGTCTTGCTGCTGCGTTTTGGACTAGCTGAAGACATTTTAGAGAACTTTTAGGACAAGCTGCAAGTAGGGAGTTACAGTAGTCCAATCTCAATGTAACGAATGCGTGAATTAATTTTTCTGCATCGCTTTTAGATAAAATATTTCTAATTTTGGCTATGTTGCGCAGGTGAAAGAAGGCCGTTCTGCAGGTTTGTTTAATGTGAGCTTTAAACGATAAGTCAGGTCGAATAAAACTCCTAGGTTTTTAACTGTGGTGCTGGAGGCTACACTTACATTGTCCAGAGTGACTATCTGGGCAGCTAAAGAGTCTCTCACACTTTTCTGGCCTATTATAAGGATTTCTGTCTTTTCAGAGTTAAGTAGAAGATAGTTAGTGCTCATCCAGGTATTATATCTCGGACGCAGGTGCTTAGTTTGTCCACTTGCCTGATCTGCTCAGGTTTAATTGATAAATACAGTCCGTGTAAGACAATTCAGTATTCTTTCTCCTTCAAACGCGAGAACCTGGTTTTCTACCAAACGGTTGTATTTTGGTTTCATCTGACATAACACATTCTCCCAGTCCTCTTCTGGATCATCCAAATGCTATCTAGCGAACCGCAGATGGGCCTGGACATGTACTTTCTTCAGCAGTGGGACACGTCTGGCAGTGCAGGATTTGAATCCCTGGCGGCGCATTGTGTTACTGATAGTAGCCTTTTTTGTTACTGTGGTCCCAGCTCTCTGTAGGTCATTCACTAGGTCCCCTGTGTGGTTCTGGGATTTTTGCTCACCGTTCCTGTTATCATTTTGACGGCATGGGGTGAGATCTTGCATGAAGCCCCAGATCGAGGGAGATTATCAATGGTCTTGTATGTCTTCCATTTTCTAATAATTGCTCCCACAGTTGATTTCTTTCCACCAAACGTTTTACCTATTGCAGATTCAGTCTTCCCAGCCTGGTGCAGGTGTACAATTTTGTCTCTGGTGTCCTTCGACAGCTCTTTGGTCTTGGCCATATTGGAGTTTGGAGTGTGACTGACTGAGTTTGTGGACAGGTGTCTTTATGCCGATAATGAGTTAAAACAGGTGCCATTAATACAGGTAACGAGTGGAGCCTAGTTAGACCTCGTTAAACCTCGTTAGAAGACGTTAGACCTCTTTGACAGCCAGGAATCTTGCTTGTTTGTAGGTGACCAAATACTTATTTTCCACTCTAATTTGGAAATAAATCCTTTAAAAATCAAACAATCTGATTTTCTGTTTTTTTTTTCCACATTCTGTCCCTCATGGTTGAGGTTTACCCATGTTGACAATTACAGGCCTCTCCAAACTTTTCAGGTAGGAGAACTTGCACAATTGGTGGTTGACTAAATACTTATTTGCCCCACTCTAAATTCATTGGATCTTTAAAGAAAAAAGAATATTATTACATGACACATGGGGGTGTGTGAAATAGATGATATAAAGCAAAAAAAAAGGTGTAATTCTATGTGGCAGTTACATGCAGGGCATATACTAAACACGCAACATGCAAAACATACCTCTCAAAAGGTCTCTTAATATTAATACACAAGAATACTGTACATGTAAGTGTGTTCAAAATTATTCAACGACCCCTGCCGTATTGTATTTTAACAAATGTTAGAAGAATGATTTTGAACACAACTTTAACCCACATTCAAGTGTTTTATTCTAAGGGTGTCAGAGCAAGGGTTAGCATTCATTTACAGCATACAATATGTGTTATGATGCACTGAAACAGTCTAAACATGATCATTCATTGTTACAGCCACAGATCTGATCAATAATCTCCTCCAAGTGAAGATGAGGAAGAGGTACAGTGTCGACAAGTGTCTCAGTCATCCTTGGTTGCAGGTGACCTCTATATTATGTATATCTTTCAAGTCATATTTACTAGTATAATCTTTTGATATTTGAACACCCTATTCTGACTAATATGTTTTTCCCTTAGGATTATCAGACATGGTTGGACCTCAGGGACTTTGAGACGCGACGAGGCGAACGCTACATCACTCACGAAAGTGATGACGCACGCTGGGAGGAGTACGCAGATGAGCACAGTCTTGTTTACCCCAAACATTTCATCATGGCACCCAACCTGGACGACATGGACGAGGATCCCTAGTGGCACAAGGGACTTGAACCACAATTATTTAGGAAGACCACAGGGAACGTTTTGCTTCAAATTTTAGGAGCTGTAGGTCAAGCCCCTCCAATCAACAGTTTGCTGTGGAAACAGGAGGGCTCATGATGCATGGAAAAGCCCAAGTTTGTAGCGTGCTGCACTGCTACAAGTCAAGCTGAGGATGTGCGCCACAGAAATTGAGGAGAGATTGACATTGTCCTCTTTGCATCATACATACACATTCCATGGATGTAATGACAATCATACCAAGAGAAACTTGATTGTCTTTTTTTTGACAGTTGTAGTTCATTTTTAGTAATAATATGGTTGTGTTCTTTGTTTATATGAGAAGAGGTTGACGGAGAGAGATGAAGCTCATCCCAGAGGTAAAGGGCACTTTTTGCAAGGGATTTGGTGTCTGAGAATTTATCACATGTACTGTAAATTCTCATTTCCAAACAGTTTGTGAGACTGTCCTTTGGCATGAAACTGGAAGAATGGTGTGTATTTTGTATATTGCTTTAATGTATTTAGTAATTCTGGTGATGTTTTGCACTATATTGCATTGAACATTCCAATGGAAACTCCATTTGCTGCTACAGAGGGCACGTCTGGTCTTGGTGCACAGTCAGTGAAAACTAACCGGTTGAGCTCATGATGCATAATGAGTGCCTGACATGTTTTTTTCATCTGAGCTATGGCCTAAAAAAACTCTTCTGGAGTACTATGAACCCATAGGCATAATTAGTCAGTACATGCAATTTGACACAAATGGACTTTTTTTTACTTCAGTGTTAGTCTCAAACCAGCAATGTGAGCTTTGTGTTCATTTTTACTATTTTAAACCCTGTAAGCATCCATTTATGGGATATGTGATTTTTTTTTTAATGCTCTGTAAACTGCAGAGAGCAGCGGTGCCACATGGAACAAAACTATCCATTGTGTGTATGATGCTGATGTCTGAATTAGTCATTTTAGTACAGTATGTTCACAATGGCAGATTAGTGTACAGCAGTTTTGTAGTTGAATCTGGTCTTGTGATCTGGGAGTACATTTTCAACTGTTGCCGCTGGATTGGCAGATTTTTATTTTTAATTTCTATGCATACAATTGAAATTAAAGACAACACTTTCTAACGGAGAAGTAAATCCATACAGTTTTAAACTTCTCATTGCTGTGTGTCTAATCTTAGTTGAAGAAATATGTGCTGACCCCAACATAAACAGCTCGAGCTTGCTCTCTGGTTGTTGTACTGTTTTAAAATTGTATCATAGTGAGGGACTTGCCCCCCCCCCCCCCTTCTCTTTCCATGTCACAGGTTTCTGAACAGATGGATGTGATTCTGGGACAGTCACCGCAAGGGAATAATGACATGGTGAAAGAGTGACTGCAATGTGGGAGATTGTGGGGTCTTTGAAATTGTACATGATAAATGTTATCATGGGACCCCTTAAGTATCAAATGTGTATCCAACTGCAGCAGTAAGAAATTACAGAGATTTGGACAGTTGTGATTAATCTAACTCCCCCCCCCATTCCTCCTCTGATGGTTTCTGCAATGACCACTAAATGCAGCAAGCCCAACTCGTAATAACCACTGTGGAGAAGTTGAGAGAAAAACGTTTTTTCTCTCGAGTGGCTATCCAATACTGTCCGCCTTTATCTGCTCACTTGAATTCTTTCAAGATGTGAACTTTTCTGGCCAAAATGACCCCATTAACCTTTGTGACGAAAACTGCTTCTCCACTAGAGAGACTCACAAAATACTCAGAAAATTCTGTGTAATGTCTCCCCCTCTGGTTGGACAGATGCATTACTGACTTTTGTTAAAACTGATAATCACAGGGCTGTTAATTGCAATTCATAAAAAGACGCTAATGTGAAATTTTATAAACGGCCAATCTACAAATCTTTTTCATATTACAGTAGTATTTCCATCTATTGATATATTTTCTGTAGTGCTTGTCCTCAGCATGAAGTGGGGTGAGGTGAACCCCACGGCAAAATGTCTATTTAATCCGTAGCACATTAATGATGCAAACTAAAAAGACTCATTTTCTACGATACCCGATTCCTTTCTAGCTTAAATAAATAAATTATGTTTTTTCCCCCCTCCCTACATTGTGTCCCTTTCATGTGTTTAATGAATGATTATTAAGTCTGGGAAAATATGATGACAAAAGTGTTCTGACATTGCAGAGTAAAAGTGCACGTTTTGAGTCTTTAGAATAGTGCAGTTTTATTGCTGTAATTGCCAAATTATTATATAGCTCAATCACTAGGAAAGCGTTTATCACAGCACCACTGAAATTCTTTTTCTTGCCAGAGGGTGGCAGTCTTGTAAGTTATTTGCCAATGACTCGCTTAAAGCAGTAGATTTGACCCAAACACATGGTGAAATACTTGGGGCTTTTATATTATCGACTATTTAGACTTTAGTCGTGTTGAACATCTTCTGAAGTACTTTTTTTTCCTTCTCGACTCTCAGTCTTAAATGTATATTGTATAAAATTGCACACCATATTTGACAGAATCCTAATCATTACTCACGAAGTGAGACTTTCCCATAACATGCATGAAAATATAACCTCTTTTGATTTATTGGTCAGAGTGGTTTGATGCTGGGTTCTCACTGTATTTGTTTCCTGCAGTAGAGCTACTCAGCAGGTCTCGTCACCCCACGGAGGGAGGTCCAAATGTCATGCTCTCATCCGACCCACCCCCCCAATCCGTCTTCCTCTTCCCCTCTCGATGCTTCATGCCGGGTATCCTTGGGCTTCAGACCAAACAGGCAAACAAACAGAACAACAGAAAAGCCCATCACCCAGACAAGGTTGGTCCAGGAGAAATGAGGAGAGATCTTGTTTGCTTTCTGGGCTGGTTCCATTTCACTGTGATGGCAGACGAGGCCTCCCAGGACACGGCTATCCATGGTTGTGTTTGACCTCCAGGGAGATCAAGGTGGTCCTCAGACTTGACACATCTTACCACCTAATACACTATTGACTGCAACCTACCGGGGTGGCTTGCTATTCTTTTCATCTTAGTGGGTTGTTGCTAATGTTATTGTTCCATCCTACTTATGATATGAGAACACACATTTGCACTGTCATTGATTCACTAATCTGTTTTTCTTTTTTTAAATCCCGGAAATACACCTGCAGTATACTGTATTCAGTATGCCTTAAAGGGCTTTTGTACATTAATTTTGTGGATACAATCACTTTCCAAAATGTGAGTTGATGACAAGATCAAGTGCAATAAATGGATGGGTTTCAAAAAAATGATTTTTTTTTCTAGACCAAATCTGCCCCAAACATATGAATGAGCCAACCATGATCACATCCCATTTGCAATTGCATCGACCGACTTTGATCTAACAGCGTTCGACAATATAAATGGCCCGGTGGCCTGGACGTACTTCTAAAGCCGTCAGGGCCACTAGAATGCTCCAACCACTGGCCAGGTGGGGCCAGTCAAAATAATGCATATATTTAAAAAAAAAAAAAAATCTTATTTGACATTAATTACCAGCGGTTCCGTGTTTTGATGATGTTACGCTATCCCGATCAAACACAACCTTACAGCAGCCAGCTATGCAGCCAGCCGTTTCTTTCTGTGAGGAGTAAACACACCTCGTTCGCTTGCTCACGTGTGAACGCGTGCAACCTGATTACTGCAGCTGATTGATTACCAGTATCTCAGTACCCACCAGAAATTATACTACAAGACATGTTTCTGAACCCCTCAGCACCCGGTCAAGCAATGGGGGGAAAAAAAGACAACTCAAGAAAGATAAAACTCACCGGAGGAGTTGAAGGAAAGCGAAATCCAATATAAAAAGAAAAGGGAGAGAACGTTTCAGCCCCTGTGATGAGGCCACTGGAATTGGCTCGGCTTTGCTGAGACAAAAATGAAGTTCACTATGAGGTGTGCAGATCAATGCCCATACATGAAAAGTTAAGAGAAAAGTTAAAAAGCATGAAACCTATGGTATGAACATAACGTAACGTGGGTTCACGTTATGTTCATACCATAGGTTTCATGCGTGATTATGGATAAAATAATATCGGCGTAAGGACAGTCTAGCTTAAAAATCGTTAGCAATAATTGGCTTAGTCATCTTTGACTTCGAAATTGTTGCCACAACAAACGAACTGGGGCAGACTTCCTGAAGAGGGTAAGGGGAAGACAGGAAAGTTTCGCCCAGGCATGGGGCTCTCCTGTGGGCGGGCCCGCCTCCCCCTGGAGCTCCCAAGAAAAAATGTTTTTTTGCATGAGTATGTTTGTTTCTCGAAAACATTGAAATATGTGTAAGCAGGGGTGAAAGTGGCTAGAATTTCTTGCCGGAACTCCCGAACGTGAAGGTCGCCATGGAGCCAGAAATTTTATTATTTATTTTTTTCTTATTTTTTGCGGGGGGCAGGGGGGGGGGTCAAACCTCTTAATTACTGAAATGCAAAGAAAACTGTTTTAGCTCAGTTATTTTTATAACACATACAAAAATTGATTTTCATTCAAAATTGTATTTTTTCAATGATTTGCAAAATAAAAGTTAACAAACTCTCCTAATTTTTATTTTCCCTCATTTCCTCACATACTAAATGCAAAATCTCAAT
Source organism: Corythoichthys intestinalis (assembly GCF_030265065.1). NCBI lineage: Eukaryota > Metazoa > Chordata > Actinopteri > Syngnathiformes > Syngnathidae > Corythoichthys > Corythoichthys intestinalis. Next base: position 18,829,168 of record NC_080409.1, read on the forward strand.
TTTAACAACTTAATAGGATATATATTAACCCTTTAAGGTCTGGGCCTATTTTGTCTGATTTTGCATGCCTTTGAAGTTGCCTTTATATTTCAAAGAAATATTTGTTTACGATGGCCTGATTTGGTCTCTTTTTTTGTGACACCTTGAACTTCATGTCCAAACTGTTGTTTCCTTCACTGACCAATTATAAATCATCATTTTCGGCCCAAATAGACCAAAAATTCCAAAATCGTTTTGTCAAAATTTTTAATATTGATGTCCAATTGACAACCAAACATGCGTAACGAACCGTTTTGAAACTTTGTAATATTTATTCAACATGTTAGGATGAACATTCAACCAAAAAAATTTAGAATAAATAGTCTTATATTTGACAATTCAACATAAACAACAGGTATCGCCATAGGTGTTTTTTGCCTTTATACATGCTCTAGTCAAAACAGGTTATATACAGCAGACCAAACAGTGAAGAACAGTGAAAAAATATATACCATCTAACACAAAAAGTGTTTAGAGGGCATCTCTTTATGAGTTTAGGTATTGCGGCCCATCACCTGATGAAAACTATGTACACACAATCAAGCTTCTTGAACACACATTTATATACACAAATTGAGAAGACTTATTGTGGGGGGAAAAAATATATATATATAACATTGGGAAAAAAAGTATTTTCAAAAATATTTACAATAAACAAGTTAAAATTTTTTCAGGCATGCCACTCCGAAAAGCAGTTTCGTCCTGGAATTAGACACAGGGCTACATCACACAGCCCACAATTCCATGGGGTGTCGGTCCTCTTTCCACCCTTCCACCCTTCCATTTTCATTTCACTTTACTTTCATTGTCACTATAAATGTACATGAAAAAAAGTCAGTATTTATGAAAATAATAAAGTATAAAATAAAAATATATACAGCAAAAAATAATAATGGAAATCTATGTGTATGACAATAGAAAGAATACCATAGCTGAATATGTGCTACATCCCTAATCTTCATCAAGAAAGAAGAACACCACAAATTATAAATTCCTGCCTTGGATACACACTAACCCTAACCCTGATATGCACATTTTATTATTATATACACAAACACACACTTCTATTGCATCAAAATTAACTTTGTCTTGCAATATCAAAAGAAACTTTCAAAAGAAACTTTTTCAGCATAAAAAAAAAAAAAGTGAGTTGGCTTACCTCTGCTCGTCGATGGCGTCACCCACGTGTTCAAATCTGTCACTATCTTCACTCGAGGACTCTTCCGAAGAAGACGATGATGACGAATTTGGACCATCCTCTTCCTCAAGTTGATTAAAAAGCACAATTGCTTGCGTTAAATTTAGTTTTCCGTTCATTCTCAAAGTCACACAAAGTCGCTCGCTCGACCCAAATGGCCGTCGCTCGCCACCTCGCTGCTTCAGAACACTCCTCCCTCTCGTTCGGTGGAACCTCGCACGGCAGTTGTATTTATAAAAAAAAAAAAAAACGCATTTTGTGCTTCCACTGTGACTTTGAAAGGGTTCGTTTGATTTGTGTTTTTTTCATGGAGCTTCCCTTTTGAAAAAGGACAAGAAATGATGGAAATATAGACATAAACAAATGATCCATGCAGCGTTTTAATGTTTTTTTGAGAGGACAATAAAACTATAAAACTTAAATGACAATATCTCACGTTTTAGTTGGTCGATTGACTTCAAATAATAACGACAGTAAACCGCAACTTCCGCACTTTAAAACAAGACCAACCAACGGCATGTGGGTGACGTAATTAAAACGTGAGGGCGCTTCAAAGACGATGTGCGCTGAGGACGCGCCGGCGCGTCCTTCGACTCTCAGGGGTTAAAATTGAAGTTAATGTAAACATTCACTTTTTTTTGTTTTAATAATAAAGATATAAGTAACATACATTCAGAAAAATAAGCACAAATGACTTATATTATGCAGAGTGAAATGGAATATATTTTGAATATTGCACAATCATTGACTTTTTTAAATCATAAGGAAATGAATAAGTAGCGTAACATAAATGAACAAATGTAAGTCCAAAGTGCACATTGACAGCTAAAATGTTCTGATGTCCAGCCGTTTTGCTTTGCTGCGTGCATTAGCACATTGACGTGGCTCATCATCGTCAGACTCAGATAACTGCCGCAGCTGGGGAAACCTCCATGCCATCCGTGGAATAAAATCAATAACAAATATTGGTGGAAACGGATTACGCTACTCAAGCACTTTATTATGCTGTTGTTAACACTTGTGTTTGTAAATCTGATGTTGTTAGATTGTTTTCTTCTTGGAGCTGAAATGCATGTGTGGCAGCTTGACATTTTTTTTTACATAGCATTTTGACAGTTGCTGTCATATTTTTGGAATCAAAGTACCGTTTACCGGAACAGCATTCTGGCTCTGAATCTTATACCGGAACTGCGTTCCTGACCGTTCTGGCCCACTTTCACCCCTGTGTGTAAGTGGGTCAGTGGAGTGGTTTTGGGTTTATTCATGTACGTATACTGGAGTGATTATGGAATTGGAATAGGATTATTTGCACTAGATTCATGTTTTTGCACCGTTTTGCTGCACTTTTCATTAAATCTACCTCCAAAAAAATAAATGTTATTTATATTACTCAAAGAAATTGTTCTTTTTCGTGATTATTGGAACAATAAATGATGCGTTGACCTGGGCCAGTGATTTTGATAGAGGGGCCAGTGGCTAATTTCCCCTTATTGTCTATCCCTGCATAATGTCATAATTGTGGCCAGTCTAAAATATATCATCTATTGTTAGGTCTATTAATGCTTGGGATGAGTTCTTAATATTTTATGTTTTGACACAACCACTAATATATAAGTACATGGAGCGGGATTTTCCCATAGCAATACGGTAGAGGTAGTCCCCAGGTTACGACAGACCCGACTTACGCGATGTCAGCTTTACGACGCCCGTTTATTTAAATTTTTTTTTTTTTTTTTTAATGTTGACTTTTGTTTTTTGATGCATTCTTTTTATTTTGGCACAGGAAGCGTAAAACAGAAGGCAAGCGCAGGTACAGTCCCCCCCCCACCCCCCCACACCTACACAGAGTAGCCGAGTGACAGAGGTAACAGCCTGCGCTAACATTTGTTGCTTGTGAAGCATCCAGAGGCGATGGCTGTATATAACCCCTTTTTGTGCTGTTTATTGTGCATTTTGAATTGTGGTCAAATACTTAGGGGGAGTTTATGTGATTGTGTTTGATGATGTGCTAATGCTAACTGATACATGCTAATTGTTTGTTATTGCTGTATCAGCAGCTACTTGTAAAAGCAAATTTGAATTGCTGTTAATGAAGATGAGACTGATTTAATTTCATTTTATTTTATTTTCATTCTGCGACTGTTGATATCATGAGCAGCGATATAAAGTCAGCAAACCACATGGACATCTGACATCATTTCGGAGCTTAGCTCACTTTCTAGCTAGGACTTACCTCCAACGTCTTGGTGAAAACAGTACAACGACGAATAATACATGTTTTTGGAAGTATTTAAAGGGTTAGTTCCAATTTACGCGGAAATCCGGGTTACATCGCCAGCGCAGGAATAGAATTCGTTCGTAAACTTGGGAACCACCCTCTACGTTATAATTTGATGAACTCATTCCACAGCCCAAAAACCTACGCTAAATCCTTCGTAAATACTGCAGGTACAAATAGCAATTACACTAAGCAAAACAAATAAATTATAAATGTGGCATTTGTGTTTTGCATGCTGTTCCTGAACGCACAATTACCGACGAGAAAGTGAGAGAGGTGCTCAAGTCTGAGTTATGCTTCTGCATTGGGGTGACGACGGCGAAGCGACTACGGCGTCAATGAGCATTCAATAGTTCTGCGGCAACGGAACGCATTGCTCTGTAATTCACCGCCAAGCCACTAGAGGGGTGTGGCGTTGTGTTTGTACGGTTTTGGGGGACGCTTGTTGACTTCTAGTTTTCTTCCGGTTACACAATGCCTACGGGGGGAAAAAAATGCAAGATGGAACGCTTGAATGTGGATCTTTAGCTCATCAACATTTAACAAATGTTGATCATACAAATGTTGAGGCGCAGGCGACGCAGAAGACGGTTTCTGAGGTGGTCTGTCCGACTTTTGATGCCACACAGAGACTTATAGCCTCGGGTGGAAGCCAGCAAGCTGTGGCGGCTAGCTACAAACTGTCGTCGAGCACTGTGTCCAGTGTTTTGTCCGAGGTCTGTAAAGCATTGTGGACAGCCTTCCAGCCCGATTTGTTTGCCGTGTCCTACAACCAGTCAGTGGGAAGCCATAGCAGATTTCTGGTGGCTATGGAACTTCCCAAACTGTGTTGGAAGCCTTGATGGTAAACATGTTATCATAAAAGCACTGAGGCATTCTCAATCAGTGATGATGTATCAGGTGTGTGAACTGTTGTTGAAAATAACAACTCTGTAAATAATTCACAAACTCACAACAAACATATCTACAAAATAAATATTTTAATTCGAGCCATAACGAAATACAAATACGAGTGGAAAATAAAAAAACAACGATAATAACAGTAATGATGATCATAACAAAATTAATAACAAATGCGTACATATGTTGCTCGAAAAGGAGTGGGAAGAAGCCGAGCTTTTTTTTTTTGGGTCCCACTCCCTATTCACTCTTAAAAATTCCATGAGAATGCAGTCACTTCCCAATATAAAAACAACTATACTGATAATGATTATACCGATAATGATAATAGTTGCAGTAATCATAATAACACCAATGTATATATATATATATATATATATATATATAATAAATATACATACATACTGTATATACATTTATATAAGTATATGCATATATAAATTTATAAATATCAGTAATTATACATATAAGTAACTATCACACATGTAATAATTATTATACATAACGCATGTAATATACTGTAAAATAAAAAAACTGGCAGTTTTTGGCTGACTGTGTCACCGCTTTGTGTGGCCATTCGCTTCGCTGGTCTCGGAGTTTCTTCCATTTCTTTATGCAATCGCTGACCTCCAGCCCCGTATTTTCAGCAATCTCCTACCACGAATTGTTTGCCATTTGGCAATTTTTATAATGTCTTAACGAGACATTGCAGAGGTTGTCGTACTTGCGGACTTCTTCAATGATACTCCCGTCGGCTTGGCCCATTTTTGCATGTAGCAAAACAATGTTTGAAAATGGCGGTGATTTCGCGCTGAACCGGAAACAACAGTCTGAGCGGACCAATCACAGTCCATTTGCGCCACGTCACTATGCGCTGACGCCTTACAAGTCAAGATTTTCTTGAAATGCACGACAGACTACGGCGGAGGGTCGTAAATCGGGTCTGCCTTGACGGTGCAGGACTGCCACAGAAGCAAAACTCGGCCTTTAGATTGTGAAGCTTTTACTTTTTTTTATGTTCTGTTGTTGTTGGCGTTGGCTACGGTGGACGGTAGCGGTGTTGTGTTGCACAAGTTCTAAAATAAATGATTAAAAACCTGTCGAAGCTGGCGACTTCCTTGCCTTTGTTAAAATAATATTAACTGTCACCTCAATTTATAAAGACTGGCAAAAGGAGGTCGGAGGAGGACCGTCGAGATTGTCGACGTATTCCATCATTTCCATCTTAATTTCATTTGTAAGCGTCAACTTTTTCCTTTTTTCACCACCTGCACTAGCCTTCTTGGGACCCATGTTGATTTGTCACGCAAGAAAATCCACCGTGCTGCCGTCTTGCTGGAATGATGAAATAATAATGATATTGTGACGCTGTTGTAAATAGTTGTATTTCGAGCCTGTTGTCATATGTCAAGACGAATGACGAGTCAAATTTGACATTGGATGTCGAAAGGATTGTATCTCGAGGTGTTCGTATGTCGAGGTATCACTGTAATTTGAAATGAAACAAGCAACATGTGATTAAATGGAACATGCTCATCTTTAACTCAGGGTTAAAAAATATGGTATTCACTATTCAGTTTTACAGCCATTTTATGTCAAAATTTTTGTTTCAAACAAAATGCATTCTAGTGGTTTGACATCATAGAATAATACAATAAATGTAATATTACACAATACATTTACAGTAGTCAGTAGTTTCCATCGGAAAGCCAAACTACTGTATGTACTAGATTTATAGCCATGGGAATTAAATGGGGGTAAAGTGGGACAGGCAATTGGGGACTGTCAAATTACATTCCTTCTCTATTGTTAACAACAAGTATTCTTGAGAGCGAAGAAAAGTGCAATGAGTCTAAGGGCCCTACTTTTTTTCCGGCACTAATCTAGTACAATACAAGGCAATAACAAGCTAAAGGGGCAATTTAAACCAGGTTTCAGTAATATAGTGGACATGCTTAAGCATGCGCTCTAGAAAAAGCGATATGCCTGTTACTGTATACAAATCTCTTTTGCACCAATAACATACTTGTTGATGTCGTTCATCATTTACCTGAAGGAGGCAGGAACTGGGTTTCCCTGTCTAAATTCTATGCACGCTTGGTGTGTAGATGTACAAGCAGACCTCACGGGTAAATGATGTTAATTTGGCCAGGTACTGTAGTTGTGTGTTGTGAAATGCCCACTTGGAGAATACCTCCACTTTGATCACTCGAGTCCATGTTCCATCCACCAAATTCATCTATGGCAGCTCTAAAGTAAAATCAAATACTGCAGAATGTAAGACTTTCTGAAAGGGGAGATTTTATTGAAGCGCTCACAATAAATCACTTGAAGGCTTGTGGATTTGTGTATACTTCAATGACTGTAATATCCGCTATTTAATCCACAATTACACAGAGGATTAAGTATTGGAATAGTGATGGGGGAGAGGGGGGGTAACGATTTCAAACTTATTTGTTTGAAAGTGATTGCAACCAAGAAACGAAATAAATGACAAACTTCATCCAGGTCACACACTCATGATGAACTATCTTATGCATGAAACAGAGGGAAGCTATGGAATCCCACGAAAGGTGATGTTTATTGAAGGTTTTATAAGTTTTAATGTGTGTAAAGCCTGCAATTGGCTGACAACCTGTTCAGCATGTAACCTGCCTACTGCCGGTAATGAATCACTCAATGTAAAGCTTGTAGCATGAAGGAAAATGTTTTTATATGTACAGTATAATGTTGCTACCATTTTTAGATGTTTTTTGCATATCACTTAGATTATTTGACCTATAAAGAAAACAACTAGGAGGGAACAAATCACATTAAAGTGCGTATGACACCAAAAAGCATGTCTATTTCATATTTGACGCGGTATTTTATGCTCCCTAATGAAATGGACAGCTTGGATGTGTGTGGAAGCGATCGCTTTCTATATTTTATAATTTTATAATTTATAATTTTTCAATCCCGCGCCATGAAAATGAGTGACTTCCGGCTTCAGTCTCGGGTTTAGGACGAATGCGAATGTGACGTCACCCGGGTCAGCATCTCACAATACAGCATTGCCTTATAGCATGCAGATGGACTGCGGATTCAGCTGATTTTGCGTATTTATTCGTTTATTTTTCGGACCACGCCAGCCAAACCGCTGCAGAACTTTGTTGCTGCACCAAGGAGAGGTGTGTGAGTTTTGTGTGATTTTTTTGCTTTGAAAAGCGAAAATAAGACTTTGAGACGTCACTCAGTTCGGGTTAGTATGTCGGCTAGCTGTCACGCCTGTGGGTTTGTTTACATTCTCCGAAGCTTGGGCAGGGAAATGACTAAAGTCTGACTAACTACGGTGGCATAAAATATCGTTCGGGAGGTGCGACAGTAAAGGTGAAGTCGACAGTTTTAACCATTATGGAGTAATTTTGCCAGGTCATACTAAATAAATGTATTTTTATTATTTCATATTCCATCTAGCACAAGACTGTTATTTGTCATGACCATACCATTTATTTAGCAATTGGGATAAAATACTTCCCCAAAGACATTTTGCAGCTCTCTTTGTCGCATTTACCTCGTTCTGAATGATTCCCCCTCAATGGGTTGAATTCTAAGTCAGATGAAACCATGACCCTGCCGACGTCATCCTCCTGTTGCGGACGCAAGAGCACTATAATGGTAGGCGTGGCTAAACGGTGGCTTAAAAGACTAATATCTCGTCATCTGCGCTTTGCCAAATTGTTGTATATAGTCGATTCGTCTCAAAATATGATGCTAATTCATATGCTCTTTAAGACTTTTTTTTAATCCTGTTGTACTTTAAGAAACGATAAAGCAGTGGTCTCCAAACTATTCCACATAGGGCTGCAATGGACGCAGGATTTCATTCCAACAAAACAAGGCGACACCTTTGCACCAATCTGGTGTCTTACAAGTGTAATCAGTTGATTGCAGTCAGGTGCTGCTTGTTTTAGTAGAAACTTAATTGGTTAAACTGTCGGTACTCGATTGGTTGGAACAAAAACCAGGACCCACAGCGGACCTTGAGGACCAGTTTGGAGACCCATGCCATGAAGTGATTCAGACCAAAAGAAACAAACTCTTGAACCCTTCGTATGATACCAAATAATGAGTGATATGGTTTGATTGGATCCAGTTGAGAGCATGAGAGCTGTCAATGAGCTGTGAGAGTATTAGGCAATGTCACAAAAAGGGTCAAATATCTCTGTGTGTGGCTTGTCAGAGCATCAAATCATTCTTTTGTGTTAAAAGCCAATTAGAGGGGGAAATGAACGCTGGAAACGCTGTGGGAAAATGCAGATGAGCCGTGTAGGTATATATTTGATTTGCCGACTCCAGCTGTGCCCAGAGAATTCCCCTGATCCATCCAATGGACTGGTTGCTGTGTGAGACCACATGTACCCCTGTTGCAAAGCAGGCAAGCGCAATACGCAACCCCCAACTCTCCTCCTGAAAGGGCTGGTCATTGACCTCTCAGTCAAGTGGCAATATTTGCTCACCTGAAATACACACATCTTGCCAATTGGGGTCGGGGTGGGCCAAGGACTGGGAAGGACCCCTTGATGCAGCTGTGGCCCAGAGAAAGAGCCAGACCAGGAAGTTTTGTAGCAGAGGAAGGGTGGGGGGCTCTCTTGGCGGGGGGCTGTTGAGCAGTGTTAGCCCTATTGTGTCTTGAAGGAGCCCCGCACCATATTTGTTCGAAGCTGTAGGAGGCTGATGAGGTGCTAATCTGTTGAGTGGCTGAGTCATTGGGCCTCTGTTCCCAATGGCCTGTTAGCTGTCAGGGCCTGTAAAAAGGCACAATTTACGGGCCCCGTGACCAAGACTGCCATCCGTGTCCGCGGGTAAGCAAACACAGATTGGACACTTATGTGGTCGCTCTTATAGGCAGGTTTTACCACCGGGCTCCTGGGGTGACACGTAGGCAGCCCCCTTTCAGCTCTCTTCATGAGCTGTCGTCTCCCTCCGAGCTCTTTCTGTAAACACTACAAATTAGCCATCTGCATATGGATGGGACCTCGTCCATCCGAGAAGGCCTGGCAGAAGATAGGCTCACCTCTAATGCAGACCTGATAGAAATTCGCCGCTATGCTCTTCTAATTCTGTGCTGTGCATACCAAGCAAGGATAGCTTTCAGGCACGGAGCGTGAGCTTTTGTTGTGCCGTGTGCTAAAGCATGACGATAATGAAAGCGCGCCGGTAACTGACTGTCAAAGATGGGTCAGAGGTAATCCCAAACTTGAATTTCCCATCAGCCTGGAATACAGATAAGACCGCAGCAGATATAAGCCTCACCTGCCCACTGACACGGTGATGGAAAAGGAAATGGAGCAAAAGCCTCTCTCAGATGTCGAGCTCAGATGTGTGTGCATGCGTGTTTTCCTTAGGGGGTCTTATATAAAGATGGTCACAGCCCAGCACTTTTTGACGACATTCTGCCAATTCACCACTACATTAAACTGCTACAGGGATGACAAAATTACTCAAATGCTGTTTTTAAGTAGAAAACAGATACTTGTTTATCAAATACCATGTTTAAGGTCTTAATTTTAGTATAACTTTTTAAATGTACTGTTACTATTACTTTTACTGCCTTGTAGGGCTGCTACAAATGTTCTTTTTTTGTTTTAAATTACCTAACTGATTAGCAGTAAATGTACACTCTCCCTGCATTCTTAAAAGTTGAGTTATGAATACTATATAATAGGGCTGAACGATATTGGAAAAAACTGACATTGTGATTTTTTGAGGGGTTTTTGCGATATACTGCGATATATAGGGTGTCACAAAATAATGTATACACTCTTTGACTTTGAATAGCCAATATTTTTTTTTCTATTTTTCACATTTGATTTTGAAGTAAGAAGGCAGATACTGGGCTTACGTTCGAGCCCAAAAAAAAAATTGTTCTGAAAACATTCTGTAATTTGAAAATAAAGCTGAAGTGGCAAGACGCTGTACGTGTGAGTTCCACAGAGATGCCCCAACACGCGACACCATTTCATGAATCGTAGATAACTTTGAGAATCATGGGACCATCCAGTTCATGAGAAAAAACATTCAGGACAAAAAAGGACATCGACAAGCCCAACTAAAGAGCAAGATGTTATTGCTAATGTTCAGAATTCCCAACAAAAATCTGTCCGTCAACTGTCTTGTGAAACAGGCATCCCAAAATGAAACGTCCATCGCATTTTGAAACGTGCACAATGGAAAAGTTTTATTCCAGCTAGTTCATGCTGTCAGTGAGGATGACCCTGATCGTAGGATTGAATTCTGCAAGTGGTACCGTGCAGGATGTGCAGACGATAACACGTTTTCACTGAAAATTTTCTGGAGTGACGAAGTTCCATTTAAACTGAATGGCTCCATAAATCGCCATAACTGCAGATGTGAGCTGATCTTTTTTTTTGAACATTCTCAAATTCCCGATGTATCCTTACTTTTTCACTGTGGACTGTCAGAATCTGTAAATACAAGAACAATTCAAAGAGTGTATACATTATTTATGGAACCCTGTACTAGTATACTGTGATATTAAAAGTAGAATAATTTTTACCAGACTTGAATAGGTCTGTATGGGAATACTTTGGTTGACTCACTATGACCACACTGTATTCATTAGAGATGTACCGATCAATCACATGATCGGAAATTAGGCTGATCGCTCCATTTTTCAGAGGAGTGGAATCAGGTGAAAAGGATTGGGTTCTTAATGAAAAAAATATATTTGTTTTTCTGCTTCATGCTAGTACAGCCTCTCACGCTCCCTCCTGAAAAGCAGTGCGACCAAACTGTTTTTCTTGGTCACCAGTGGAGCTGGCATCTGGTACTTAAGGTTAACGATGATTGACAGGTTTGTAGCTTTGATCCGGCCAGACGCCTCGGTAGCTTTACGATCAAAGGCACAAATGTGTTAATCATCGCTAGGCTTGGTACACAGTCTGAAGTGTGCTGTGGCAACTCACTCATTGTGTAAGTGAGAGGCGGTTCTCAGCATTGTGACCATCAAAGCAAAAAACAACTTTGTTTCGGTATCTGATTGGGATTCGGTGTCGGCACATTCTCAAAATCAGGTGACTCAGATTCGAGTGCAAAGATATGTGATCCGGACATCCCGAGTATTCCTATAATTAATCCAGGCTAAGGAGGTTAATCTGTGAGTGATGAAGATTGGAGTAGATTAAAGGGATCCAGGAAGCCATATCTCTGCACAATTACTGCTTTTATTAAAAAAAAAAAAAAAAAAAATTACATTAAATAAAAAAAAAAAAAAATTGCAGAAGTATATATATGTATTATATGTATATATGTATATATATATATATATATATATATATATATATATATAAATGATTTATTTATTTTTTCATTGACACGGCCATGTTGTGTTGAAGAAACGTATGCGGCAAGCCGTTGCCGACCATTACGGTACGTGATGTCACCATTTTGTTTCGGTAATACTTCACTCTGATTGGTCGAATGATTTCGTCTGTGTTAAATTCTGCTTTTTTCACTCTACATATAGCACAGAACTTAGTTTCTTGAATTCATTTGAGTCAACGTTTATTGCAGCTCCGCAACTCGGACCATAACAAAGGTAACACAACAGACCCCCTGTGTCCGTCAACTATATCTGTCCCTCGGGAAACTCAAACCCAAATAACTATAGTTCCTATTGTTACTGTCGCGTCGACAGCGATGAGCTCTCTCGGGTTTCCGACTTACGTTCTCACTTTCATTTTACCGTATCAATCCATGGAGGAAACATTTATTCATCCTGATGAAACGAGCAAGTTATACAGCAGCCTTTAAAAGAAAATTCACATCTGTTTTGTTTTCTCCTGGATTCTGGTAAGTTCAAGAAGTTATCAGATCATATTATTACCGTACATATTGTCAGTTTACGGTAATGTTTTGAACTACCAATGTGCTATGCTTGTGCTGTGTTTCACCAGTCAGTAAAATGACATTTCTGTATCTGTACACGAGTTCTGTGTTCTTGTATTCTTCTATTTATTGGTGCTAAAATTAGGGTGCGCGTTCTACACGGGTACAATAATTTCCCCTAGATTTTACAAGTAAATTTGGGGTGCGCGTTATACACGGGTGCGCATTATATTCGGGAAACTACGGTAGTCTGTGTGCAACTTATATAATAGAGTTAATTTTTTTCCCCCTCAAAATAACTCAAAATATAGCCATTAATATCTAAGCTCCTGGCAACAAAAGTGAGTACACCCATTGGAAACTACGTACATCCCTAAATGTCCAAATTGAGTACTGCTTGTCATTTTCCCTCCAAAATTTCATGTGACTCGTTACAGGAGTGCTGTCAGCATTGCTGCAGATATTGAAGAGGCGGGGTGTCAGCCTGTTAATGCTCAGACCATACGCCGCACTCTACATCAAATTGGTGTGCATGGCTGTCACCCCAGGAGAAATCCTCTTCTGAAGACGGTACACAAGAAAGCCCGCAAACAGTTTGCTGAAGACATGTCAACAAAGCACATAGATTACTGGAACAATGTCCTATGGCCTGATGAGATGGGTGGCATGTTCACATTTCCCACCAAGTCTCAAATATGAAATGTAACTGATAACCTCTATTATATCTTAAGTTATTTATTATTATTTTGGTGTACAAATAACATTTTTCTGTAATCTATTAATGTAATCTGTGTAACAAGTAACTAATTATTTTTAGTTACTTCCCATAACTGCACTAAACGGTGAACCAATTTCCATGCTGTAACAAACCTCTGTCTTTTACATCAATTAGGATTAAAAAGCTAATAAATGCAATGTAACTTTCTAATCACCACACGACTCTTTGACAGCATGGTGGCCTGGGATGAGCAGCATTGGCTCATTGCAGATTACAGCATGCAGGGTTTGATAAGTGCGCTGATATTTAGACTTGCAGTTTCCCATGGGAGCTTGGCACTTTAATTACCATAGCGGTACAGCTCCTCTCCTGTTTTAATTGCCTGCAGTCTGTGATTAAATGTGTATTGACTCTGCAGTTGGCCTACTAATGAATAACAATGCACCGATTTACTGATATTAAATCTTTTGACCCTAATACACAAAAGGCACCTTTTTACTTTGAAAGCTCAGACAGACATTTGAAGGAATCAAAGCCTCTGAACCGATCAGTACTTTTAGAAAATATCCTTTTTAAAAAATAAAATAATCTGTTTTTTTAATGATAATTTAAAGATAATGTAAATACTATACAGTATGTAATACAGTGGTATGAAAAAGTATCTGAACCTTTTGGAATTTGTCACATTTGTGCATACAATCACCATCAAATGTGATCTGATTTTTGTCAAAATCACAAAGATGTAAAAACAGTGTCTTCTTTAACTAAAACCACGAAACATTTATAGGTTTTCATATTTTAATGAGGATAGCATGCAAACAATGACAGAAGGGGGATAAATAAGGTAAGTGAATCCTCTGCCCAAGGAGACTTAAAGAGCAAGTAAAACCATTTTTTACCAAACAATTTAAGTCAAGTGTGTGCCCAATCACTGATGAGTTGTTTGAAGCTGACCTGCCCACTATCAAACATGCCCACTATAAAACACACACCTGGTAAAATTTGTCTTTATTCAAAGCATTGTCTGATGTGCATCATGGCTTGGTCAAAACAACTGTCTGAAGACCTGCGATCAAGGATTTTGGATTTATATAAAGCGGGGAAAGGACACAGAACCATCTCTAAAAGTCTGGATGTTCATCAATCGACACTCAGACAAGTTGTAGAGAGTTTGGCACTGTTGCTTCTCTACCAAGGAGTGGCCGTCCTCCAAAGCTGACGCCAAGAGTTAAGCGCAGAATACTCAGAGAGGTAAAAAAGAACCCTAGAGTGTCTGCTAAAGATTTACAGAAATCACTGGCACTGTCCAATATCTCTGTGCACACATCAACTAGATGTAAAACTATGACCAAGAATGGTGTTCATGGGAGGACTCCACGGAGGAAGCCACTGCTGTCTAAAAATAAACATTGTTGCTCGTTTAACGTTCGCAAAAAAGACCTTGGACACTCCAAAGAAGTTTTGGCAAAAGATTTTATGGACTGATGAAACCAAAGTTGAATTGTTTGGGAGTAACATACAATGTCATGTTTAAAGGAAAAATGGAACAGCTTGCCAACATCAATACCCCATCCCCACCATGAAGCATGGTGGAGGGAGCATCATGATTTGGGCTTGTTTTGCTGCCTCAGGGCCTGGACAACTTGCAATCATTAATGGAAGAATGAATTCAACAGGTTATCAGGATGTTTTACAGGAAAACCTGAGGCCGTCTGTCAGACAATTGAAGCTAAAAAGAGGATGGATGCTGCAACAAGACTGATCCAAAACACAGAAGTAAATGAACTTCAGAATGGTTACAGAAGAGCAAAATACACAGTCTGGATTGGCCAAGTCACAGTCCAGAATTGAAACACATTGAGATGTTGTGGCATGACCTAAATACAGAAATTAATGCCAGACATCCAAGGAATCTGAATGAACTACAGCAGTTTTGTAGAGAAGAATGGGCCAAGATTAGTCCTGATCGATGTGAAGTTATTGCTGCCAAAGAGGAGGGGGGCGCAAAATATCAAATGTGATGCTTCACTAACTTACTTTTCCCCCTTCTGTCATTGTTTGCACACTACTCTCATTAAAATATGAAAACCTATAAATGTTTGGGTGGTTTTAGTTATATCAAAAACTGTTTTTTCATCTGTGTGATTTTGACAAAGATCAGATCACATTTGATGTTGATTTTATGCAGAAATGTGAGAAATTCCAAAAGGTCACCAGAGGAAAATTTGCCCCCCCCCCCCCCCCCCAAAAAAAAATAGTGACTGTTTTGGAGGACCCCCCCCCCTCCAGATTCACCAAGAAGTGGTCAGTTACTTTGTGAACCCATAATTGGGTTTAAATGAACCCAAATTGGATTATGCTTGACCTCATTTTAATTAAAGTGTAGAGTTTTTGTTTTTTTAACAATATTTAAAATAATTTCAAGATTGAAGCAAAAGTGTATTGTTAGCTAGGACATCCACAATCCAGATCTTAAGCAACTCTGTGTTTGTTTACAGCACAAACTAGTGAGTGCAAGGAATGAATAATATTTTATTGTGTTCCACTGCGTTTTATGTAAACATCCAAACAATTACGAATTTCAAACTGAATTCATATTTGTATAACAAATAGTATAGTGTAGTGTAGTATAGTATAGTATAGTATAGTATAGTATAGTATATACTATATTATACTATACTATACTATACTGTACTGTATAGTATAGTATACTTTACTATATACTATAGTATATACTATATACTATACTATACTGTATAGTATAGTATAGTATATTATATAGTATATCTACTCTATACTATATACTATACTATAGTATAGTATACTATACTATACTATACTATATAGTATATATACTCTATACTATATACTATACTATACTATACTATACTATACTATACTATACTATACTATACTATACTATACTATACTATACTACCATTTGCTGTGCATTCTTAAGGCACCTCTTGGTATCCCACCTTCTACTTTCTTCTCCTGTGGTCCTACAGATGTACTGTCACCTTGTGTGATAAATGAAGGGCAGTGGTCAACACAAAATCCTTTACCATGACAAGGAGACAAGTGTTGCATTGGGAGCGCCCTGGATACAGTCAACATAAAACCATATCGAATGGCATTCCTGGACACATTCCTTTCAGTATCAAAAGGTGCGTATTTGAGGATATCCTTAGTGTGTTTACGCCATGACCCACTGAGCCCGGTGCAATAACTTTGGACTCCCTCCCACATGCATCTCATTGCACTGACCACTCTCAGTTTTTATTTAGCTTGCCCTGTGTGCCTTCCCAGTCCAGCCGCTTTTCAGATTCATTTCCAGGTAAACACAGTGTGGCCAGCCACAAACCTGTGGCCAACAGGCGTTGTCACAGCTGTGGCAGATAATGGCAAGTCCAAACTCCAGGCCGGCTCTGGAATGTTTACTGTCACCACAGGCAATTTGGCAGCAAACATTTTTACCCTTTTTCCTAAAGAAAGGACATCTAATTATTAATTTTATTTTGATGAATGACATACTTAACCCTTTGGCTTATGTAGCTTTGTGCTTGTACTCACAAGCACACAAAGACCCCAGAGAGGAACTACTACTTTTAGAATCTTTGAATTTCAGCTGAAAGAGGACAAAACGTCACTTTGAAGGTTGAAACTTAAAGTTAACACTTTCCTGCCAACAACTCCTGGGTGTTGGGAGGATGGTTCCAAGAGGTCCTCACATAGAGCATGAAGCACCCTCTTCCTACCGATGGCCTGCACCCAAGAAAAGCTCAGCACATGAGCTTGCAGTAGAGATTGTTGTTTTAGGCCAGTGCGCATACAGGTGTAGCACTTTCACGCTTTTTAACCTTTCATTAAACTTTCAACACTTTGCCTTTTCATTGTCATAAGTGTTGATTGAATGGATGTTGAATGTGTCAGATGTAACACTGGTCACCTTAGAAATTAATTGATCAACAAAATGTGAGCAGCACAGGTGCTTCTTTTGTTTCCCTTGTGCTGTTACATTGTAAAGTGGGGGTTTATTTATATACCTTGAAAAATAAAGCTAAACTAATTTGAGTTAATAAAAATTAACAAACTTTGACCACTTTAAAAATACAAATACTCCGAACAAATGAAAAAAATGACATTCCATTTGACTCATCTTCAATTGTTGTTTTGTCAATAATGGGCTTGCTTAACATTTTGTTGTTTCATAATCAACTTCAATTTCACATCAAAATGGTGACCTTTACAATTACGGCACAATCTTATGTGCACAATTGAAAATAAATTTCTTTTTTAAAAAATCTTTTTTTTTTTGCTCCTGCAGCAATATTTTTTCTCAGTTTGGATTGACTCTCTGAAAACTGGGAGATTAAACTTAATACAATAAAGGGAATGTGTCAATATGTGTCAGATGATAACATTACAACAACAAAAACAACAACAACATAACAAACATTTTTAGTTTCCCATTGTCATTATTGTGCCTGGTTGGTAGACAAATGTATATTCAGTTTTTTTAATAACAAAAAATGCATGATGTTTGAGACAAGCTATGACGCCAACATGGCAAAAAAAAATCAGGACTATTTGGATATAGTAAAGAAAAAATGATAGAAAAGAAAAAAGTGACATTTTTCCTTCGATTTTGCTATTTTAAAAGGCACAATTCATATTCATGAATTACATTTCTGGTCAGAATGAATCAAACCAAATTTACATTAAAAGTGCAATAACAAATGCAGTGACCACAACTCATCAGTTGTAGTCACTATTGTAAAGCAAAACATGGATCCTTGCATCCACGCTAGATGTTATCAGCTGTATGCTCTAAATGGTGGAAGACAGTTAAAGACCGAGACAACAGATTTGTTTGACAATATTAGGATCCAGGAAATCTGTACCGTTGTGTGAAGGTCTTGCACACATAAAGAGATAATTACATTAAACCAATAAAAGAGGCGGTGTTTAAAAATTAAGAAAAAAAGATTTTGTTTTTCACCAAATTGTGACCTTCACCCATGAGAGGGGACGAAAACAGGTTGATGATTAACCTTGGAATTAGAAAACATCTCATTCAGGAACACGGTGTCAGCCAGGTCAAGGACCATTTTGCCATAGTGTGACCAATGGACAGACTTTTTAAAGAAAAATAAAATATGTGTAAAATACTAGAATTTTCCCCACACAGTTTATGATCATTTTTGTTTTTGAAGATGATTATAAATAAGAACTAACAAAAACGACTGCGTATGAGAGGTAAAACTACTTCTACCATTGAACAAACGCATAGTAATATTTGGGTGGGAATCGTAATAACAAAGTGAATTACATTATTACCTGTTTTCAACAGTTCATCATGGCAGAAAAAAAAAAATCATTTAAATACTGTATAACGGCTTGCATTCCCTTGCATTGTGGAAGCTGCACGTGCGCACGGTGCAATCCCTAATCGTCAAACACTTTTCCCCCCCCACCCCCTCATGATCTCATTTCCAAGTTAAGCAGACTCTGTTAGTCTCTCGTCAACAAGACAGGTTTACTCGCCTATACTAATGGGGCTCTATACTGATAGTTATGCTCCTGCGTAAATATGCACTCAAATAGATGTACAACTAGTGACACGTGGCCAGCAACACACCGCAGCTTCACCTTCATGTTTGTGTCTTACAAATATATACAGTACTGTACAAGCTACAGGATGCATGGATGCTCGATTTAAATGCAGTTGTCTCCCCTGACGCCTTAAGTAAAAATGCAATTAACATTTAGTATAGTAATTCGTTTAGGTTTATACATGTGTGCAAAAATAAATATTTTTTTCCCTATTATTCAGCAACAAAATTTAAACAGAATAGTGTTTTTTGGGGGGGAGAGGGAAAGTATGAAAAATGTTTTCTGCGCCGTGCAACCAGCGGAGAAAATAACCGACAGAGGGTGCTCTCGCGCAAGCACTAATTGGCACATGCTCAAGGGGGAGATCTATTGGGAATGTGATAAAATATATTTTTGGTTTTGGACCTCCACAATAACCACCTACAGAATAGGGGGGGAATATTATTAGCAAACTCCACCCCTAAAAATATAGTAAAGATTTTTTTTTTTTTTTTTAACAAAAAAGTATGTCAGTATAACTTGTCTAATAATAATAATACTAAGTAATAATACTAAGAATCTAAGAATATGAATGAAAGTAATAATAAAAATAATAACATTATTTTTAATAATAACACAGTAATAATCTCAATAATAAAATATGTCATAAAAAGTTAATTCTGTCTCTGCAGGCTATTTTTGAATAGTATTTGTTTTTAATTGATCAGTGTAGTGAATGATGTGACACGGTGATACATGAACGAAACAAAACCGACACAAAGGTTCATTTGAGATGACTAATTAAGAACCATAAGCTCTTTGGTGTTTGTGCGTAGAGGAAAAAGCTCACCGTGCAAAAAGTAGTGCCACCCTTTCCTGTCTGCATGCATAGCACCCCTCCAGAAAAGACAAGACAACAAGATTAGTTTAGAATGCATCTTTTCATATGAAATTCTCCTTTTCAAGTCAGTGCAGGTGTACCGCGGGGTGGATGGGGAGGGTTTGGAGGGGTGGTGGTGTGTGCGAGGGGGGGTGAAGCTTGAGGAGTCTCGCGCCTAGGTGCGAGGAGATTATTCAAATAGGGCCCAAGGCGTAGAAGTAGGATTGGAGGCTTGGCTGGCGCACACAGCTATATCACTGCGTCAAGCGGCTGCACGGAGCGTCATTTTCAACTGCGCTCACTCGCTGACGCATTGCGTGGCTGCCTCTCCCTTTTGTGCGCCACTCTCGGACTCGGAGGGACGCGGCGGCCACAACGACACATGCACCAGTGGTCCCCAGTCACCGGCTATATACGAAAGACACTTTTGGCTTTTTTCCTCAGCTGGGAGACGCTCGGTTGAAAGTCCTCCATGATGCTTGGAGCAGTTAAAATGGAAGGACACGAACACACCGACTGGAGCACCTACTACGCAGAGCCCGAGGTGGGTACTTTAAATATATATTTCCCCCCGTTGTTCTAAAGCCGATCCCATTTTATACAACTCAATATTAGCCCTGAGATAATATTAACTTTGTGATCAAATATTGACTTGAGGCGCCTCCAAATCCTCCCCCATCTCCACGCCGCGCGCGCTATCCTAACAAAGTTGCTTGACATGTAGAGGAGGAGGAGGAGGTGGGGTAAACTTTTTCACTTGGATTATAATTTTTGTCTATATACCTATCTTCACCAAATCACACTATTTTTGCTCGTGTTTTCACTTGACAAACAGCGGATGTGTTTGATTTGGGGAGCAGATTGGTTCAAATATTTGGGATGCGCTCTCGTGTGTGCGCTGCTCACTGTCTTCTCAGCGAGACTGTGTAATTTCAACAGCACGCATGACGTGGAGTACTGTTTAATATACGGTTTAGAAGCACCGACATAAAATAAGTTTATTCATCACTTACAAGAATTACATTAAAGGTGTGTTTCACTTTAGGGAGACACATACGCAGTCACAATGAGTGTCTCGTTTGAGACTCGCTTTTATTATTTGGCTCACTTTAATTGTTTGTGATTTTTTTTTAATATATATATTTTAAATTCTTGTTTTATTTATTTCTGTATATGAATAACGAAATCGTTTTAGTTTGTTGTATGGCAGAAGTCTGAAATCAATAAAGTTTGTTTAAATTACTGAACCTGCATTTTGGTGAAGTTATAGTGCACTATTTAATAATATTATTGAAATCACATTCATCGTTTGACATATACGTTACTATCAGTTCACTATAGAAATACTAACAGCGTTTGAGAGTTGAATTTATTCCGAGCTTTGCTGCATTTTCATGTCTTTTCTGCTTCCTCCCACAGTGTTACACCTCTGTTGGCAACATGAACGCCGGCCTGGGCATGAACACGATGAACACCTACATGAGCATGTCCGGCATGAGCACCTCGGCCAACATGTCGGCCAACTCCATGAACATGTCTTACGTCAACACGGCCATGAGCCCCACCATGACCGGGATGTCCCCCGGCGCCGGCGCCATGAACGGCATGGGAGCCGCCGGCATGACGGCCATGAGCGCGGCCCTCAGCCCCAGCATGAGCCCAATGACCGGACAGCCCGCCTCCATGAACGCCCTAACGTCTTACACCAACATGAACGCCATGAGTCCCATCTACGGCCAGTCCAACATCAACCGCTCCAGGGACCCGAAGACTTACCGGAGGAGCTACACGCACGCTAAGCCGCCTTACTCATACATCTCCCTCATCACCATGGCCATCCAACAATCACCCAGTAAAATGCTGACTCTGGCTGAAATCTACCAGTGGATAATGGACCTATTCCCCTTTTACCGGCAGAATCAGCAGCGTTGGCAGAACTCAATCCGCCACTCGCTCTCCTTCAATGACTGCTTCCTCAAAGTGCCCAGGTCGCCGGATAAACCCGGAAAAGGCTCCTTTTGGACTCTGCACCCAGACTCGGGGAACATGTTCGAGAACGGCTGCTACCTGCGCCGCCAGAAGCGCTTCAAGTGCGACAAGAAGATGTCCGGCGTCAAGGAGTCCGGACGGGGCAAGGTGGGCGGCGACGGCTCGTCCCACAGCAGCTCCGAGAGCTGCAACGGCAACGAGTCGCCTCACTCCAACTCGTCCGCGGGCGAGCACAAAAGAGCCATGTCGGACTTGAAGGCGAGCCAGGCTCTGAGCCCGGAGCACGCCGCTTCTGTCGCAGCCGCCGCTGCCGCCGCCGCTGCCGCAGCCGCCGCCTCGTCCATCTCGTCTCCGGTGACCCAGGGCCAACACCTCCTTTCCCAGCATCATTCGGTCCTGCAGGCCCACGACCCGCACCTGAAGCCGGAGCACCACTACTCATTTAACCACCCGTTCTCCATCAACAACCTCATGTCGTCGGAGCAGCAGCACCACCACCATCATCATCACCACCACCACAAAATGGACCTAAAGACT
Source organism: Corythoichthys intestinalis (assembly GCF_030265065.1). Classification (NCBI taxonomy): domain Eukaryota; kingdom Metazoa; phylum Chordata; class Actinopteri; order Syngnathiformes; family Syngnathidae; genus Corythoichthys; species Corythoichthys intestinalis. Next base: position 18,851,192 of record NC_080409.1, read on the forward strand.
TATGAACAGGTGATGCATTACTCGGGTTACGGCTCACCCATGACCGGGGCCCTCTCCATGGGTTCCATGGCGGGGAAAGCGGGCCTGGATTCCTCCTCCATACCTGACTCCTCTTATTATCAAGGAGTCTATTCCAGGCCCATCATGAACTCGTCATAAACGGACTTCTATCTCATCGTGTACATTTGTAAAAATAAAATAAATACATATAGAATTTGTGTAAGATATGTATTTGAAATATTTTCCCCCATCGTTTTAGCTGTCGAGTTTGTTAGTAGTATTGTTAATAATCCATGACACTGACTGATAATGTGACCTGTTCAAACGTCCGATGCAGGAATAAACTCCAAAGAAAACAAATCAATAAACAAAACAAAAACACAAATAAAAAAACGAAAGAAAAAGAAATTGTAAAAAAAACAAACAAACAAAAAAAACCCTCATTTGCTTAACGGGACTCTGGACTGAATTTCAAAACAAATGGATTTCTGCAATCATTTGTGTAATTGCTATTTATGGCTTGTATATGTGTATTCTTGTAGTGACAAGAACAGAATCTATATTAAAGTGTTATTGGTCATGTTTTCTGAAAATGATGCTTTTCTGTGGAATTCTTATTGCACGGATGTATTACGTGTAAAATTTCCCTTATTTGTTGTCATTAACCGGTTGGGGGACAATCAAACATATTGATGAGGACGTAATCTTTATGTATCACACACAAAGAAAACAAACAAACAAACAAACAAACAAACAAACAAACAAACAAACAAAAAATTTAATAATTATATTAAAAATTATAAATGCGACATGGAAAATGTATGAATGAATGAATGAATGAACGAACGAATGAATGAATGAATGAATAACTAACAACACGATATCTGATTTCCAATATTTGTGGCACGACGAGGCTATTATAGTATACATTATTATTATTAATTATTAATATTATATTATTATTATTAATATTATTACCATTTTAAATGCCTACAACACATAGCATTGCAATGTCTCGTATTTTGTGTTAAATGGAATGTTTTCAGTGATATATACTAGTAGAAATTTGGTTTTATTCAAACATAATGAACGCTCAAAAAGTGCATCAATTGCACTCATTGTTACACGCGTAACGTATGGATTCAATATAAATTATATTGAAAATTCTGCCATTGAAAAATGAAAAATGCTGATCTTTAAAGGAAAATTAATATCTGTATGAAAATTAAATTACAGTTTTTCTATGATAGTAATGACCATTTATTAGGTTAATCTATAAACATTATTAGGCCTATAAAAGACAATTAAATCGCCGTATTATTATTTTCAAGCAAGTAGACTTTATCAGCTGATATACATATTTTATAAAGACCCAAACTTGAAAGACTTTCAACAGCAAGTTCTCTTTTGGTGACACTCACCTGCAGCTGCAGGCCTGCATACACACCACTTGCATGCTATAAGTGCGGAGTGACATTGCATTCAAGCTTTTTCGTGAACGCCAATAAAGTTTCGATCAGCGGGCTGCAGATGAAGTGTCCTTTGTCATAAAAAACAACCCCCTGTGGCGTCGTAGAATAGCATCTGTAAAAAGGGGCCTGATTGTAGGACAGAGCCGATGCTCTAACTTCTCTGCCTACAATCTGGGCCTCCATTGTCCCCTTTCTCCCAAAGTAGTGGGGACCCTCCCATCGTGTCAGATAAGATACAGGTTAGTTGTCATCCGCAAGAATTACCCTAAATCTCCTCCTGTGAGCTCAAATCCAAGTGCGAATGACTCGAGGAGACATTTCAGAAGCCCCTGTGCAGGCGCCTTTATACCAAGCATGCAAGCCCACTACAAAATGATAGCCCCTCAGCACCTGCACGCAGGACCTAAAAGTGTGCTTTTATTCTCCAGACCCCACTTTACGCATCGTACTTTAAACAGAGTGATCTGCGAATAAACAAAGGCAGTAAACAATAGAGTGGAGGCGCATATAGAAAGAGTACACACACGCATCCACACATACACCAACCAAATTGCTCTCAGTGTAAACTCTGAATAGGACGCCGCTGCTCTGTAAATTTACACAGACATTAAATTTGGCACTATTCATTTTAGACATATCACGCTAAGCTGATTTTTTTTTTTTTTTTATAGCACACTGATCGATATCTCTGTAAAATAATCATTTTTTAACTAGCGGGGCAGTGAAATCTTTGCTTTGTGCTAAAGTCAACAGTGACTGAGTTTGAGCTCAAATAAATGCCGCGATGTCTGGAGCCCTTTGCAGAAGGCACAAGGCAAAGCTTCTACAATGGGCTCCTGCATCATGCAAGCATCGGGCCTTTTGAACAGGTACGCTCTCTTTTTAAATGCATTAAAATGCAAAAATAATATATGTTGATGCACGTGAAGGGTAATTAGACGGGCTTGGGTGTTGCATGCTGGAAGCGGTGGGTGATGCTTGCAGGTCTCTGAAAACGAGAGGTGTATTTCAGAACAGAGTGGAGCAAAGCCGACTGGATTTGCAGCTTGTTATATTGCAAGAGGGAGAACAATTTCGTCTCAACTGAGAATTAAATATATGTCAAGATTCGATTCAATCGATTCAAGTATTTTCAAGTGGGAGTTTTTTTGTACGTTCATTTAAATTACATCTGATTAGAAGTCTATAAATTCTAATATATGAATGATATGATATGAAATTCAATTTGGGCACTGTATTGCTGTTTGTGACTGACTGACATATCTTGTACAAGCATGCAAGAATTGAAATACTGACGATAATAATAAAATAATAGAAATAATAATTATTAGATTAAGCTTTAAATGATGTTTGTAATTATAAATATGATTTGATTATTCTATGTTTGCTATGAATTTTCAAAATTCTTAAAATGTTTTTAAAGGAATACAAGGTCCCTTATATTTTTAAAATTGAAAACGAATATAAACAGAGTGCATAATAATAATAATAATAATAATAATAATAATAATAATAATAATAAATACAAACCATTCATTCGTATTCGTTTTCTATTTAATAAATCTCTTGCTGAACAATATTGGAAAAGGGAATTGCCTTTTCGAGTATAAACAAATTTAGACCAATAATACCTTCACTTACACAAGGCGAATGAATCTTCAAAAAAGAAAGTGGTTGTTATAGCAACTAATCAAAGACTGCTCCAGCCTGTTGATCCGTTTACGCCGTTAACCTGATTAAAATGCATTTCCCATGCATGCATTTGCATATATTTTAATTAAGGTATTATATTGACGACATGCATGCACTCGACACAAACCATTCAGACTTTTGCTGCATATTTTTATTGCTGAGGGGAGAGGGTGTAATAACTGTAAATCTTTCCCAACATGAGCTTTGAACTATCATCATCCTGCACAAAGTTGTAGGTTTTTGTAATGCATGCGTCTAAAATATATTATAGCAGCAATGCATTTCAATGTCTGTGCGACTTGTATGAATGAGTCAGTGCAGTTTTTTTACGCACCCATTGATGGGTCTTAACTGAAAGGTGCAAAGCTATAAAATCACACTGCATCTTAATATGAAAATGAAAAGGTGCAACAAAAGTCCAATGTTTCAATGATGAATCACTGATTAACATAACTGCAACGAATCAACTGAATTTACCGAGTGGTGCTTGTTTTTCATATATAGCTGCACGTCTGCCGCACCTTTCGTCTCAAAGCGCCGATTGGAACACCCAAGTAGATCTGTCTCCATGGCAACAGCGGGACACAGGTCCAACAAGCTGTAATTCTGTTTTAGGCTTTTGCAGGGGAGGGACCGAGTAGGCCAATTTAACGCCTTTTTTCAGAAGAAAAACTCTTAATCCCATATTTCAGCAAGGCAAACTGTCGTCCTCCACTATATTAAAGAAGCCACAAAGTCAAAACTCCCAAACACTCAACAGGCGGTCTGTCTCCGTTCACTCAGTTCGACCAGAAGTGCAACCAATATGCATTAACTCAAACCAGGAAAAAATATATTTGCCACGCAAACGCGCGTGATTTGGTGGTGGATCATCATTGTCAGACTAAAAATAATAAAATAAAACGAATAAAAAAACAAAAAGGTATTCTGTTTTGAAATTTCCTTTTTGATAACATAATTTTGCAGATAATTTCATTGTGTACATATTTTCATAACTTCAGGAAAACTTTAAGAACAGGGAATAAAATTATTAAAACAATAAAACTTTCTTACACTTAAACCCTTAAAATCAAAATGAATTAAAACAAGCAAAGATTTCTCTTGAACATTAAATGTATGCACACAATTCTAAACAATTTCTCACTGAACACACATCTGAATGTAAACAAAGTAACCATCTTCATTTGTCAAATTAAGTTAAAAACAGTTAATTAATTTGTGAAGGTTGTTAGTTATTAATAATAAGGAAATTATGTAGAAATTGTTGCAGATTTCATGCAATATAATGTACGACAATAATACAGTAAGTATAGTCAATTTCGATTATGTTATTCCGAATCTGGACAAAGATGGATGTCGTTTTTTGTAGGAGGAAAAAAAAATCTGTTATTTGCCTTTATTTTTCAGTATAAAACAGCCTGCAATGCCATTTTCATCCATCCCAATCCCTGCCATCCCTAAAGGTGAAGCTTGATTGGGTGGACATTTAAAATTCAGCAAAATCGAAGGTTGTGGCATTTATTTTGAAAACCCAGACGTATGAGGGTCATCTTGAGGATGTGTTTAGATGGAGGTGTGTGTGTGTGTGTGTGTGTGTTTAAAGGGTAGACTCAGGGAAAAGAGCGGGATGGACAGGGTGAGAATGCGGCTGCTGACTGTGATGTGTCCGCATCTCTTCTGACATGACTCTGTGACATTCCAGTGCGGGACTCCTTCATGTCGGGGTGACGGGATGTGCGAGAGAGAGAGAGAGAGAGCGACTGAGAGACAGACAGATAGAAAGAGAGTGAAAGAGGGAGAGTGAGTGAGTGAGAGAGAGAGGTCCATCAACAATGCCCATTGAGTATACTGGGGGAGGCAGCAGCTGGTGGGACACACAGTGACCTACAGGCTGGCAGATCTATTGAGGCCGGATGGGGTGCCTTGCTCTGCCCTGCTGCTTTTATATGCCAGGAAGTGGATGGATAGTCAGTGTTTATCCTTGTGAAATATTGCAACATGCAAATCGCATCTGCTCCTGAAAAGCAAGTCAGGTTACCACACAAGGATGAGTTTGGATGCAGAGAATGCATGGCTGGTTTGCTGTTTTTTCCTTCTCAGAAGGCCTTACGCCTGCCTTTGACATCAAACCTTTTAGACAAAGCTAGCATCAAATTCTGTCAGTTAGCTGTGCTGTAAGGACGCCTGCCTGTCTGCCAAGGTTTCTTTATTCTCCTCGTGCCATGCTGATAGATATCTAGGGCTTTTGGAAATAGCAGCACATTATACCCTCTTCCCTGGCAGCATGGCCCATTCGGCATCACATTGCTTTAACGTGGCCCCTAAACGAGCTGCAAAATCTCTCCACGTCCCCCTCAGCTCCAGTTCAGGGAAGTCAAGGCAGAGCTTTGCCAGCCAATCACGACGAAGGACACCCAACTCATTAAAAGTTAATGAAACCTATAAACGTGGTGCGCCAGCGATTCATTTAAACCCCCAATCCAATCTCCTCTTCCAGTGAAGGCAAACAAGCCCGTGTGCCCCCTTGCGCCGTCCTCGGAATGACAAACTACGGAATATTTTGTCCTGCATATGTTCTCCTATGCAGACGTTCTCTGTGATAGGCTATCTTACAATGGGACTTGTCCAATTTAGTGAATAGCAGATTGATGTTGTGCAGGGGGGGACTCTGTAATCTGGGCCCGACTTGAATTTAATGCCTTTACTTTATACCACACAGCTTGTCAGGAGTGGAGGTGATATGTCATTTCAACATTCATGAAAATCAATGACATTCAAGTCATGTGCACATTTGAATACCTTAAAGTGGGGGCCGACTGTGAAAGTCCTGCACATTCTGTTGTCTGAAAATACTAATCTCTGCAGAGTCAAGGCCAAATGTGGACACATAGTCCTTTCTCCAAAACACTCCCACCTCGTCTATGTCAATTTAATAACACGGAATCAACAGCAATAAAGTGCCACTTTACAAGTGTGCAAATCCAAAGTGGGCAGCGTTACGCGCCCACCCCCCCTCTTCTTTAAGACCCTCGTCTCATCGTGCTTGCCTCGGGGGACTCAAATTAAATTCCCAGCATGTATAGCGCCACTGTCAGCCCACTAATGAATTCCCATACCCGAACTTGAATCAAATTAATCCCCAATTTAATCCCGTATAAATGGCTGTGCTATTTATAATGGAAAGGAGGATGCTCAATTGAAGGCTGGGGGAAAGCTGGGAGGTGTCTACAGAGCTGTTGAGCAGATTATGAGGAAGGATGAGGCCTATATGTTCTCCTCACTGCAGAGTAGTCCCCTGATACACACTATTAACCCTCGCCTGCTTGACGCTGACAGAAACATCGCCGTGTTTGTCACTTAATATCCTCTCAGATTAAAGGAGTCAACTGCCAGATTTAATGGCGAGAGCCTGGATACTCTTATCTTGAAGTGGTTGATAGAAAGACAATGAAAGGTGCACGTCCTGATGATGATACATTTGTGGTTGGGTTAAATGAACGCGTTCAGGCTTGCACCAACCTGCCGACGGGTGAGGTCATGGCATATAGTTAGTTGTGTTTACGTATGCATGCAAATGCGTCATTTCGTAAATGGATACATTTTGCCTACTAAACTTTTTTAAAAATAAACCTTCACTTCTCAGATTTTCTGATGTGTATTAATCAATAATAGGTAATGAACTAGCAAAGTCTTAGCACAGATAAGTGGTAAATATTTTAATATATTTTATTACAAGTTAGGGGGAAAAAAATCGCCTTATTCTGATCACATGGATGATCACAGGGTTGCATGAGGTAGACATTTAATAGAGGCTAACCATTTAAAAAAATATGAAAAATAGAAGCAAGGGCATATGATGATTTGGAAAACGGTGGGATATTCTAAAATCTAACATATCATTTGATTCACTGCATGTTCCATGAATAATACTATTTGAAATATTTTGTAGATTAAAACAAATGTTCCTACATTGTCAAGAGAGCTATGAAGCAATGAATACCCCTCCCCCCAAAAAAGAAAAGAAAGCTCAAATTTCATTGTAACTGTTTTAGTTAATTTGACCATAGGTGGTGGACAGCATAAAATCTTTTCAAGCATTTTTTTTCAATTAGCTTTTAAAAAAATGGTCTAAGGGCAATTACATTTATTCAGAAACTACATGTTTTACTTTAGTTTTAATATTTTGTATGTGGAATCTTTGTTGCTTGAAGGGTGAGACGTAAAACCTCAACTATTTCTCGAAAGACCCAAATAGTGTAGGAACATTTTTCCCTCTCAGCACTGGTGTCAAAAGTAATTTTTGATGCTTTAAAAGGGCAAATGTATTGTTCCCCGATGCTGTCAGATGCATTTGGGTAAAGAAAAGCAATTTCCAGATGGCGGCTGCAGGTTCCGTTATTGATGTGTGGCGCTGAGGGCTGGAACTGCCGGGCACTTCCTCCTTTGTTGGTTTTGGCCTCTTCTCGTAAGAGCCCACAGAGAATGACGGCATATGTAGCCATGCCAACAAAATGATGTTTTGTATCAGCAGACAATCAAATGTTTATTCAAGGTTCATTTTAATATGTCCGAACGGTCAAAAATGTCAACCTATTTTAACAATTTGGTGCATTGTTTTCTGTTAAACTAAATCAGGTAAATTACTTAAATTCGTATCAGCCTACTATGTAAGGTATACTGTGTACATGTTATTAAGTCAGTAGTTGAGCACGACAGACGGTTCTGAAGACTGTTTGGCAGTTCCAAGGACAGTTTGGAGCCTTAAAAACCTGCTCCACCAAATGTCTGAACAGCTATGGTTTATTGAGGCATCTGTAAGCTTACTCGTTCCCTTGCCAAGCTTGGCTCGTGCACCTAGCGTCGTGGCGAGGGAGGGAAAATACACACGCGCACACACAAAAGTTTGTTGTTTGCATTCATTCCACCAAATCTTGACAGCCGCGCTGCGGCCCATCACTAGTCACAGAATTGCACCATCACAACCACAAAACACACCGCTTGTGTTGCACAAACTTATCCCGTATGTATCTGATACCACATGGTCGGCGCCGGTAGAGGGGTGGGCCAGAGGCTTGGTGACGGGGGGGGGGTGTTGTCTGCATAATTTGCTAGGAAACATTTTACCGAACATTTGGTGATAAAAACGCCGGCGTCAGCCTCGAGGCTTAAAGCAATTAATTCAGGATCCTGACATAAACTCTCCAATCCTTTGACAGCTTGGAGCTGAAATAAAAATGCTAGTTCTCCTGGGAACGGCAGGAGATAGCTGGCTCTTTTCTGGACTGTTTGCTCACTGGCCCTGAGAGCAATCTTCCCCAGTCAGAATGAAATGCAAGGACACAAACAATGTACCGCGAGAGAATGGGAGATGGGGAATGAACAGTTTGGACTATTTGCTTAGCAGAAGGGCAGCCACAATGTCCGGCCCATGGCTTTCCCATGCATCAAGCCTCTTAGTCTTAGGCCTCCCTTTGTTGCCTGACTTCTTCTTTCTCGGTCAGATAAGAAACCAGCTGCCCTATACTTTTAATTCACGTTAAACGCATACTGTATGATCCCATCATTTATCTGTCTGCATTGTCTAATTGGAGGGGTTATCGAATCTCGCGTCACCTTCGCATGTTTCTGTTTAGGGGCTCTCGCTGTGCTGTGAAAAAGAGGGGATAACAGCTGACCCCTCTTCTCTTTTTAAAGGGGGTAGCACAAGTCAAGCACTGAGTTGCGATAACGATTCCGGAAAGGAGGCTTTTGCAAAGCCCGAAACGCATCGTTGAGGAACAAGAAATTGTATCTTTAAAAGAAACGGTCTCGACAACAATGTCATTTTTGCAACCAAAGGCCGAAAGGCTCCAAGGGCTCTTAAGAGACACGCTCATTATACGACCTAAGAGAAGAATTGGCAAACACAACGAGGGTAAGGATCCATATTGTGCTCTTTTGTTTCATTTTGTTGTTTTCTGTTTGACCAAGTGGCTCCTGCTACGTAATATTGTCCGTTTTCCTTTTAGGGGATGTCTGTTTAGAATAAAATAACAATATTAAATGAATCTTTAATACCGAGCAACAAACAAACAAAAAGAAAGCGTGGCGGGCTGTCAGTGAAGGATCAATAGGCATGAGATGAAGGAGCATATTCATGCATGTGAGCAGACACTTGCCTAAATACAAATACACACACATGCCCATCCCCCTTTGTAAAGGTTGTGATGTCAAGGACCCCCTGGGTGGTCAGACTGGGGATGATTTTTTTGCACAATATGATGTTGTGAGGAAAACACACAGAGAAGACCACCAATATGACATCAGTGAATTTGATCCACATGCAGCACTGCATGTTTTTTTAACCTACAAAAAAAGCTCTTAATCCATTAGATTACATTTCACAGAGACAGTAGGCAAGCCTGCTCCAAAAGAAAAAAAATACATTTAAATGAAAAAAAAAACAAAACAAAAACATTTGCATTTTATTGTAATTGGAGGAAAGGCATGTCATGCAAGCGATGCAGCGTCTCCTCATTAATACACATCGGGTGCTCGTGTTCACATCCACGTTTGGTTCAACCACCAGCATGTTAGACCTCAGGTATGACAGGATAAATAGCTGTCTTTTTGTGCATGTGAGAGCCAAGCTCCTTGTGGGGCGGTGCTCTCAAAGTCACGCTCCGCCAACGCTGAAATAAAGCTCTGTTCGAGGCATTTCAACACCGCTTAAGGCTGTCCACGGCCGTGTAATTTATTAGTTGAGAGGACTTGGTTTTTAAGTGCAGCGAGACCTGCAATCTTCCAGTTTCACGGCCAAGAGAAAAGAGCCGTGAGTGAGTCATGTAGGAAACTTACAACACTCCTCCAATTACCACAAACAGTGCAGCTCCAGTGCTACCTGCACGCTCAGGGAGTGTGCTTCTGTGGCCAAACGTTGACGTGATGTGACCTAAAGCGCTTGTGTGTACAAACACCTTAACATGGGCTCTGTCACCTGTGGGTCAGTGGGGAGCAGGCAGGACACGGCCGGTGCTGTTGGTTTCTCTGTGGGTGGTCACAAGGCCAGACAGACACACAGACCGACGCGTCTTGACTCCCCCTGTGGCAAAAAACATTTTGCAAAGTAAAAATGTTTTTCTAATATTAGCCCAAATTTTAATAGGTGAATACGTAATCAAATATTTGTCAATTGAGAAATTAATTTGTAAACAAAATACAAGCGTCAAATATAAAATTTTTACAATTGTCTTGATAATTCTTGAACATTGGCATTTCTCTCATCCATAAATATGAGTGATGACATAATGAGGATTATCTAATTATTGTCTTTAATTAATTTTTACTTACTTTTTTTTTTTTTATAAATAGAAAATTGAATTATTCTTGAATGCCTTTAATAATAGTTTGATATTAAATTTGCCTGATCACTCATGTTTTTCTAAAAGAATGCTATAATAAACATTACTTGCAAATTTGTATTGAGACACAATATTTAGAGTATAGGCTCAATACAATGTTTGTTTTTGCATTTAATGTGGATTATATATTTGTTTTGGGTGAGATTGTTTTATTAATTCTGTATGCTAAGCCCTTCATTAATTTTTACCTGTGTTGTTATCAAATATAAAACTGATTAATTCTACTATGTAAAATGACAAAAGATTAGATGAAGTAATATTTCAAATTGAAGAATTTGCAAAGGTTGTTGGTTAGGTAACTGGAGAGTCCATCCTTAATTTAATAAACCTGTATTAACATGATATTTTATTTTCTAACATGATAATTAATCAACAAATATAACACAATAATATTGAATTGCCTTGTAAAATAATCATGTAATATTTCTGCACAACAACACATGTTTTTCTTATGTAATAAACCTATAATAGTATCACACTTTTAAAATGTGTGTGTGTTTTTCTAAATAATATTTGTACTAAAAATGTACCATATAACACACTTTTTCATTAAATGTGGAAGGAAATTGTGAATAACACTTAACTGCATTTAACAAACAATTTCCCTTGATATAGTAATATCCTAATTTAAAATCCCCACTGAAAAATAATCTCATAATTTAGGCTACAAAAAAGAGCAATTAACTGTGGCCTAAACAAACTACACAAAACATGCACGACGTTTGAATAAAATATATGGAAAAAAATGTTTAAAAGTAATTCATCAATTATCAAACACCCCCATAAAGCATTGCTCAATATAGAATACATGGTATTGAATATATGAATATGTATAAAAACACCGTTGCAAAATGTTTTAATAAGAGCAATTATTGAATTGTAAAAAATTATAGTTTGTCCTGCTAGTCCTCCTGCTAATAATACCACTAATGTTTGAGTCAAAGCACTTGAACAGCAAATATTTTGAGAGCAATAATTTGTATTTTCCATTCTTCCAGCTCAGTCAGACATGGCTGCTTGTGCCTCAGTGCCAATGTGTGAATGTCAACACCCTGTAAACACCTTTGACACACATGCTTGAATGTGACGGGCGAGTTAACCCAACATTCCTGGGTGTTCCCATTAAAGGTTTACCACTCATAGGCTGCACAGGCCCGTCTCATAAATTTCCATCAACAATCCAGATACATACTGTATAAGCATCGTCTCTAAAATATGCAAAGCAATACATGATAGAAATTCATGACATAATTTCAAGTGTTCTGAAATCTATTTTCCATGGACTTTGAATGAGATGGAGCAGCACTGTTTAAGGATTTGGGAATTTGGGAGTATAATTCCAGGCAAGTGCTTATCGCTGCACCCAGACTATTTGAGTATTTGGAGATGCGGGCTCCCTGAGGACGGATCGAAGGCGTCCTAGTAGAAGCGCACATCCCACAAATAGGAGGGTGGAATTTATCCGGAGCCTGTGTCTCTGTCAAACAGGCTCTGCTGACTGAAGTGATCCCCACGGGCTGAGCTCAACAGACGAGGGAGAGGGAGCCTCGTAGGGAGCTCCTCCGCTGCACACACTCCACCGCAAACACACTCCGAGGCTGAAAACAATGTCCCTCTCACTCATGGGTTGTGACCGGCCCATGGCATTGGCCAGGTATGTCAACTATGTTTGCAGAGCCATCCATCACACATGTACCTTCCATCCTGAAACAGGAACTGTTGTTTGAAGCATACACTTGTTAACCCCATCCTTTGACTGGCCTCAACCTAATTTATTTCCTCATAGCCCGTGGCAGAATTTATTATCACCTAGGTTTTGTTCTCTATTTTGCTCTCATTGTGAGCCATACGCTGAACGTGTGTTGTTGGAAACATAGGGCGCCTGTTACCAAGAGTTACAGTTTGGTCACATTTGTGGCCCTTATCGTCAGTGACCAGGGTTAGCAAATAAATACTCTGTAGTGGAGTCGAGCTGCATATAAGCGCAGGCAAGATTTATGGTTTGTGTGAGGCTTGTGCATGAGGATCTGGGATATTGTCAAAATGAAGAGAACAATTTCCCGACATCCTCCCAATAATCGAGAAATGTTGACATTTGACTTCAAATTAAGTTTTTATCCCGAAACCACTTTGACAAAACTTTACTAAAGCGTAGGTGTGGGCCTAAACACAATCCATACCATTTGAATATGAATCCTGAAATAGCTGAAGAGCCACCATTTTCTCAGACCATTAACAAATTATTTCCTTATTTGTCTTCGAACAGTGCATCCACATGTAATAATCATCAATAATCATGTAACAAATGATGACTGATCCAAAATTAGAAATTCTCAATTTCTGAGCCATTCCTGGTCTCTTTTTTACATGGCAACTTACGTTATACAGTGGTACCTCGAAAAACAATCCTTTAGACATCCGACATAAAATTTGACTCGTCATTTGTTCAAACAAATGACGACATGCTCAAAATACGATGATTTATGACAACGCCGCAATTTCATTGTTTTCTCGCAAGACGGATACACGGCGGATTTTCTTGTGAGAGACATTAACATGGGTCCCAAGAAGGTTAGTGTAGGTGGTGAAAAAAGGGAAAAAAAGTGACACTTAAAATTGAAATTAGATGGAAATGATAGAAAAATACTAGTATGAGCGTGGTGTGCGCATCAGTGAACTGGCTCGACAATACGTCCGGAACGTCTCTACATATTCGCCAACAACAACAAAAAAAGAGAAAGTAAAAACTCTTCCGCACCTTTTCTCGTCCTGTTGTCAGTCACACGGTGTATTTAGGAACATCATGCAAAACACAACTGCCACATTAGAACCCGATTTGTTACATAATAATAATAATTATTATTATAATTATTATTATACTATTCCGATTTGTATTTATAAGTCATTTTGCTGGGTGTGATTGTAATTTGTAATTGTACAAGCAGTATTTATGGAGGATTTAACGTAGGTTTTTGGGCTGTGGAATGAATTAATCAAATTATAATGTATTCTTATGAGAGAATCCCGCTCGACATACGACCACTTTGACTTACAAACCAGGTCTGGGAACGAATTAAATTCGTATGTAAAGGTATTCGTAAACAATGAATGGATTGTTGGATTTCTACCGTAATTTTCGGACTATAAGCTGCTACTTTTTTCTTTCATTTTGAATCCAGCGGTTTATAGTCCAGTGCGGTTTATTTGTTGATTTTTTTGGGTTAATAGATAACACATGCCTTCTAGCATGCATTGCAGCGCTACAGATGTGAATAATAATCAGAATTCATGTTCTGTGCTAATTATTTATTCAGTTACTGTTCTAGTTGTTTCATTAATTGCTAGTTATGGTATTTGGAAACACTTTATTTGAGAGGGGCATCATAAGACTGTCGTAAAGCCATCATAATTATGACATGGCACTATCATGGGCATTACTGAATGCTTATGATGGATGTCATTAAGTGTCATCTGGCAAATCATGTTACTTACTCCATTTATGTTTAGCTCGGATCATTTACATCCATCCAAAAGTGAGATAATTTGCCGGGTAACGTTAATTGAAATCTCTTACAAGCATTCATTAATTCTCGTGACAGTGTCATGTCATAATTACGATAGTCTAATGACAGTCTTGAGGTGCCACTGTCAGTGAGTGTTAATACCATAACTATCAATGAATGAAACAACTGGAAGAGTAACTGAATAAATAATTAGCACATAACATGAATTTTGATCGTTATTTACATCTGGAACGCTGCAATGCATACTAGGAGGCATGTTGGACAACAAGAGTAATGACAGCAGGTGGCAGCAGAGGTTTACTGTCTCCCCAAAGGGAGCAGTGTTGGCCAAATGAAGCTTCTTGAAGCAAAGAAGCTTTGCAGCCAATGGATTCAAAGCTTCATGGTGTTTCATTTGGTTTTATGACAGTCGTATGATGCCGCTGTCAAATAAAGTGTTACCGGTTAATATCTTTTGGTGTAAATATCCCATAACACAGTGAGGACAGCTGCGGCTTACAGTCCTGTGTGGCTTATCTATGAACGAATGCCGTTTTTCGTGTCACGTTTTGTGGGTGACGGCTTATAGTCAGATACGCCTTACAGTGCAAAAATTATGGTAGCTGACTGGAAGGAATAATTGTTTATGATAGCCTCTTGAAATGGGAAAAAAATGCAAAATGGAGTGGCTGACTTCTACTGAAGTCAACAGAGGCGCTGGTGAGTCAGTCACAATTAAAAGACAAACACCATAATGTCAATGGTGAAAAGTTGCTGTGCATACAGACACTGTATTTATTCATTTAGGATGCTGCCTGCTAATTAACAAACAAACAAAAAAATGCACAAATGAACATAAATGATGCTCCACAATAAATTCCCATTTGTCATAGTACTGTGCTGTACTCCCATTAGTAATACTCTTGTTACAAATAGCCATTCTATAACTTTTTAATCAGACTGATGCTAAAAAACTTTAATGGAAAGCTTGTGAGTCACTTGAAAATATATAACAATCATGTTTGTCTTTCTCTGAAACAAACTCACCATTTGTCTTTGGCATGTGAGAGTCACAGGTATCACTGAAGGTTAATCATTGACTTGGGGCACACCAGGCATCCTACTTTGGATGGCTTCTTTATCTACCACATTTCCACCTCAAAATATTTACTAGTCTCATTGGCTTTTATACGCTATTATTAGCACTGTTGGGAATACATATATGGTGGGCTTGAGATAAACCTTTAATAAAGAGCCTTTAGAATTTTGTGGTGAAAAAATGATAAGAGCATTTCAGACTTTTAGTACAGCTTTAAAAGAATGTGTTACCTTGAGATAAATTTTGTACCCTTTCTTTCTGAAAAGTAAAGTATACCCCCCCCCCCCCCCCCCCATCATTTTTTTCTAGCTCTGCCTTTTCCAGAGCGCCATGAGCATGACATTACACTGGTCCTCATTGACAGAACAAAATGGAGAGCAAACTGAGATTAGGGCACGTTAATTAATTGCCAAAATGACTGCTTATTACTTCATGCCAATCATAATCATTGGCGTATGCATGGCTTGAAATATTTTCTTTCTAATTCTCATGCCATTTCCTAATATACCATACTGTCTTCTTGTCATTTGTAAGTTGTCCTGTGTGCATGCTTTTAATTAGATTTTGAAAAGTTATATCTTTAAAACTGTTAGATTTTTTTTTTGTGTGGCTATTTTAATTTTAGCCCCACAATTACGTGTATGTAGAGACATTTTGAGTTAAAGTGATATTTACTGTATCAGGTCTTAAATCACACTATTCGAAAAATACAGTTATTAGCTTTTTATATCCTTTTTATATTTTGACAAATACAGTGGTACCTCTACATACGGAGTTAATTTGTTCCAGGACGTTGTTAGTAAGTCGAAATGTTCGTATGTCGAGCAGGATTTTCATCTAAGAATACATTATAATTCCATTAATTTGTTCCACAGCCCAAAAACCTACCCTAAATCCTTAATAAATGCCGCTAGTACTATTACAAATAGCAATAAATTAAATTATGAATAAAAATTGGAACGATAATATAATAATAGTAATAATAATAATAATAATACCTGTAAAAATGTGACGAATCGGGTTCTAAAGTCGCAAACGTGCTTTGCGTGGTGTACCTGAACGCACCGTGTGGCTGACTTGACTGAGTGAGAGAGGACTTTTTACTTTTACTTTTCATGTTCAGCTGTGGCGGACAGTAGGCATGTTGTGTTTCACAACTTCTGAAATAAATGTTTACATATCTGATGAAGCTGGCAATTTTTTGGTGATATTACCGCTATAATAATTGTCACCTTAACTTATAAAGACTGGTGAACAGAGGTCGGAGGAGGACCGTCGAGAACGCAGACATTCTACGGCCGTATTGTCGCGCTAGTTCACGGATGCGCACACCGCGCACGTATTTTTTTATCATTTCCATCTTTATTTCATTGGTAAGCCTCACATTTCTCCTTTTTTTTCACCACCTGCACTAACATTCTTGGAACCCATGTTGATTTCTCTCAGTAGAAAAACCACCGTGCGTCCGTCTTGCAGGAAAACAAAGAAATTGCTGCGCTGTCATAAATCGTCGTATTGGAGCATGTCGTCGGATGCAGAAACAAATGGCGAGTCAAATTTTACGTCAGATGTTGAAAAGATGGCGTGTCGAAGCGATCTTATGTCGAGGTACCACTGTACTTCAATTGACAAAACATCACAATCCGTCACAATACATGACTAGCTTGACTAGCTCATCAAAGATATAATTTGGTAAATTTTAAAATCATAATTAACTGATCAACTGATACATTTTTGTTGAAATGCCTTGATTATATATATCATTTCCTAAATTTGACTTTTGCATTGAAACACTTCCTTGCAATTAGTCATTTCCAGCAAAAGGTTTCCTAATTACCACTTGAAAATGAAAAACTATTTTCCACTACTATTGTACAGATCATCAATCCCTTTCTAGTTCTTGACTTAAATATGTTGGGAATGTCAATTGGTAATTAACATTGAATGTCATGTAAAAGGAAATGAATCAACGTGCTGTTCGTGTCATCTGCAGATGGCTTTTGGCCTCTCCTTCCTGCCCGTTGTCATCCCCGAAGTTCCGGCGACCCGACAACCCTGCCCAGTCGATGTACTTGGCGGTATCTGTATGCGACCTGTCTGCCATATGTAATATCAAAGCCTCTGTCAGCACGGAGCTCAATGGGAACAAAAGAGAGGCCTTCATTAATGATTAACTGTTCTAAAAGCCCCGGCTTTTGTATTCCCATGGTGCCGAGGCTATCTGGCCGCCATGTGACATGCTCGCAGCGTTTTTCGAGCAGATTGGGGAAAGCTAGTGAGCAAACACAGGTGCTTTGGAGCGGCGTTGGCGACGCTGTCAGGGACAACCACAAACAAGAGCAGCTATGCCTGGCTAAATGAATCCCCCCGCCCCCCAACTTTAACACCCCCGTCTCCCTGTCACTGGCTAACTTGTTTGCCAGGCCGCACTGCCTTCCTCATGGAGAGTCCCGACACCCCCACCCCACAAGTCCAATGTCCACCGCAACTTCTCACACCCTCCAAAGAAACAAACAAATAAAAGTGAGGACGGCCGACCGCTTCTTTGAGGTGATGGCATTTGCGGCGGTCGTGACTAGTGGAAGAGCAAACAAATTAACGGTGTTCGAGTTTTCACTTTCCAAACCAAACTAAATGTCTTTTAGTTCAAGTGGGGCAATTCCACTGACCCCCGTGTCAACCGCCGTGTAAGGGCTTGCACGCTCATGCACTTGAAATGACCAGAACAAAATGACACAGGACTCGAGTACGACTGTGCGCAAAGCTGCTGTACTGATACACAGCTGTCACAATTATCAATATAATAGTACCTGCATTTATTCATACTCAAACTTTAACTGGGAGTCTGGAGCAATTAACCTTTTCATCCAGACTGACTTGCTGACTTGATTGTTCACACTGACTGAGCTCCTGTGTCGCTCTTTATTTTGATAAGACAATCTGATGATAGGATGGCGTTATCTTAACACGGCTTTCCGGGTGGGAGACAAATGAACAATGTGTGATAACGGGAACAAAAGCTCACCTCTTATTGGCCCGACCTGCCTCGCGATGGAAAAATCACCGAGATGGGGAAAAAAAAAAAAATCACCTTTTCATTTTCAATTTTCTCCCTAGGCCTTTTAAAATCAGTCATACATTATAATGTCTCTTGTTGGGGGTTTAATTTCATGGTCTGCAATTAACTAAGCCAATAAAGCATTTATTGTCTGGAAAGATGATAAAAATGTACTTGGGCAAACATTTGGGATAAACAGCAGAGGAAATGAAGTTGTAAACCCAAGGAAGACTAATGTGCAAAAAGATCATGAGGTTTCAGTAAAAAAACAAAGAAAAATATAGGATGGAATGAATATTTTTGTTTGTGAAGCACAGAAATATTCACAATCAAAAAAGAAGCAGGCCAAAATGAAAACAATGACTTCCAGTTGTCTGTATTTTTTTTAATGAAAAAATGATTTCTCTCATTGTTGAATGTGTATGTATTACCATTTACACGTTCGTGGTTATGCCATGTTCACTTTATTCTTCTTCAATCCATCTATTTGATATTTGTGTGATCACATTTTAAAGGCAAGACTACTTAAGTGATTCAAAAAGGATTTTCTACAAGCAGGAGTGGCTCACGTCCGTCCAGGCAGATTTATCCTCTGCTTGCCGTGAGCTGAGTCCGATGAGAAGAGTTACAAATCCTCACTTTTAGGCTTCTTACTGTAATTCTCAGGTCGGTCGACTGCAATAAAAATGCGGAGGCCCGTCATCTCGAGAGGGATTTGAGACCATGTTGCCTCTTCATTGTGTTTTGCTGAAGTTATCCACAGTATGATTGTGTGGTCAAACTGGCTTTAAACCGGAGCTCAATCAAAGACAATTTTGTCTTTAATGAGGGAAGACATGAAAGCACAGTCACATGTTGAAAAGGCTCTTTTCATCTTGCCGGTGACAATGGGGAAATTTGAAAAGAGCAAAGTGCACTTTAAGCAGCAACACACCGTATTAAGTGCTTGTCTTTTGACACTGAGAAGAAGTAATATTCCTTTCTACAGAGAAGGTACTTGATGCTGAAGGGAACCTTTATGGTGTAGGCTACCTGCTTCCATGAGACTTGAGATCAAGTAGGGACAATGGATGACCATTGAGATCTTTCAAGAGTTTTTCACATGCACAAAAGTGTAACATAATGAAGCCCTCACCAAATCCTAATTTGCATGATTAATGAAAGTGACACTTTACACAGATGCCCTCCGATACAGATGCCCTCCGATATGGATAGGCTAGGATTTGTTCTAAGGTGGCAGGACCACTGGTCGCTAAGAAGATTAAGACCGATGTATAATTGGGAGAATATCTGATTGACATGTATGTTTATACCTTTTTAAGTGATTGTATGTTAACCTTCAAATTTTAAACATATTAGTACATCAGTGCTGAAGTAACAATCTATTGTCTATCCAATCCCCTCCATTAAGAGATAGGTCGGTGCCCAATTCATTTTGACTGTAAGGGATGGCAGCAATCCCACCAGTCAAATTGCTATTGAAACATGATCATCCAATGCCAGCAATCCCAGCAATCCCAGTTGAATGAGTTATTTTATTATTATTATTATTTAAATTGCAATGTCTTGCAATGTCAAAATTGCTTGAAGTAATAAAACATAGACATCCATCCATGCATCCATTCATTTTTTAAAAATCTTCATTAGGTTAAGGATGACCTGCTGACTGGATAGTTCCCCATATTCTCACCAATGCACAATTATCATTTTTAATTAACTTTTTTTTTTTTTTTTTTTTTTAACTTCTGTGCATTTTTTAAAAACATAGTCACGACCAAATGAAAAAAAAATACACACACGCCAGTCATTATATAACCAATGTAAAAGCAATTAAAAGGATTTGGATTAAAGCAAAATCACAGTTTGCTGTCACAATAAAAAGACCCAAAGTGTATTCCGTCTTTCGCCAAAGTAAGCTGAGAAAGTCAGCTCCCTCATGGATGTTTTTACTGGCTATGTAACAGGTACAAATAAAGAGAAGATGGTAGTCTCCTACATTTCTGTAAATAGTCATCAACAAAGTGTATTACAAAATGATAATAAAACTCACATAACAAAAAACTACATGACAAAAAAGGATGCTTGCAATGTGTATTGAGAGCAGTGTTGTTAATCCTTTAAACTACGGCCCGCGGGCCGGACACGGCCACATTTTGTCCGGCCCCCTGAACAAACCCCTGTTTTTTTTTTCCAATAGTGTTATTTTTTTCCTGGCTTTTTTCTATGAAGAACCCAGAGAGGGTTATTTGGTTATTATCTATTTAATTAATATTACATTATATTATATTATACTCATTCATTCATTTTCCATGCCGCTTATTCCTCACGAGGGTCATATTATATTATATTATATTATATTATATTATATTATATTATATTATATTATATTATATTATATTATATTATATTATATTATATTATATTATATTATATTATATTTAGGGCTGTCATAGTTATCGTGTTAACGGGCGCTAATTAATTTTTTTCATTAATCACGTTAAAATATTTGACGCAATTAACGCACATGCCCCGCTCAAACAGATTAAAATAACAGCAGTGTGTCATGTCCACTTGTTACTTGTGTTTTTTTGTCTCCCTCTGCTGGCGCTTGGATGCGACTGATTTTATGCACCATGAGCATTGTGTAATTATTGACATAAACAATGGCGAGCTCCTAGTTTATTTTTTTGATTGAAAATTTTACAAATTTTATTAAAATGAAAACATTAAGAAGAAATTTATTTAAAAGTTATTTCTATAACTTGTACTAAAATTGATCTTTTACGAACTACAAGTCTTTCTATCCATAGATCGCTTTAATAGAATGTTAATTTTAATGCCATCTTGTTGATTTATTGTTATAATAAACAAATACAGTACTTATGTACAGTATGTTGAATGTATATATCCGTCTTGTGTCTTATTTTTCCATTCCAACAATAATTTACAGAAAAATAAGGCATATTTTAGAGATGTTTGAATTGCAATTAATTACGATTAATTAATTTTTAAGCTGTGATTAACTCGATTAAAAATGTTAATCGTTTGACAGCCCTAATTATATTATATTATATTATCTTATATTATATTATATTATATTATATTATATTATATTATATTATATTATATTATATTATATTATATTATTTTCATTTTATTTACTTTGGTTCTGTGAAGAATCCAGAAAGGGTTATTTGATTGTGGCTTTCTGAAAAACAATACATTTTTACATTTAGGCACTCCTGCAATCGTCACACTTTTTGTGTTACAAACTGACCCCCGCCCCTCATTAGAGAAGGGAAGTGTTATGTGGCCCTCACAGGAAAAAGTTTGGGGACCCCTGCTTTAATCCTTTTAAAAAAGTAATTACCGTAATTTTCAGACTATAAGCAACTACTTTTTTCCTCCATTTTGAATCCTGCAGCCTATAGTCCAGTGCTGCTTATTTATTGATTTATTTGGGTTAATAGGTAACCCTTTATTTGACAGCGGCGTCATAAGACCGTCATAATTATGACATGACACTATCATAGGCATTACTGAATGCTGTTAACAGATGTCATTAAGCGTCATCTGACAAATAATGTCACTAACTCCATTTATGTCCAGCTCAGATCTTTTACATCCATTCAAAAGTGAGATAATTTGCCCAATAACACTAAATGACATCCGTTATAAGCATTCATTCATTCTCATGACAGTGTCATGTCATAACTATTATTGTCTAATGACAGTCTTATGACGTCACTCTCAAATAAAGTGTTACCAAATACCGTAACTAGCAACTAATGAAACAACTGGAACAGTAACTGAAGAAATAATGAGCACAGAACGTGAATTTTGATTGTTATTTATATCTGTAGCACTGCAATGCATGCTAGGAGGCATGTTGGACAACAACAGTGTTGCAGCAGGTGGCAGCAGAGTTTGACTGTCTCCCCCAAGGGAGCAGTGATGGCCAAATGAAGCATCTTGAAGCAATGAAGTTTCGCAGCCAATTGGTTCAAAGCATCATGGTGGTTCATTTGGTCTTATGACATTCTTATGATGCCAGTGTCAAATAAAGTGTTACCAGTTAATATCTTATAGTGTAAATATCCCATATTACAGTGAGGACAGCTGCGGCTTTTCTATGAACAAATGTGGGTGCAGGACCTGCACATTATAACCGTATCAAACGGCAACAGCATCGTTCTTGCAAAGGTAGGCTATGTGTGTTTACTATTTTCATTGCCATGAACATCTGAATTTGTGCTGTGCTGAGCTGTGATGGTTCAGTGACAAATCAATGCTGTGTTTTAGAAAAAAGATTTACCTTGCTGAATGTTTCTCAGTTGGCCTACTGCAAGCAAACTCACTTCAAAAATTTGTGTAGACAAATGAAATTAACTTACCGGAGTGGAAGTGCATAGATCAAACTCTGTGTGTAACTGTAGGATTAAAGGTTATGTCCTTTCTTCTGATCGAAGCAACCCATGCTATTCTTCGACATTTGTTAAGTTCAGATATGAGCTTTCCCTCGCCTTTTCCTTTTCTCCATGTAGGGATCCGGAAGAAGCTCAATGGGGTTCCGTCGATCTGTACATTCTCCTTTCTATTCGATCGGCTGTTGCAATTTTTTACCGCACAATAATTTCCAACTATTTTTAAAGAGCAACCTGTGTCGAGATGCCTCACTGTTTATGTTTCCCGGGGTTCTGATACCGAACTTCCTGCTTCCAAAATGGCGAGAGGGGCGCAAATCTCGCTGATGGGTGGAGTGCTACGTCATACTCACGAGCCTAATACAAACTTTAACTTTCAAATGCTGTAAGAAAAAAAGGCTTTCTGTTTTCCCTGTTGTGCTGAACCCACACCGAACCGTGACCCTCGTACCGAGGTACGTACTGAACTGTGACTTGTGTGTACTGTCACAACCCAAATATATATAGATATATTTTTCAATATGCAGGTGAGGCTCGGAATCTCTTCCTCTTCTACCTTTGCTGTAGTTATTTTGATTTAAAAAAAAAATCACACAAGATTTATGGATACGTCATTCATGAAAAGTTCAGTGCAAGTGACTATTTTTGGTAATGAAAAACAAAATATTACTATACTGTAGCAAGGAAAACGCCCATTTGGGTGTGATAATGTATACTCAACAGGAAAACAGTCCATTATTTTAAATTAATTGTACCTACCTGAACGCCACTGTACGTGAAAAAAAAAAGTTTGAGAGAGCCAGAGAGTTTAGGATGACGCTCGCTACGCTATTGCTAATTCTAGCGAGAACGCGAATGCTATGCTAAAGCTCTTAGCCACCAAGGATCGCGTTTCCAACGCCATCACAACCCCCTTCCCTCCTCCCGTTTTCAAACAAAATATTACTACAGTATAGTGTAGCATCTACAAGGAGAATGCCCATTTGGGTGTGATAATGCATACTCAACAGGAAAACAGTCCATTATTTTCAGTTAATTGTACCCACCTGAACGCCACTGTATGTGAAAAAAAAAAAAGTTTAAGAGAGCCAGAGAGTTTAAGATGACGCTCGCCACGCTATTGCTAAAGCTAGCGAGAACGCGAATGCTATGCTAAAGCTCTTAGCCACCAAGGATCGCGTTTCCAACGCCATCACAACCCCCTTCCCTCCTCCCGTTTTCAAACAAAATATTACTACAGTATATTGTAGCATCTACAAGGAGAATGCCCATTTGGGTGTGATAATGCATACTCAACAGGAAAACAGTCCATTATTTTCAGTTAATTGTACCCACCTGAACGCCACTGTATGTGAAAAAAAAAAAAAGTTTAAGAGAGCCAGAGAGTTTAAGATGACGCTCGCCACGCTATTGCTAAAGCTAGCGAGAACGCGAATGCTATGCTAAAGCTCTTAGCCACCTAGCATCGCGTTTCCAACGCCATCACAACCCCCTTCCCTCCTCCCTTCTTCCGCTCTACTCTCTCTGTGTCCCTGAGACATCTCTCGTCATTCAACCAAATTGTAGTAACGAACGCCTTCCCATCTTCAGTAACAGTAAGGGCGTTTCAAAGATGCGAAAAGAAATTAATTAGATGACTCATTTCTGACAAAAATAATGCCGTTAGTAACGCCGTTTTACTCTAACACCATTATTAATAGTGTTGCATCTATACAAAGTGAATCCAGTAGAACTTTTTATTGCATACCCGGTATGGGTGACAATTGTTAAAAAAAAATCTTTAGCTCTCAAAGGCCGAAATAGTGCTACATTCGTGGAACTAAAACATGTATAATACCAGCCCAACAGTAAGAAAGTAAAAATACAATGAATGAAGAATGAATAAACTTTTTTAAACCCTGAGTTTTGGCTCTCAAAGGCCAAACAGTGCAACTTTCATTAAATTATAAGTAATAATATTTGACCACAGCATCCTGTCTCTATTAGCCTCACTCTCTGTGCACAAGCAGCAACACACACTTAGCCACTCAACTTGGCTTACTTTGCTTACTTCTACAGTACTTTTGAATGGGCTTGCCACCCATCCTTTGAAATAAGGAATCGTCCCAAAATGGAATCAAAAGTTGCTCTCTAAATTGAACCAATACGTAATATATATACAGCGGGGCAAATAAGTATTTAGTCAACCACTAATGTGGAACTACTGTGGGAAAAAAACCAGACAATCACATTGTTTGATTTTTAAAGAATTTATTTGCAAATCATTGTGGAAAATAAGTATTTGGTCCATACCAAAAGTTCATCTCAATACTTTGTTATGTACCCTTCGTTGGCAATAACGGAGGCCAAACGTTTTCTGTAACTCTTCAGAAGCTTTTCACACAGTCTTGCTGGTATTTTGGCCCATTCCTCCATGCAGATCTCCTCTAGAGCAGTGATGTTTTGGGGCTGTCGTTGGGCAACACGGACTTTCAACTCCCTCCACAGATTTTCTATGAGGTTGAGATCTGGAGACTGGCTAGGCCACTCCAGGACCTTGAAATGCTTCTCACGAAGCCACTCCTTTGCTGCCCTGGCTGTGTGTTTGGGATCGTTGTCATGCTGAAAGACCCAGCCACGTCTCATCTTCAATGCCCTTGCTGATGGAAGGAGATTTTCACTCAAAATCTCTCAATACATGGCCTCATTCATTATTTCCTTTACATAGATCAATCGTCCTGGTCCGTTTGTAGAAAGACAGCCCCAAAGCATGATGTTTCCACCCCGATGCTTCACAGCGGGTATGGTGTTCTTCGGATACAATTCAGTATTCTTTCTCCTCCAAACACGAGAACCTGTGTTTGTACCAAAAGTTCTACTTTGATTTCATCTGACCATAACACATTCTCCCAAGCCTCTTCTGGATCATCCAAATGCTCTCTAGCGAACCGCAGATGGGCCTGGACGTGTACTGGCTTCAGCAGGGGGACACGTCTGGCAGTGCAGGATTTGAGTCCCTGGCGGCGCATTGTGTTACCGATAGTAGCCTTTGTGACTGTGGTCCCAGCTCTCTGTAGGTCATTCACTAGGTCCCCCCATGTGGTTCTGGGATTTTTGCTCACCGTTCTTGTTATCATTTTGACGTCACGGGGTGAGATCTTGTATGGCGCCCCAGGCCGAGGGAGATTATAGGTGGTCTTGTATGTCTTCCATTTTCTAATAATTGCTCCCACAGTTGATTTCTTTACACCAAGTGTTTTACCTATTGCAGATTCAGTCTTCCCAGCCTGGTGCCGGTCTACAATTTTGTCTCTGGTGTCCTTCGACAGCTCTTTGGTCTTGGCCATAGTGGAGTTTGGAGTGTGACTGACTGAAGTTGTGGAGAGGTGTCTTTTATACCGATAATGAGTTAAAACAGGTGCCATTAGTACAGGTAACGGGTTGAGCCTCGTTAGACCTCGTTCGAAGAAGTTAGACCTCTTTGACAGCCAGAAATCTTGCTTGTTTGTAGGTGACCAAATACTTATTTCCCACTCTAATTTGGAAATAAATCCTTTAAAAATTAAATAATGTGATTTTCTGTTTTTTTTTTTTTTTCCCCCACATTCTGTCTCTCATGGTTGAGGTTTACCCATGGTGACAATTACAGGCCTCTCTAATCTTTTCAAGTAGGAGAACTTGCACAATTGGTGGTTGACTAAATACTCATTTGCCCCACTGTATATAAATAAATACATTTCTATGCATTTTAGGAGTTTGGGAATGTCCCTTTTTTATCATCGCCTGTCCTAGCTTTGGGCGCGAGGGGAGTGCCCCTTATTTCTATTTCTGAAAGGTGGCAACCCTACTTTTGAAACAGGTCTCAAACTACTGCGGAATTTCTTTCTGCAAAAGACAATAAAATTAAGTAGACGAACTGAACTGACCAGGGATTGTTGGTCTATTGTTGGTCTGGAACTATTTCCAGGCTGCCGACATTTTCCTCTCGTAGTTTGTTTTTCCTACATATGAAAAAGCTGCCCCGGCATTGGTTAAGAGCGGCTATTTGCCTACTCTCATTGGTCTGGAGCAGGCCAATAGCGATAGCTGCTTGGCATGCAAAGTGATCATGTGTCATCATACAACAGAGAGTGTAGTGAGCGTCAGGAGAAAAAAAGGCTGCAGTCAAGTGTTATAATACTGGACCGGTAAATGGTATTGGCGCCTTCTTTGTTGGTATTTGCCGATACCGATACCGCCTTTACGGGCCGGATCGCCCCCCCGTCGATACTGGCATCAGTATTGCTGCATCTTTAGGTATTAACAACACTAAATAAGAGATATAGAAAATCGATTGATTGTGGGATATTCCCTACATATACTGTATATGTTATCCAAAAAGAAATTACTTCCTAAACACTAGGTTTGAGGGTTCTGCATAATCCTTCTGCTGATGAAATGAAGGAAGTAAAACAAGTAGGATTAAAATGAGTCGGTCTCTTTCCAGTGTAGTATTTCCAGTTGATACATTTATTTCATTAGTCACTCCATTCATTTCAGTTTCTTAGCTTCAAAGTTTCTCATTGTTACTCTTTTACAAAGAGTGATCAAAACTGAAATAGTAGTGCTGGAGCGGACAGATTATCCAGGAGCCAACCTCTGTGGTCACAGGTCACTGCAGGGACGAACCTGTCCCTACACTTTGTTAACTGAGTGGGGCGGTGCTATCCGCCCATCAGCCAGCCAGTCTGTCGACTCCTCGGAGAGTGCTAATAAAACATTCGTTGTCTCCTGGTTTGACAGGCTGCTTCTTTAAAAGGTATATATTAACTTCTGAAGGCCAATTGAATGATCCTGAAAAGCAGAATGAACTAAAAGCAATAGTCCCTCAAAGGTCCATTTCGGGTAATAATAGAGTCACGTGCACTACAATTGGAGTTGGATCAAACATTCTACCTTGCAAAAAATGAACAGTGTTGATAGTATCACAGAGGAATTCAATGACTGTGCTAGTAGTTTGTAGTGGTATTGTAATAATATCATATAAACCAGTCTCTCTCGTGCATCAAAATAAAACTATCAAAATATTAGAAACACGTTCCGGGCAGAGTCACAATAACTCCCTTTCTGCTGGCCTGTACCACTTAGCGTGCATTCATCTTCCCCCACAGAACTGTGAGACAAAGGTGGTGCACTCAGGTAATGGAGCGACTCAGGTGGAAGACCTCTGGGCTGCCGCCGTCATGCGTGAGATGCAGTCAATGACAGACGTATAGGCCAACATCTCACTTCAAGCTAGACACACATATCCCAACCAATAACCGTTCTGTTCGCAAGATTGCCTCCCTGCCAACCACTTTTATGAATACAGAGCATCTCCCTGGTGTTCAATGGCTTAAGTCAATATGAGCTATTGAACCTCAGCATATGAGTCAAAACATAAAGAGAAGGGATTGGCCATGTCACACGAGAGGAGAAAATTATATTGGTAATTTGCGGTCCAGGAAGTAAACAAAGACAGAAGTATACGAGGGCAGTATGTTGTCAAGGTGGCCAGCATCTGTACGACTCTAAAAATGCTTCAATGTGACTTTCATCTGAATATGAATAAAAAAAACAAAAACATAAGGTACAATGATTTCTGTGTGGGTGGCTCCCATCTATGGATGTGTGTGTTGCGTGTATGAGACAGCTGCTTCTTTTTGGCTCTGACATGCACATGCACACACGTATACTCAGGTAGCAGCTGGGCAGGCTCACCTGTCATATTAATAAAACCAGACAATCCCATCCATCAGCAACACAACAGCAGCAGCAGCCAAAGCAGACAGAGAGATAGAACAAAAGAGCAGAGGCAGGGATGTGTGCGCCTTTGTGTGTTTATGCGTATGTGTGCGTGTATAATTGTGTGAAAGCAAAAGGGGAGAGAACAAGAAAGCGAGACTATATAATGTTCATTAACCTGTCCATCTATCTGGGCTGTCAAGCAATTAACATTTAAAACTGTTATTAATACCATCATTTTCAAAGTCCATTTAAGATTAATCACAAATTATTCTGTTCTGTCTGTTTTCAATGCACAATAAATATTACAGTTCCTGTTTTATTCTTTTTAAATAACTCAGTATTTGAGTGGACGACTACTCTATGCTTACTTTATATTAGTTTTCTCAGTCGTTGGTGATTCTATCAATATAGAACGAAAATTCAAATAACTATTAATTTAACCCTCACAATATTTAGTTATTTGCACATACTTCAGGTGCAATGTTTCCTTCATCAAACAAACAAACAAACAAACAAACAAACAAACAAACAAACAAACAAACAAACAAACAAACAAACAAACAAACAAACAAACAAACAAACAAACAAACAAACAAACAAACAAATAAATAAATACCCGCTATAAAAAAAAATACATTAACTGCCTGTAGTTGGCTGGGATAGGCTCCAGCACCTCTGCGACTCTCATGAGGATAAGTGGCATGGAAAATGAACGAATACAAAAATTTACGTTAAAATGCTATGAAACCCCAAAAGGGTCAAAATTAAATAAATAAAAACAATATTTTGAAATAACAGACAAATTGTTAAATATGGCGCTTAAATAGTAAAATAAGGTAATATTATGAAAAAGATTTTACAAGATAAAAGCGTTTTTCATAGAGTATATTTTTATTTCATAATGCCTTTTTCCGCAATAGCCTTTTTATTTCATAATGTCATTTTCAGCACAATGAGATTTTACAAGATAAAAAGCGTTTTTCACAAAGTCATTGTTTTCATAATGTCGATTTCCACAACGGTGTGTTTATTTCAAAATGTGTTTACCAGCACAATGAATACATAATACATAAATACATAAGGTGGAGTCAGTTAAGTAATTGGCTGGATGGATCGTGGAGCCTGGCATGCTAGCATCGAAGAAATGGAAAACTTCCAGAAGAAAAACACTGCTGCTGAAATCCTTGCTCAGGCTGAGGTAAAAGCTTTTCAATTCTATCCAACCGGTTCACAACTTCTCTGAGTAACTCTGAAAGTGACGCAACCAAATACTTGCATAGCCAGCCAGACTCCACGATCCATCCAGCCAATCACTTAACTGACTCAGCTTTATGCATTTGTTTGGCAGCACATGCATCATTGTGCTGGAAAATGACATTATGAAATAATAAAGCCTTTGTGGAAAAAGGGATGATGAAATTAAAAGAAGTATTTTGTGAAAAATGCTTATCTTGTAAAATCTTTTTCATTTTAATTTACTTTATTTTACAATTTATTATGCAATTTGCCTGTTATTTATCAAAGGGTATTTATTTAAAAATGTAGTTTTTATTTCTTTAATTTTCACCCTTTTGGGGGTCCGTAAAGTACTACCAGCTATGCTTGCCAGAATTTTGGAAAATAATGGGAAAAAACACAGAGTGGTAACTATAAATTTCATGATAGATTTTTGTTTTTAACTGAAAAGAATGGTGAGAAAAATAATAACATTGTAACTCATTAAAACTTTCATGTGATGGTTTGTTGGTTTCTTCTTCTTCTCCCTTCCAATCAGGATTCGAGCCACACTGTCTACTGAAGACTATTTGGTGCAAGTGCTGTGTGTGTAGACGGTTAGGAAAAGCTAACTGCCTGACAACCTAAAAGAGGGTGTTGACACCTTGAACTAGAATGGGCTACTGTCTCAGTAGTTAGTATTCTTGATAGCATGAGTTCAAACCCCAGTTTCAGAGGGGTGAGAATGACAAAGGGAATGGGGTGACATCGCCATCAGAGCAGTTACACATTAAGATTTTTTTAGTGTTGTTTGCTCTAAAACAAGTTAAAATGTAGTTCTATTTACAATAGCTTATTGTTAATTTGAACTAAAACTTTCCATTTTGTTTAAATGATAGATTTCTGGCAATCACAGTTGACAGTATTTTATTGTACATTTGATGTTTTTATAAATGTATTAATTTTTCATTGTATTTATTAATTTCTTTTACAGTATATGTAGATACACATAAAATTGGCCATTGTAGATGGCATTTTTAAAAACATTCATTCGCTTTTTGGTAACATGCTCACTGTTTTTTTTTTTCTGGTCCAGTTGCTGCTGTAAACTTTACTTGGAAACTGCTGATGTTACTTGACGATGATAAAACTTAAGAAATAGTGTTGTCTTATATGAAAGATAATTTGTGCAGAACTGCACTGCATCACACTGGGATGTGTACACCGTACATAATATATTTTCACTTCAATGTGCTTAATTGTCCAAATGACAGCCATAATCAGGGGTGAAAGTGGGCCAGAACGGTCAGGAACGCAGTTCCGGTTTAAGATTCAGGGCAGGAATGCTGGTCCGGTACACGGTGCTTCGATTCCAAAAATATGACGGCAACTGTCAAAACGTTATGTAAATTTTTTTTTTTTAAATGCTGAGCTGCCACACATGCATTTCATCTCCAAGAAGAAAACAATCTACCAACATCAGATTTACATGCACAAGTGTTAATAACAAGCATAATAAAGTGCTTGTGTAGCATAATCCGATATTCCACCGATATTTATTATTTATTTTATTCCACGGACGGCATGGAGGTTTCCCTAGTTGCTGCAGTTATCCGAGTCTGACGATGATGAGTCACGTCAATGTGCGAATGCACACAGCAAAGCGAAACGCCTGGACTCATTTAACCGTCCATTTGGCTGACATAGTGACATGTGATCAGCAGAGCTAGCTAGCGCATGTTTTCTGGAACAGCAACAACAACAAAAAAAGTTTTTTGAATTGATGCGACAAAAAAAGGGCAATGCAGCAGAAAATGGATCAAATCTTTAAGAGCAAGGAAAGAGCTGAGGAGGCTTATTTATCATATTTAGTTTTATTTGCTCTGATGGGGAGGTTCAGAACATCGTACCTGTCAATGTGCACTTTGGACTTATATTTGTTTATTTATGTTAGGCTACTTATTCATTTCCTTATGATTTAAAAAAGTCAATGTTTGCGCGATCTTCAAAATATATTCCATTTCACTCTGCATAATATAAGTCAATTGTATTTCTCTGAATGTATGTTACTTATATCTTTATTATTTAAACAAAAAAAAAGCAAAAGTAAATGTTGACATTAACTTCCATTTTAATATACATCATGTGTTCTTTAGTAGTTAAAATTTAGATTTAGCATTTAGTATGTGAGGAAATAAAAATTAGGAGATGGAGGTTGGGGTTATTGCTGTTTTTGTTAACTTTTATTTTGCAAATCATTGAAAAAATACAATTTTGAATGAAAATCAGTTTTTGTATGTGTTATAAAAATAACTGTGCCAAAACAGTTTTCTTTGCATTTCAGTAGTTTTAGGAGGTTTACCCCCCCTCCCCCCCAAAAAAGAACAGAACAAAATAAATTAAAAAAATTAATTACTACTAATAATTAATTTACAAATAAACAGATTATTCCACCTGATCTAAGCGTGTCTGTCAAAACCAGGCATTCATTTGAGTGATTCATTTTATATACATTTGTACCACAGTGTCCGACAAAAATGAACAAAATGCACCAAATGGTAACTTTTCAAATATAGCGCTATGATGAGAAAAAAAAAAAAAAAAAAAAAGAAAATTGTTCTTTTTGTCCTTCACTAGTTATTCCAATTCTCGCAGTCACAGCCTTCCTCAGAACACCAATGAGAGCAGGAAGGGTTTTCTTAACTTTTGTCTGCCTGCTTTATTTTGATTGCTGAGAGCATGTTAGTGCATGTAGATAATAGTCTGGGGTTGTCTTTTTTTTTGGATAGGTATGGGTGAGGCAGGGAATCCTTTGGTATCACAAAAGGGGAACAATGATAAAGGCAGGCAGAAAATGACGAACCTGCATCGTAAACGAAAGGAGAAGTTGAGAGGAGCCCTTCCTCCTCTTTTTCTTCCTCCATTAACCCCTGAAAGGCCTGGCTGCTCAGGTAGTGCTGATGCGACTCACTGCGGCCACTGACAGCATCTCCATGGGTGGCATCCCCCCGTTTACTTTTACCTGTGGACTCTGAGAGCTCAATGAAAGCCCTAATGTGTCATAAGTGACAGCAAAATGCCAACACTCTCATGCACTCACAGCATTCTCTGACAAACTGAAACAATAATTATAATTCTAACATAAAAAATAGAAATAATATTGATGGACTATTTGTTCTTGCTGCAACAGCGTCAATTAAATTAGGAGGGCAGCAACAAAGCATTGTTGGTATCCTGGCAGCCTCAGAGGCAGCCGAGTGTGATTAGGCCGATTACCTACATGGCTGAATTGTCAAAACGTGTCCAAGGGGAGAAGTAGGAAATGTTTGATAAAGAATCTTTTGAGGCCGACTGACAGCACCTAGTGAGTGAGCATCAATTTATGGATGAAGGCACAAAACAGAAAGTTCCCAGTGTTCATCGGAGGCCAGGGAATCCAAAATGAACTCTTTTTATGAGGCTGACTTTGCCTCAGTGATGGCGCAAGCACAAAGCGACCAACAAAGGACGGCAGTAAAGGGGGAGTTGTGACAAGATAGCGACACAAAGAGAGAATCAACTTTCATGTGGCTCAATGCAGGCAGGAGCCCGGCCCAGCTGTTTTTAATGGCAACGCATTGACAGGAGGGCAGGCTATTTTTAATCGCGTGCACTTCTTTCAGGCCCGCACACAAAACCCCCCTTTCACCCAGCTTTGTGGCTAACCTGTTGTGACCTGCATTCAAGGCTGTGTCGGGGTCGCCTGCACAATGGTCACTGAGGGGAAGGGGCTACATGAACGTCTGCAGCTGGATATCCAGTCAAAAGATTAAAATTCCCGCGTGTAGGACCACCGCCATCAGACCTCCGCCATGGACAATATTTGACAAAAATCAATGTGACCACATGAAAAAGAACACTCGTCACCATTTAAAGTCACTGTTACTTTATTACATTTCTAGGCGAATAAGGTGCTAATGGCTCTGCAAACAGGCACACAAAGAATGTACAAACACATCAGGAAACAAAGGGCTCTTATAACAGGGCTTGGGATCTCGATGAAAAATTCAAACAATATTAAATGGGGAGTGTCAACAGCAGACACACTTGTGCTGAGGGCCCTTCAAATAGAGCGAGTAACTCAGCACACACATTACACCGCCACAGTTCAGCCTCTTAGTGTAATGATGATGGCAGCTTTAACCAAGGCATAGCTTTTTAAAACCTCCTGTCCTCTGAGCACTCTGCTGTCCTCCGGCTTTTGGCTGTTAAAGAAAAGGAACGTGGGAGGACACGCTCTGTCCAGGCATGTCATTTCCACCTCGATTTACCTGCAAGTGAGCGCCACGGGTCACCTGGATTCCTCGTGAGCTTTCCCTACCTTCCCCGGTGACCACTTCATCAGGAGCCGTGCTCCTGAAAGACGCAGATTAAGATATCAGTGGTGAGGGATTCCAACTGTTCTCGTGCATAACACGAAGCAGTAATACCTCCTGACAGGGAAGCTTTAGCACCAGGTTCACATTCTCACATCCATCAGTGATCACTCATCCCAGGAAGGCGGAAAAAGAAACAACTCACATAAATATGTGGACCCCACGGGCTGGCACACATGGCAGAAAGAGTTCCGAAGGAAGGGTGCTAGACAAAGGACCACTTTTTGAAAACGTTCAATAGAAATGACAGAACATGGCATAATGTGCAATTTAAAGCATCCTGGCATTTACCGAACAAGAGCAATATTGGGAATAAGGGTTATTTACTTATTCATTTATTTATTTATATTTTTATTCATTTATTTATTCATTTATTTAACTCTTTCAGGCACAGCGGTCATACAGTGGACAACTATTCAAAAGTTGACACCTAACCTCTTCAACCATTTATAGGGCAAGTGACTATTTTAGGTCAAACTCACTGGGTCAAAAAAAAAAAATGGCGGAAAACACTCAGGTGGCATGAAGTTCTGCTCTGAGACCCCCAATTTGGCCAAATTTCAAAATTGTCCTATATGCATATGTGATGCATCATTTGAAAGCTTAAAATCTCTATTTTTTGGGGGAACATTTTTTTTTTTCGAACAGGAAGGCATTTTTTGACACCTTAAAAGTAGGTCAAAACAGGTGAGTGAAAAATAGACATTTATGAGACCTTTAAAATTTTCTTTAAGTTCCTTATTTAAAAAAAAGGTTTTGGACATCTTGGTATATAATAAATAAGAAACACTTCAAGATGATCTCCTCTGTCTACTCAAGTCTTTGATAATCATTATGTGTGCACTAAGACATGTGGGTGGTTGTACAATAATAAAAGAAATTGGTGTGTGAGTAAATGTAGATTTAATTTAGCCCTATTTTATTTTGTAAATAAACATGGCCAAACGGGGAGGTAATGATAACGTGACTGCATCAAGTTTTTGATTTGGCTTGATTTTAATCTGTGCAAAGAAAAATCATTTCCAGCGGAATTTTTGAAGTTAAATTCAAATACCGTAATATTTTCATTTTTGTACTGGGCTTTTAAAATATTTTTTCAATTATGATTAAAGAATGTGTATGCAAAATACAATTCAGCGATAGTTATTAGGTAGATATCCGTGACCTTATTTACAGACACTATTTTTTCCATTGTAACATAATTTTAAAAAAGTTTTAAAATATGCGAGTGAGTAATTTTATAAAGTCGTTTTTTTTTTACGTTTTTTTAAATATTAGACATTAATTAATGATTTTAAGCCAAAGATGATAGACATTTAGAATAGAAAAAATATTATTACCTTCTTTTTATGGCTGGGTAGAAACAAAAGCTGTTGCGCAGTGTCTGTAAACGGGGGTCTCCAGGGTAAAATGGACAAATTAAAAATTGTCCAGGGGCATAATGCACGATGAAACTGCTATGACAGCATATAGACATTTTGTTCTATCAAACACAACCGTTCTTTTGGCTTAAAATACAGCAGTTTATTTTGAAGAGGGGTGCAAGAGCAGAAACTGCTTTTTGCCTTGTCTGTGTTTTCCATACAGTACATACAGTGGGGAGAACAAGTATTTGATACACCGTCAATGGGTTTTCCCATTGGCAGTGTATCAAATACTTGTTCTCCCCACTGTATATAGTGTATCCCAAAAGTGAGTACACCCCTTGCATTTTTGAAGATATTAAAGTATATATTTTCATGGGACAACACTGACACAATGAAACTTTGACACAATGAAAAGTAGTCTGTGTGTAGCTTATATAATAGAGTTAATTTATTTTCCCCTCAAAATAACTCAAAATATAGCCATTAAAATCTAAACCCCTGGCAACAAAAGTGAGTACACCCCTATGAAAAAATGCACATCCTAAATGTCCAAATTGACTACCGTATTTTTCGGACTATAAGTCGCAGTTTTTTCATGGTTTGGCTGGGGTTGTGACTTATACTCCGGTGCTACTTATATGTGAAATTATTAACCCATTATTATTATATCATTTCACATGTTATTTTGGTGTTTTGGAGTGACACTGATGGTTTTGTAAACTTGTTAGCCTGTTCTTTATGCTATAGTTATTTGAATAACTCTTAATAGCTTTGTTACGTTATCATACCAGCCGTGTTCGCATTTCGTTGTTCATGCATCATGTAACATTATCATACTGTACACTTTCAGCATGTTGTTCTCTGTTGTATTTTTATTTTAAATTGCCTTTCAAGATGACATATCTGTTCTATGTGTTGGATTTTATCAAGTAAATTTCCCCCAAAAATGCGCCTTATACTCCAGTGCGACTTATATGGTTTTTTTTTTCCTCTTCGTTTGGGCATTGTATGGCTGGTGCGACTTGTACTCAGGTGTGACTTATAGTCCAAAAAATACGGTACTGCTTGTCATTTCCCCTCCAAAATGTCATGTGACTTGTTACAGGAGTGCTGTCAGCATTGCTGTACAGATTGAAGAGGTCGGAGGTCAGCCTGTTAGTGCTAAAAGGTACACAAGAAAGCCCACCCGTCTCATCAGACCATAGGACATTGTTCCAGTAATCCATGTGCTTTGTTGACATGTCTTCGCAAACTGTTTGCGGGCTTTCTTGTGTACCGTCTTCAGAAGAGGCTTCCTCCTGGGGTGACAGCCAATGCACACCAATTTGATGTAGAGTATGGCATATGGTCTGTGCACCAACAGGCTGGCCCGCCACCTCTTCAATCTCTGCAGCAATGCTGACAGCACTCCTGTAACGAGTCACATGACATTTTGGAGGGAAAATGACAAGCAGTACTCAATTTGGACGTTTAGGGATGTACGTAGTTACCATGCGGTGTACTCACTTTTGTTACCAGGGGTTTAGATATTAATGGCTAGTTATTTTAAGGGGAAAATAAATGAACTCTATTATATAAGTTGTACACAGACTGCTTTTTATTGTGTCAAAGTTTCATTTTGTCAGTTTTGTACCATGAAAAGATATATTTAAATATCTGCAGAAATGCGAGGGGTGTACTCACTTTTGTGATACACTGTATGTAAAATTTAAGTTTATTCCCTCACCTCTCCCCCATCTCTCGCTGGTAGGGTAAGTGGATGTTCATCACAAGCTCAGGTCCTCTACCAGAGGCCTGGGAGCTTGAGGATCCTACGCAGTATCTTAGCTGTACCTTCTTTGGATGTCTGATGTTTCTCCAGGCATCTGCTGGAGCCACTTTTCTTAAACTAAAGCATTTGTTACTCCTACACTGCAAAAACACACCACCTTAAAACTAATTAAATCCCCCTGCTTTCAGTGCAAATCTACTGGATATAAGCGAAATTATCTGCCAGTGCTTCAAGTAAATTTGACAGAGATTTCTTGAAATAAGAAAAATAGCTATCTGAAAATAATTTTTACACTTATTTTAAGCAAAAAGGGGGAAAAAGCTTGTTTGTCAGAAATGTTCTTAATTCAAGAATAGATATTCTTCAAAACCTTATTTGAAAGCCAATTTTTCTTAATTTAAGTGAAACATAACCAACTTTTAAATGTATGTGCTGTAGGAGCCTAAATAACGTTTTGTTAATTATTCATGTTCGTTGTGAATAATTTGTTTTGATTCAATGTGATAGGCTTGTGATTTATTTATTTGATTTATAAAACGAGCTGTGACGTCACGTTTTACGACGTAGGCGGAAGGAGCTGTGTGTGCGGCAGGTGCGCTAGGGCATAAGGAAGAGAGCCACACAGTTTTTTGACCTCTCTCTCTCTCTCTCTCTCTCTCTCTCTCTCTCTCTGTAACGTTCTATATTTCTCTCTTTTACGGTCAAAGTGGATAATTTTTCATTTCCTCATTATTCTCTCTGTTTGCTCTTTTGTTCACGTTTTGGATATCGCTCTGTGGAGTCGTTTTTTGTTGGATTAAATGATTGAACTCAATACAAACAGTGAGAGTCATTTTTGCCGCTGTCCGGCGGGCTTGTGAGGAAGCGAGGAAGAGAGCGTCGAGCTGGGGCCTTTTTTGTTGGTTGGAACCTACATGTGCTAAATAAGAAAAATAGTGATATTTACTAAATGTAAGTGGAATATCTGACACAATATTCTGTTAACTAGTCTGCAACAATCCAAACAAGATGGAGAAAATTATTTGACTATAGATTTAATAATATTTACCGTAATTTTCGGACTATAAGCCGCTACTTTTTTCCCTCATTTTGTATCCTGCGGTTTATGGTCCAATACGGCTTATTTTTGGATTTATTGGGTTAATAGGTAATACTTTATTTAACAACTGTGTCATAAGACTACCATATGACCGTCATAATTATGACATGACACTATCATGGGCATTAATGAATGCTTATGACCGATGTCATTAAGTGTCATCTGGCAAATTATCTCACTAACCCAATCTATGTCCAGCTTGGATCTTTTACATCCATTAAAAAGTGAGATAATTTGCCAAATGACACAAAATGACATCTGCCATAAGCATTCATTAATGCTCATGGCAGTGTCAAAATTATGAGGGTTTTATGACAGTCTTATGGCGCCACTGTCAAATAATGTGCTACCAAATACCATAATTAGCAACTAATAAAACAACTGGAACAGTAACTGAAGAAATAATTTGCACAGAACATGAATTTTAATTGTTATTTATATCTGTATCGCTGCAATGCATGCTAGTAGGCATGTTGGACAACAACAGTGTTTACAGCAGGTGGCAGCAGAGGTTGACCGTTTCCTCCAAGGGAGCAGTGATGGCCAAATGAAGCTTCCTGAAGCAATGAAGCTTTTCAGCCAAATGGTTCAAAGCTTCATGGTGGTTCATTTGGTCTAATGACATTCTTATGATGCCGCTGTCAAATAAAGTGTTACCGGTTATCTTTTGGTGTAAATATCCCATAATACAGTGAGGACAGCTGCGGCTTTTAGTCCTGTGTGCCTTATCTATGAACAAATGCCGTTTTCGTGCCAAATTTGGTGGGTGGTGGCTTATACTTAAGTGCGCTTTATAGCCCGAAAATTACGGTATCTGATTAAGACGTTATAAATTTGAAGTTTAGTTAAAATGAGTGCCCTGTAAGGGTTAAAAAAAAGGGAAGAATTTGACTTTTTAGGATTATTACCAATAATTTTGGATTTATGTGTAATCCCTAACAAACAAAAATATGACTTAATCCTACAGGTAAACATATTAACAATCACAGATGATCCGAAAGTTTTGAAATGCTATAATACTGTATATCCTCCTCCACCGCTCACCATCTGTAGGCATACTTTACCAAGTGGGAGGAGCGAACAAAGGAAGTAGAGACAGCAGGTGTGCTGTTATCACCCCCATAAACTGGTCGTAACAAGGCCGCTGGACAATCAACAGGAAATGAAGCCATGCAGCTGAGTGTGATAGGAGCCTCATGAACATCGAACAATATTTTGCTCATATTTTGGTAGTGGATCACTTAGCGTTAACTTCAATATTAAAGCAGGATCACGATAGCTTTTGGGCTTGCTTTTGTTACAGAAGACATCGTTTTACTTAAAGTGGTTTGACATGTGTCTACATTTCTTTGATGAGTAGCCAACTGCTCTTTACGCCACCTGCCTCGCCTTACCTGTCCTTGTGTTCATTGAGTAAAAACTCCCTACTTCCTACTGTACAGAGCCGCAGCACATCCTCCAAATCCCCACAACAACCCCCACTCCAAGAAAAAGAGTGACTTTTGCAACAGACAGAAGCGAGGATATAAAGAAGGAGAGTTGTTTTCTTTTCAGTGTCTCCCATGGCTAAATCTGGGGTAAACCCACTAATCCCGCTTGGAGTGATGACTCACAACGGGTGTGGCCAATGTGTTCCCAAAGATATGGTTTCCACAGTTGGAATATCAGTAGGAATGTTGGTGTTGGCTCTGTAAATCATATTGTGTGCCATCTAATAATTTCATTTTACAGCTGCCCAAAGTTACTGTTATCAGAAATACAGGATGAGACATAATCAGATGCATGGTTTGAGATCGATTAGACATGTATGCTAGTGTGTTCTTGGATTGCTTGTGCATTTATGAGTACAAGAGAATCGGGCCCACCTTATAATTATTACATGTATGTTTGGCATGGAGAAAGCCGATGGGAATCATCAGTTAGCCCAAAGGCAGGTGGGCGGCCTCCCTCTCCCACTTCCCAGTGTCTTAGTTGTAATGCATCCCTCCACTAACAGGGATCAAGGTATTAGGGATTCAGGTTATTTGTATTGATTTTATGTGCTGTCATGCCGGCTTTGAGGATGCCCTCATATTTGTGGAAATTGCAAATTCCACCTCGGAAATGTCACCAGCATTTAATCTCTTCGCGAGTGGTCAATATGGGACCCTCTCCACTCTACTCTGGTCCAGCCGCGTTTATTAAACAGAGACCACAGACTCCCTCAGTTACCATGACATCACGTAGAGTGGATTGAGATTGGCCAGATGAGAAGGAAACATGGGAGGAAGAAAGTCGAACGTTAATTACCTTTCGATGAGATCTTTGTATCGGTGGTTATTATTATTGCGTATGGATGTCGAGCATTGATCCTGTATTAGCCTCAGCGTTAAAGGTGTATTAATTTCAAATCATTTTTCATCGCAAGTTCATTCAAACAGTTACATTAGACCAGGAGCCGTATGCAAGTGGAGGTCATCATTATTATTCCACGAGGTCTCTTCAAGGGCTCTAAAAGCAAACGACGGCTATCATTTGCATGTGATTTCCATCTTTGCTTTTCCACATCATAGCAAATGTTTCTCTTTCTCCGCTATTTACAGGAATGGCTGGGTCACCCCCCCTTCGCTCCTCTCTCCGTCGGCCGCAATCAAATTTACTCTGGCTTGAGTACACGTTTAGTGGGGACCATTTGTTTGAGGCAAACACTTAGGGCCCTCGTACGTCATTGACCAGTGTCCACAAATATAATCCTATCAAGTTCAATCTGAGGATGTCCTATGCCATTGTTTTCCTAATGCAATAAATGGAAATAATCCCACCAGTCATGTTTTATATAGACTCAACTCCACTTTTGTAAGTGCATTAAGGGCTTCCACTCCTTTTTGTTTGTTCCACTGTTGATAATTTTGTGATTGTTTCACCGACACCCGCTTGTTGACATGCAGCTCGGTATTTACAGTTCTACTAGAGGACGATCTCCGCTAACAAACATGAACCGGCGTGCGCGAATGCGCCCTTTCTTGCTTGTTGATAAAGCCCTGCTTCTCATCGAAGCCCTCAGTTGACATGTACCTACAGAGAAAGCCTTAGCAAAACAAGCCGGACCCTTGTAAATATGCATTGCCCAACAGTGGCACACGCGCTGTTGGCTTACACACTGCAAGTGATGTTTTTCTTTTTACCTCCAAATTTGCTCGGAAAACTAATCATGGTCTGATAAAGCCCATGGTAAATATGGAAGAGATTGACACCCACATGTCAAAGTTTACATAGCCGGACCAAGTGTACATATAGGGCGAGAGAACTGTGGGGCCGTGCGGCACAGGGCTGGCCTGACCTCAGTTAGTCTGTGCCGATGAAACGGACGCTTTGTGAAGGAGGCACACCGCAGGAAGATTACTCAAAGACTTGCTCCGAAAAGTTAGATTGTGTGAAAATCAACTTTCCGTGTGGGAAAATTTGACAACGCAACGCGTTTGCCCTTCATAAAACTGTCAACAAAGACACTATTGTTGCACTGTTGTTTTAATGCCATACTTTTCTTTGTCGAAATAGTGTGTCTCCGTTTTCTCGCTAGAGTGACTGTCAGCCATCCAATTGTTTGATAATCCACAGCAAAGACAGTGCAGCTAACACAAAAGGTTAACCCTTGACTGATGTGTCTGATGTTAATCTATAGATCAATTAGGGAGAGGCACACTGGGTCAAGCTACAGATATTGCGATGGCTATTAGTTGGCCGCTCTGCCATTATTACACAGTCACATGCTCAAACATTGCAGTGGCTTGGTATGCGAGGCACAGATGCTGAGGGTAAACAGACAGGCCTACAAGGATTGGACAAAATATTGATCTGACAGCAGATGGGAACCTTGATATCAGCCCTTCCCTTCTTCTGCTGTCTCTGTATTCTTTTTTCTGCCTTTGTGGCAAAAACACTTTCTTTTGCTTATGTTGATATGTTATTATCGACATTTTATGATTTGAATAGATGCTAAATGTGACCTGACAGTATTCAGGCGCAGGGCCTTGAAAACAGAAAAAAAGTTTACAGTAAAGTACAGTAAAAAATTTGTCAAATAAAAAATTTAAATCTCCAATTCTCATAAATACATTTGATGATTTATAAACTGGAAAAAAAAAACTAATTCAATATTTCCTCTTAAGTAAAACAGTTTAAATTCATTTGTGTATTAATTATGTGCATACATCTCTTAGAAAATAAACATAATGTGAATGAATGTAAAATACGGGATATTTTAGTTCTGGATTGCAATTTGTGTAAGATAATCCATTTGAATAACTTAAAGACCACAAATTGAAGACATGACACAAACGCTTTAAATGCATCGATTGTAACATCAATTTTAATTATTGTTTCATCATATGTAAAGAAAATACAGTACAGTAGATTCAATCACAATCTTAATTCATCAGTCAACATAGAACCAGTAAAAATAAGCCAATAGCGAATCTACCTTTAGAAACATATTAGTGCTTTGTTTTTAATGAAACTTTCATGATTAGTCTTAAGAAAGATTAAAGGGTCAATATAAAGAGGTACTTCGACATACGATCGCTTCGACACAAGATCTTTTTGACATCCGGCGTACAGTGGGGCAAATAAGTATTTGGTCAACCACCAATTGTGCAAGTTCTCCTACTTGAAAAGATTAGAGAGGCCTGTAATTGTCAAAATGGGTAAACCTCAACCATGAGAGACAGAATGTGGGAAACAAAACAGAAAATCACATTGTTTGATTTTTAAAGAATTTATTTCCAAATTTGAGTGGAAAATAAGTATTTGGTCACCTACAAACAAGCAAGATTTCTGGCTGTCAAAGAGGTCTAACTTCTTCTAATGAGGGCTAATGAGGCTCCACTCGTTACCTGTATTAATGGCACCTGTTTTAACTCATTGTCGGTATAAAAGACACCTGTCCAAAATCTCAGTCAGTCACACTCCAAACTCCACTATGGCCAAGACCAAAGAGCTGTCGAAGGACACCAGAGACAAAATTGTGGACCTGCACCAGGCTGGGAAGACTGAATCTG
This sequence comes from Corythoichthys intestinalis, assembly GCF_030265065.1. Taxonomy (NCBI): domain Eukaryota; kingdom Metazoa; phylum Chordata; class Actinopteri; order Syngnathiformes; family Syngnathidae; genus Corythoichthys; species Corythoichthys intestinalis. The sequence continues at coordinate 18,894,488 of NC_080409.1, forward strand.
CAATAGGTAAAACGCTTGGTGTAAAGAAATCAACTGTGGGAGCAATTATTAGAAAATGGTAGACATACAAGACCACCGATAATCTCCCTCGATCTGGGGCTCCATGCAAGATCTCACCCCGTGGCGTCAAAATAATAGCAAGAACGGTGAGCAAAAATCCCAGAACCACACGGGGGGACCTAGTGAATGACCTACAGAGAGCTGGGACCACAGTAACAAAGGCTACTTATGAGTAACACAATGCGCCGCCAGGGACTCAAATCCTGCACTGCTAGACGTGTCCCCCTGCTGAAGCCAGTACACGTCCAGGCCCGTCTGCAGTTCGCTAGAGAGCATTTGGATGATCCAGAAGAGGACTGGGAGAATGTGTTATGGTCAGATGAAACCAAAATAGAACTTGTTGGTAGACACACAGGTTCTCGTGTTTGGAGGAGAAAGAATACTGAATTACATCTGAAGAACACCATACCCATTGTGAAGCATGGGGGTGGAAACATCATGTTTTGGGGCTGTTTTTCTGCAAAGGGACCAGGACGACTGATCTGTGTAAAGGAAAGAATGAATGGGGCCATGTATCGAGGGATTTTGAATGAAAATCTCCTTCCATCAGCAAGGGCATTTAAGATGAGACGTGGCTGGGTCTTTCAGCATGACAATGATCACTAAAACACAGCCAGGGCAACAAAGGAGTGGCTTTGTAAGAAGCATTTCAAGGTCCTGGAGTGGCCAAGCCAGTCTCCAGATCTCAACCCCATAGAAAATCTGTGGAGGGAGTTGAAAGTCCGTGTTGCCCAACGACAGCCCCAAAACATCATTGCTCTAGAGGAGATCTGCATGGAGGAATGGGCCTAAATACCAGCAACAGTGTTTGAAAAGCTTTTGAAGAGTTACAGAAAATGTTTGGCCTCCGTTATTGCCAACAAAGGGTACATAACAAAGTATTGAGATGAACTTTTGTTATTGACCAAATACTTATTTTCCACCATGATTTGCAAATAAATTCTTTAAAAATTAAACAATGTGATTTTCTGTTTTTTTCCCCCTACATTCTGTCTCTCATGGTTGAGGTTTACCCATGTTGACAATTACAGGCCTCTCTAATATTTTCAAGTGGGAGAACTTGTACAATTAGTGGTTGAGTAAATACTTATTTGCCCCACTGTAACTGCACTGCATCAATTAATCCACAGTATTTATTCATTTAATCTTTAAATAAAATTTGAATATTTATGCAATGGTATGCTACATATGAAGTTAATTAATTCCAGGACCTTGTGTGTAAGTCAAAATGGTCATAAATCGAGCAGAATTTTCCCATTAGAATACATTATAATTCCATTAATTCATTCCACAACCCGAAAACCTACACTAAATCATCAATAAATGCTGCCGGTACTATTGCAAATAGCAATTACACAGGGCAAAACAAATAAATTATGACTAAAAATCGGCATAATAATATAATAATAATAATACCTGTAATAATGCAAATCGAGTTCTAATGTGGCTGATGTGTTTTGCGTGGTATACCTGAATGCTCCACGTGGCCTACTTGACAGCGTGAGAGAGGACATTTTACTTTCACTTTGTTCAGCTGCTGCAGACAGTAGGCATGTTGTGTTGCACAAGTTCTGAAATAAATGATTAAAAACCTGACGAAGCTGGCGATTTTGGGGGGGTTGTTACCACAATAATAATTGTCACCTTAACTTATAAAGAGGACCATCGAGATCGTAGACATTCTAAGGCTGTATTGTCGAGCCAGTTCACGTTCATATTTTTTTATCATTTCCATCTTCATTTCTATGGTAAGCCTCATCCTTTTCCTTTTACTCATTATTTGGCAATAATGGAGGCCAAAAGTTTTCTGTAACTCTTCACAAGCTTTTCACACACTGTTGCTGGTATTTTGGCCCATTCCTCCATACAGATTTCCTCTAGAGCAGTGATGTTTTGGGGCCGTCTTTGGGCAACACGGATTTTCAACTCCCTCCACAGATTTTCTATGGAGTTGAGATCTGGAGAATGGCTAAGCCACTCCAGGACCTTGAAATGCTTCTCACGAAGCCACTCCTTTGTTGCTCTGGCTGTGTGTGTGGGATCATTCCAATGCTGAAAGACCCAGCCACGTCTCATCTTCAATGCCCTTGCTGATGGAAGGAGATTTTCACTCAAAATCTCTCGATACATGGCCCCATTCATTCTTTCCTTTACACAGATCAGGCGTCCTGGTCCCTTTGCAGAAAAACAGCCCCAAAGCATGATGTTTCCACCCCCATGCTTCACAGTGGGTATGGTGTTCTTTGAATGCAATTCAGTATTCTTTTTCCTCCAAACACGAGAACCTGTGTTTCTACCAAAAAGTTCTATTTTGGTTTCATCTGACCATAACACATTCTCCCAGTCCTCTTATGGATCATCCAAATGCTCTCTAGCGAACCACAGATGAGCATGGACATGTACTTTCTTCAGCAGGGGGACACATCTGGCAGCGCAGGATTTGAGTCCCTGGCAGCGCATTGTGTTACTGATAGTAGCCTTTGTTACTGTGGTCCCAGCTCTCTGTATGTCATTTACTAGGTCCCCCCAGTGTGGTTCTGGGATTTTTGCTCACCGTTCTTGTTATCATTTTGACGCCACGGGGTGAGATCTTGCATGAAGCCCCAGGTCGAGGGAGATTATCAGTGGTCTTGTATGTCTTCCATTTTCTAATAACTGCTCCCAAAGTTGATTTCTTTACAGCGAGCGTTTTACCTATTGCAGATTCAGTCTTCCCAGCCTGGTGCAGGTCTACAATTTTGTCTCTGGAGTCCTTCGACAGCTCTTTGGTCTTGGCCATAGTGGAGTTTGGAGTGTGACTGACTGAGATTGTGGACAGGTGTCTTTTATACCGATAATGAGTTAAAACAGGTGCCATTAATACTGGTAATGAGCGGAGCCTCGTTAGACCTCGTTCGAAGAAGTTAGACCTCTTTGACAGCCAGAAATCTTGCTTGTTTGTAGGTGACCAAATACTTATTTTCCACTCTAATTTGGAAATAAATTCTTTAAAAATCAAACAATGTGATTTTCTGTTTTTTTTTTTTTTTTTGCACATTCTGTCACTCATGGTTGAGGTTTACCCATGTTGACAATTACAGGCCTCTCTAATCTTTTCAAGTAGGATAACTTGCACAATTGGTGGTTGACTAAATACTTATTTGCCCCACTGTAAATCCAGAGCAAAAATAATAGTAACCTAATCACAAAAAATGTTTGACGCAACTCTAGTATTCAATGTACAATGTTGTATCCACCAATAATATTCCAAGCCTGGAGGCGTTTTGTCCTCTCCCAGAATGCCAGACAAAGCGGGAAACACTTCTTTTGTTGCATTAAGCTCCGTATAAAAGAGTTGTCCACGAGGAAAGATGGATTGCAATTTTCCATTACTTCATTCAACGCTTCCCATTCACTTGCAGTGAATGCGATTGATGGTGAAATCTGAGGGGAGACACGAAGACACCTTTCGTGCCCGTCAGCAGAGTAGCAATCCTTTTTTTCTTGGTGACTGATCTCATAAATATTTTAGCTGATCACATGGCTCACGCTGGGAAAAATGTCAACAGGAATGACCTATTTAAGGAGTGATTCTTTCTTTTCTAAGGCAGGCAATAAGCAGCTCCTAAAATGAAAACACACAAGTGGTCTAAGCAGCTGAGAATAGCTTATTTCTTTTTAGGACATTTCAATTTTGGAAAGGGTTATGACGGGTCACATTTTTCTCCGGACTATCCCAGTGCTCCACATTGTGGGCAACTTGTACAAACAGCAATGATGGGTAATCCAACATTCCTCAATCCTGAAATCTGGGGATCATCACAGCAGGAGGTTGGAAGCATATTCATGTCTAATTATGGTTCTATATTAAATTTATTATGTCTCACTCGGGACCCGGAGGTCAATCAGCTTCGTGGCTGAACAGCATTGACAAGATGGACGCAGTGGCCGAACACAAATCTTGATCATGTAACGGAGGGATTATTCCCCAAATTTCTTATCATTCCCTTGGTTAAACAGGCCAGACGGGGGTGTGTCGTCACGACGCCTTCAAAAAGGACAGCGAGGCTGCTGATTACAGAAAAAGAGCTGCCAGCCCCTTGCTTCTCATTGCAGAAGCCTGTGGCTCAGCACAAGCCTCTGTGATAAAGTGGTATTTCCCGCATACAAAGGAGGCATCGGCCCTAATCCTCAACCTACCCACACCCCCTTCTTTCTTCCCAGCAAGGGAGCACAATGAGTGTAGACCTTGTCTTAATCCAAAGGTGGGCTATCACAATAATCGGGTAATACATGCTGATCAAAGACCATTCAATGCTAATCAAGACAACAGATCAGCATTATGATCTAATTAGGGACACCCCATGTGCCACTGGGGTGGAATGCCACAGCATTGTAACGTTACAGAGGATGACATTCAAATGGTAGAGCAGAACAAAGGGCTGGGATGTAATGCTGAGGTATAATCCTTGTTTAAACCTGTCCTGGTAAAATAGCAGACCATAGGCATTTAAATGACAGAAATTATTGCAAAATTGCACCTGTGCTATGAACCATTTTCATTCAAAGTTTGATTTCCTGAAAAATGTTCCACATCTTGTTTTGCAGTACATTAGCAGAAAGGTGCAATTTTCAACATTATTAGGATGATGAATATTTAGCAAGTGTCCATCTCACAGCTTGAAATTCACTCTTAAACTCACTCGAGACATTCACTGGCTCTGCTAGATTTATTCTGTACCGTGACACAGTATGCCTAATTAAGCATGAGCTATTAACCAATCTTTAAATCAATTACCCACTTCGGAAGGTGTTGTTCCCCCCTGGGAGGCGCATCGGTCACGCCTTGTCTGCACGGTTATCCCCTGCAACTCCAGAAATGTGGGTGGCCGCGGCTCTTTGAAAGCAGCACAATACAGCTCCTACATTTGGCTAAATCAGGAGATAGAAAAGTCTGCTGCAACAAGGCTCCTGGGAGGGGCTAATCCTATCAAAATGGACTCCTTTTATGAAAACAATAACAGGCAGCATCCACTAACGACAGTGCTGTTTTATATATGGAATGCAAGGTGAGCAGAAATCACAAGTGTGACATAAAAAAAAAAACCTTTGTGTGGCAAGCAAGCATCGACATCCTTTCCACATAGAACTAAAACAACAAGGCCATTTTTGGATTGAGCACTGTTTAGATACTCCTTAGCTACCAAAATAAAGGCCAGATGTTCAGGTAGGCATCTCTTGTGGCTACATGCAAGAAACATGTGCAACGATGGGAGGCGGTTGTGTCGACAGCTATCGCTTTGCAACTTGACTTTCCCTTTCAGGCAGCGTACAAAGAAAGGTTTAACCCTTTATTTGAGACTAAATGTACCAGATTTGTACTGTGTTGAATTTGGCACGACATCAGTAAGGTGCTGTTTGTGTGTGCGCGCGTGTGCAAAAAACAGTCAACGTCATTGGGGCTTGTCAACAATAATAAAGGCTTCAGAAAAATTAACTTTGGAAGTGTGGGCTCACTTTTTGGCAAGTTCAAGGTACTGCCTTACTTCATGATCAGATTATCATCGTTGTATAATCCTTAGCCTACCAATCGTAAGGGGAACCTGAGTATAATATATATTTAATAAGAAGCAACTACAGCTCATTATTACCAGTGTTGTTAATAACGGAGTTAGAGTATAATGGCGTTACTAACGGCGTTATTTTTGTCAGTAGTGAGTCATCTAATTAATTTTAACTGATTAACTTTTCCCATCTTTGCAACGCCGTTACCGTTACTGAGGATCTTAAGGCGTGCATTACTATGTATTACCGTATTGGCCCAAATATAAGACAGCCCTGATTATAAGCCTTTTTCAAGACTCAAGTTTGAAAAAATACTTTTTGAACACCAAATTACAGTACATCTGAAACATGATTATAACAATATGTTTGAGAGAAAAAGCATGTTATTTTGACTCATTTAAATCTTAATATCTGAAAATTTAAATTTGTAAACTAAAGTGCAATCATATTCGTAAATGAATGGCTTCTGGTTTTTGAAATGTAAATAAACCAATCTATTGTGATAAAACCACAAAATTGCAATAACTGCATCAACCATCAAAGTGAAGTATTACTGTAACTGTAGTCTTGAAACAAATCTGAATAAGGAAAAACATTGCAATAAAATAATGCAAACTGGTTAAACTTGAGAGTAGCTGAGATCTGTCATGACAGAACATAGCTTCAAAGATATCTGGCGCCATCTAGTGTCGTGAATGGGTATAATGTCTACACCGCGAATATAAGACGACCCCCACTTTTTCAGTCTTATTTCAATGCAAAAAACACCGTCTTATATTCGGGCCAATACGGTACTACATTGGTTGAAATACACGAGAAATGTCTGAGGGACACGGAGAGAGCAGAGGGGGAGAGGGGACGAGGGGAAGGGGGTTGTGACGCCGTTGCAAACGCGATGCTAGGTGGCTCGGAGCGTTAGCATAGCATTCGGGTTCTTGCTAGCATTAGCATGTAGCTTGGTGAGCATCATACTAAACGCTCGGGATACATTTTACTACAGTTTGTGGCGTTCAGGTGGGTACAATTAATTGAAAATAATGGACTGTTTTCCTGTTCAGTATGCATTACCATCACCAAGTGGGCGCTGTCCTTGTAGATGCTACAATATAATAATAATTTTTGGTTTTTCTATTACCAAATATAGTCACTTGCTCTAAACTTTTCTTGAATGACGTATCCATAAACCGTATGTGATTTTTTTTTTTTTTTTAAATCAAAACAACTAGAGCAAATATAGAAGAGGGAAGAGATTTAAGCCTCACCTGCATATTGAAAAATATCTATATATATTAAGTGTGTTACAGTACATACAAGTCACGCTTTAGTACAACAGGAAAAAGGCTTTTTTCTCGCTGCATTTGAAAGTTTTTATATCATTAGACTTTTATATAGATGAAATTGTAAAAAATGTAAAAAGGGTCACCTACGTTTCTTAAAATGAAAAACAGTTCAATTCAATCAGTTACTACAAACATATTTGATGTGAAAAACTAATTACTCTTACGTTGAGGTAACTGAGTTACTAACTCACTTTTTCGTAGAAGTACTTTGTAACTGTAATTAATTAGTTTTTTTAGTTAGTTTAGTTTTTTTTGGTGTTTTTTTTAGTAAGATTAACAACACTGATGATTACATCAGTGACCAATTTTCCCAATACAAATACACAGTATATTTAAACTTTGTTTTCACCTTCTTAACAGTGTATGTGCCACAAGTAGCTTTCTTTCGACATACTTACTGTATATTTTAAGTGTAAAAATAAATGTAACCACTCTTATTTGTAATCGCAATAAAACACTTTTGCTTACTTTTACAAGTGACATCTGGCGTTTGTTTTTATTTCTTTTCTTCACATTTTTTTTTTTTTTACTGTATAGCATTAGTTGAAGATGGTCCATGTAGTAATAAAGTGTTGCAAAGAAATCGCCACAAGTGAACAAAAAAGCAATATATGTACACCTCAATCCTGTGAGGTAAGTGGAAGTCTGGTAAGACATCATCCAAGACTGAGGTCCATCTTAAGGAAAAAGTTTCATTTTAAAAAACAAAACAAACAAAAAACATCACAAAAAGCTCAAGAAAATCAAAGCAAATGACATGAGTTAATTCCTTGCATCTCTGAATTGTGATGTGAGGTACGCTAACATGTTGTGTTATCTTATGTATGATAAAGCTTGAATGACGAGATGTCATGAGTTTAGGGGTGTTTCACAGGAATAACTTGATTAAAAAAACAAACAAAAAAAAGCAATCCTTGATAAAAATAACCCAATTAAAAAGAGCTCCCAATGCATAAATTTCATGTAATATGCTTTATACACATATTAAAAAGTAAAGTTTGGCATTTTGGAGTTGGCGTGCCCATACAAGCAGTTGTAACTAGACCGGATTAGTCTTCGTGCCAATGTGATGACTTTTAATTGTGTTAAAAAAATAAAGAAAAAGAGAAAGAAAGATTCAAATACAAAACAAGAGAAGAAATATTTAAAGCAGCCTGACATTTGAGCGTCGTCACAATCCGAAGTGTACACGCTGTCCCGTGTGGGTCAGCTTCGGGCTCAGTCCCCACCCCCATCCTAAGTCCAACTCCCACACACAGGCAGGGACAAAAAGGCCCACCTCAGTGTGGCCCTATCAATGTCACTGCTTTGTGCGGCAGTCTTTCAGGGTACATGAAGTGTCTTTAGCAACAATGAGATCAATAGCCCAGCCAACTGTGCAGCAGCTCGGAGCAAGTGAGGCCCCCGCTGAGCTGCAAGACGGAGCAGATAAAGCTACTACCAGCTCACACGTCTGATCTGTATCTCCATCTACTTGTGCACACTCAGCTCTGGCCAGCAACTTTTTCTCTCACGTGTTTGCTGTATCGGAAAAACAGCCGCTTGCAATCATGGTGCAATATTGATGTGACATATCACCCCAAATGTCCCTGAGGACTTTCAAAGTTTTTTGTGTACTCTGCTGAGCCAGATCTTTCCTGACAGTGACCTCAGTCAGCTTATAGGTACGCTGCATTGGACAGGTCAGTGCCATTGATTTCCCATTGCCTCTTGGCACAATAAAGAGTGTCAACGTACCATTGAGATGTGTCCTTGAGCAAAGAGTAACACGTCAACTCGGTGAACAAACTCTCTTGAGGAAAAGAAGAAACACATTTGGTGTCATATGACAATTGTAGTCTCGTTTTCAACTTCAACTTTTATTATTATGAATAATCACAGACCACCAAGTTAGACACTGAAGCTTTTTCTTTGCACTCAACAGAACAAGTCTAATTTACCGTCATCGGCTTTTTTTGTTCAAACAGGGGCTGGTCTTTGTGATATAATCCTCGTTGTATAGATGAAATAGAGTCTCGACAGGCAGTGGCAGGATTATGTGAAAGCCTTTTCCAGTGCTGTATCTTTTGTGAGATTTCACTTGAGAAACGGCAGGTTGATGACAAAACAAAATGGAAGCAGGAAATGTACTGCCTTGCCAAGGGAACAATTATATTTACTGAGATTTTCTTTGCTCTGCAGCACATACCCTCTGAAGCTGAAAAAATACAAAAGAATCATTTCATGGCTGCTTCTTTAGACAGTGATTTTAAACAGCACACAGCAGAGAAATGCCTTTATTTCATATTCTGCCTTGTTATCCTTCCAAAATGCCAAGCATAATGTCAAGCAATATCTGACCAAATGACCTTAATTTAAAGGGCTGCCACTGATGTCAACATGGAGTAAATATCAAGTTGCAAATGTGCATTGATTGTTTAGATGCTCCAGGTGACAGCGTGCCAGCAGAGGGAACTTTTGTTTACCCCTCAAATTTCACCGATAAAAAAAGAGGTGACAAAGCTTGAATGGAGATATTGCACTTGACCTTAGAAGAAAATTAGAGCTAACAGTCTAAAAAAAAAAAATCATCTGCTTAAGCAGGCATCTTTACTATACTTCAGCTGCCTCAGCATTGTATGTGTGTTTGCAGCTCAATAAGGAAATGAGATGTAAATTGCTGCATACGTCTACAGCATACCGTATTAGCCTGAATATAAGACGGCCCTGATTATAGATGACCCCCTCTTTTTCAAGACTCAAGTTTGAAAATACTTTTTGAACACCAAATTAATTTTTATACAGAAAATATTTACAGTACATCCGGAAAAAAAAAAGATCATAACAATATATTTGAGAGAAAAAGCATGTTAATTTGCCTCATTCAAATCTCAATATCTGAACATTTAAATATGTAAACTAAAGTGCCATCACATTCGTAAATGAATGGCTTCTGGTTTTTGAAATGTAAATAAACCAATCTATTGTGATAAAACAACAAAATTGCAATAACTCCATTCCCCATCAAAGTGAAGTGTAACTGTAACTGTAGTCTTGAAACAAATCTGAATGAGGAAAAACATTGCAATAAAATAATGGAAACTGGTTAAACTTGAGAGTAGCTGAGATCTGTCATGACAGAATATCGCTTCAATGATATCTGGCGCCTTCTAGCGTCGTGAATGGGTATAATGTCTCGACCGCGAATATAAGACGACCCCCTCTTTTTCAGTCTTATTTCAATGCAAAAAAACACCGTCTTATATTCGGGCCAATACGGTAATTTACAAAGGTTGTTCAGTGTTTTGATATAGAAGATCCCTTTGTTGTAATAAATGTACAAACTATTCAAAACATTTCTTTTATTCCACTTTTGTAAGAAGGTTCTGAAAATATATGGAATGCATTAAATGCTGAAAACCGCCTGTCATTGCCGACAACAAAGCGTAGCCTAATAGATGTTAGTATGGATGTAAAGAGGACAAAAAGAAGCAGCCCTCTGTTGTCCACAAACGATCTGGTGTAACTAAAAATGAATCCATTAACTTCAGACTGTTTACTTTGTACTTTTGGCTGTGAAGGCAAGGAGCATTTAACAAAAAAGTTGCAGAAGCCAAGGCCTCAACTTCTTTCACAGGCCACGTTTTTTCCGCTTTTTATAAAGTCACAAGCCAAGCGACCTGGCAGCAAAGCGTGAGGAGAGAATGGACGGAATGAGGAGACAAAACCAACACAAAAACGGTAACATCTGCAGCCGCTTCCAGGCAGACAGTTGGATGTGAATAACTCAGCACTTTGTGCCCTGACCTTGGTGAACAAAGAGAGGGGGGACATGCCTCAGGAGCAGAGTGGGTCATCCTGGGATGCAAGCATCCATAATGTTATTTCGGCAGGTTGGGACTAACTACGCTAAATGCACTGCATGCCACTTATCATCATTTTGAGTGTTAAGCTGTGCGTGTGCCTACAACGCGATATTAAAAAACTAACGTGGTTTAATACATGTCTAGATTCATATCAGTCCAAAGTTAGAAAAGGCAAATTCCTCCCCATCAAAATCAAAGGGCGACACAACAAAGCAACTGTGTACTTCACGACTTAAATCTTACAAGTTCCTAATCCTTCTGAAGTCCACATAGGACCCTTGGTCTCCATGGCAACAGTCGGGCATTCAAGCAAGTGATTGCCTCCAATGAATTTCAGATAAGACAAAATGGAAGTGAATTGATGTGATTTTAATGCAGAAGTGCGCGACGGAGGGGAGGTCCACTCGCTTCATATTTGAATAAAGCAAACAGAGCAGACAAAAGGCTGACAGCCGTAAATGACATTGTCAGTACAAAAATTATCAGCCAGTTTACAATCTGTTTGCTCATGTAGAACAAACAGAATGTGTGTGGCATCCCCGGGCTTTGTGAGCGGCAGGACCAGCAGCCGGCGGCGGGAGAAGACAAGATATGGGCTCCCCCTGCAGCCCTGCAACAATTAGATAGCAATTTGACAGGCACACTCCAAATGTCACTTTGTTGTCCTCTTCCAAGGGCATCCAAGGCTTGTCCCTTTTTGTCTAAAAAAAATATATATGTATGTAAATATCCGTTATATCTAAAAGGAAATATATAATTGGGGCGCCATGGAAAAACGACAAATTGGGAGACCTGTGGTCAGTATGGGAGACGCAGCAACACATTCCAAACATGAGACCCTCAGTTTCCTAGCAAGGGTGCCGATCTTCTACTCTTTTCGGCCTCCCCTGGTGGTTGGGGACCAACAGGGAGTTCCTCCAGTCTGTCCGGCACACACTGCCCTTTGTTGTATGCTGTCATTTGTTTTGTTTTGGTCTTGTTAACCTCAATGTGGGTGCAAAGCTACACGTAGCAGCTGCTCAGCTCGCTGTAACGCATTAATTTTATCTTGGACAAGCAAGGAAAACAAAGCAACTTCGCACCTTAACTCTCGGCGCTCTAATGTCATTTGTCCATGCTGCCAAGCAACCAAGACCTTGAAATATGTGAATAAAAATATTTTATAAGAGTGATACTAATTATGCAATTATTTACATGCAGTATATCCAGGGGTGAAAGTGGCTAGAATTTCTTGCCGTAACTCCCCGTTGTGAGGGTGGAGCCAGAAATGTCATTCTTTTATATTCTTTCTTTGTTTTTTTTTTTTTTTTTGGGGGGGGGGGTCAAACCTCATAAACTACTGAAATGCAAACAAAATTGTTTTAGTACAGTTATTTCTATAACACATACAAAAACTGATTTTCATTCAAAATTGTATTTTATCAATGATTTGCAAAAAAAGGTTAACAAAAACAGCAATAACCCCAAACTCCATCTCCTAATTTTTATTTTCCCTCATAATCTCACATACTAAATGCCAAATCTCAATTTTAATTACTTAAGAAAATAGGATGAATATTAAAATTGAAGTTAATGTAAACATTTACTTTTTTTTTCTAATAACAAAGATATAAGTAACATACGTACGTTCAGAAAAATAAGTACAAATGACTTTTATTATGCAGAGAGAAATGGGATATATTTTGACGATCACGGATTGACGTTTTTAAATCATAAGGAAATGAATAAGTAGCCTAACATAAATGAACAAATATAAGTCCAAAGTGCACATTGACAGCTAAGATGTTCTGAACCTCCCCATCAGAGCAAATAAAACTAAAATGATAAATAAGCCTCCTCAACTCTTACGTTGCTCTTAAAGATTTGATCTTATGTTGCATTGCCCTTTTTTGTCGCATCAATTCAACAAGCTTTTTTTTTTTTTTTTTTTTTTTTTTTTTTGCTGTTCCAGAAAACATGGACGTTTGAACCAATCAGAGCTAAACATCTCTGCTGATCATATATCAGTATGTCAGCCAATTGAACGGATAAATGAGTCCAGGTGTTTTGCTTTGCTGCGTGCATTCGCACATTGACGTGACTAATCATCGTCAAACTCAGATAACTGCAGCAGCTGGGGAAACCTCCATGCCATCCGTGGAATAAAATCAATAATAAATATAGGTGGAAACGGATTACGCTACACAAGCACTTCATTATGCTTGTTGTTAACACTTGTGTATGTAAATCTGATGTTGGTAGATTGTTTTCTTCTTGGAGCTGAAATGCTTGTGTGGCAGTTTAGCAATTTTTTTTTTTTTTTACATAGCGTTTTGACAGTTGCCATCATATTTTCGGAATCAAAGCACCGTGTACCGGAACAGCATTCCGGCCCTGAGTCTTATACCGGAACAGCATTCCGGCCCTGAATCTTATACCGGAACTGCGTTCTGGCCCTGAATCTTATACTGGAACTACGTTCCTGACCGTTCTGGCCCACTTTCACCCCTGAGTATATCCTAAATGTAGCACTTTCTTTGAAAACAGTTTTTATGTGACGTCCATAACCAGCCAAATTCAGTGGCAGGTGCTGTTTTATATTTAATAATTTTCATCCAATTGCACATTGCTTGCCATCATACTGTAGATAGTACTTATTTCAATATTATACAAGGCTCAAAGTTGACTATTTAGAGTACTCGCCCATAAACACAAGTTATAATATACCTTAAGAAAATTATATTGTACACATTTCCAAATATGTGCAATCTCACTGGTTGCTTATTTGGTGATATGTTGTAATATTTCAATAAAATCAACCATTATTATAAAGTTAATAAAGTGAATAAAACTGATAAAGTATGTTGCATAATAAAACAAGAATAAAAGCTCAGCAGACGCTATATGTATGCACATATCGCACACACACTCACACACATGCGTGCACCCCCCACGCACACGCACGCATTTGACATTTTTTCTTTTTTGTAATAGATTTCTTTTATATTTTTATGTCTTGTATAAATACACAATCATACCATCTCCATGTTTTGGAAAATTAATTTTAATAAAATTTAAAAGACAGCAGGAATAGGATTTCTTCTCCTTCTGAAGTATACGTAAAAGGCCAGTAGCCCTAACCCTTTTATGCACAAAGTATGATTTTATTTTCTTTCTTAGCACATACAGGACACTGATTTGACTCATTGGACGCCCTTGATTGCACTAAAGGTCCAATCCATTTGACTGGGAAGGGCAAATGAAGCTAGTACTGTCAATGTCACTGAAACATGAGCATTCACAGCCAATGTTCCTGGTCAAAATGAATTGGATGTCTATCGTCATCACTGGCATGCAATGAGTTACAATAAATACTATGGAACAAACAGGAAAAAAAAAACAAAAAAACAGCAACTTTAGAATGTTACTTGGGTCATTTGTGTTTTTATTCATTTAAATTCTATGAATTTAGTTTTTTTATGAACATTGTATTAATTTATAAATAATTCATGATTATAAAAAAATAATATAAAAATGAGTTTTTTATGAACATTGTATTAATTTATAAATAATTCATAATTATAAAAAATAATAATATAAAAAATAATCTAATATAATAAATATAATAAAAAATAAAATAATGATTCATAATTTAAAATATATATATATTCAGTCAGTAGATTTGCTACTATTTAAGTTTTTTTTCTAATGACCGAAAATAGTCGCTTGCCCTATAACTGGTTAAAAGTCTCAATCGTCAACTTTTGAATAGCTGTCCACTGTAGTGACAACTGTCCCTGGTCATTAAGACTGGGGAAACGTCATCCAGAGATAGCCGGACAGGGGCTCACGGGACATGTGCAACCAGTCAGGGAAGTAACCGTGGCTCTGTGGAAGCTTCTTCATGTCCAGCTGAAGTCTTTGTGAGAGAAAACAGCTTGTCACATTGGTAATTGATATTCATCCCAAGATGTTTGTCTGAGCGCTGCACTGATGTGTGGCTGCTGAGATGCAGTTTAGTCTTATTAAAAAGTTGTTTGATTAGTGGGCCCAGGAATGAAGGCTGTGGAAAGGTCTGGCAGCAGCAGATAAAAGGGGAATGATAAATAGGCCATTGACAGTCAGCCACTAGAGCATCAAAACACATCCATTTCTTTGCAAAGTTGATCCAATTATTGCCAGCCACTAACACTATAGCTACTATGCTTTCGCTCGTCTTTTTTTTTTTTTTTTTTTCCATTTTATTCCAGGCTAAATTGCTCTTGCCCCTCCTCTCATTCTTTCTTTCTTCTTTTTGTTTTCTTTTTCAGATACGGCAATCGGTCATAAAGGGCCAGCCATCATTAGTGCTGTTTGAATTGGAACCCTGTAGTGTTTGGTTAAGAGGGTTAATGCAAATTTGATGAAAGAATAAGGCTGCATTTACATATCGGCCTCAGCTCACATGGGCTGGGTAAACATTCTGTTTATCTCAAGTGTCATTTTATGATTTCAGTCAAATGTAAGAGCGACCTTGGCCAAGAAAGAGCACAAGACCAAGGAAATTTGCTCTCGATAAACTACAGTACACTTTATTTAAGGAAAAACTCTGCTGTAATTCAGCAAGTAAACATGATTTTCAGTCGTTTCTTCCCCAAAAATGCCAAATCATTGAAAAAAGTAAAAAATAAATAAATGAATGAAATACATTACATGTTTTTGGGGCAGAATACAATTTGACACTTCAAAATTTCATAATCACACCCCAATTGTAAAATAATTTCTTGATAAATAACATTCGATTTGATCTAAATGCTGTATCTACAATAGTAACAAAACAATTTCTTTTCCCAGTCCAACAATAGTGATGTGCAAAACATCTCATACAATTCACTTTCCAAGTTTGCATTATGAAATGATTTGCATTTTAAGAAAACGAGCATAACTGAAAGAAACAACAGGATGTAAATGATACATATTTTCAAGATTATATGTACAGGCAAGGAAATTCCCACTATGTCTTGCTTCTGTACAAAATATCTATAATGGTTTAAACATAGATTAAGAAATGAAGTTAAACCTGAAAACATATTGTCAATAGAAAATGAGTTAAAATCATTGAACTCGGTCTTGACCACAGCGGGCTGAGGGGGCTGCTAAAAATAAGGCAAAACACTGCCATCTATGGCTTCTTTCTGAGGACTGCTCAGGTCTTGTGCAGCCAGCACAAAGCCAATCAGTTATTCATTGAGAAAAAACTGATGGTGCAATATTTGCAAATAAGATTAATACAATACAGTTGTAATCAAAACATTGCAAAGTACATTCAGTAATGTTCAATTTTAGAAATAGACAAAGCATTTGAAACGGCTGTTCCAAGCAAAGTTTGGGTGTCTTATGAAGCTCCCACGTTTTTGGCTTCTGATTTTGACAGATTAGACTGAAAGCTAGATTTTCATCCAAATGGGCATCTGGTGGCCATATCCTTTAAGCAACACAATTCTGCACAAATCAGGGGTTCTGTCGGAGCTTTCCCTACCACCTGCTGTGTATCTTCCCCTCGATGTGATTGAGCCTGCCTTCATTGTTTCATCATTTTATCTTTACACTTTGTTGTCCAAAATGCAACACACATTGTTCATTTTGTACTTTAATAGCCAATATAATGATACAGCAAGCATTCAATCCCGTATGTGCCTATAACATACCGTGCATGGCAGATATCCCATTTCCGATGCATTTATATTGGCAATAAAAAGACATATCATGGCACAATTTTGACTTTGATTCAAGAGCGCATTAAGGCACAATAATGAAGTGCATATAGCTGCCAGACTGGGGTAGCAGGCTGGCGGTGAAACATAGAAGCAAGCCAGATGTCAGGGCTTCTATAGCTTAGGCCTTGACCAGGCCTTCGTCTGTGGCGGCCCTTTATGTAGCTCTCTGCGTGATGCCCGGGTCCCCTATGGGAGCCTCGAGGCTTTACTGGTGATGAGACGCGATCTGTCCCGTCTGTCACCTCGCTCCAAGTTATTCATACGCCATCCATACAGTCGCTCCTCCAAGGCTGCTAATCCCCGTCTCCCGAGGTAGAGTGCAGACAAGGAAGCAGACAGGCGGGCAGGTTGCAAGTCTGTTCATAAGATGTTCAACACACTGAGCATGAAGGCGCATTTCACATTGACAACATTTCGGGCAATGTTATCAGCATGAGGCAGCAGAACAGTGGGCTTCAGAAACCCTGATTCACTCAATAACGTGCTAACGCATCTCACAGCCTCACTTTACAGAGGTTGTGGAACTGATTTCATCCTCCAGATTTGGAAAAAAACATTCCACTTTATGACTTTGCATCCTAATTCACCGGTCAGTGAATGCTAGCTTCTTTTATTCACACCACAAAAGACAAGGTATCCTCAAATTGCAATATGTTGAAATCCATCTGCTGTTGGATGGTGAAAACTCAGCACCTTCCTGAGTAAATTTACTCAACGTGCCATCTCTCAGTGTTTACAAACAAATACAGAAAAATGTTTATGTAATGCATTTATTTGAACAAGAACTAAGAAATGTGCAAATAGATCATTCTTAGGGAATCTTTGCTTGGCAAACACACCTATTATAGATTCAAATTTGACACTATGCCAGCGTTATCCAGGTAAACGAGAACTGTGACTGGCAATTGAAAGTGCTTTCTATTTGTGCTTACGTGTGACAGAAACACACACAAAGAAGTTCCACGAGTCTCACTATGCCACAATCACTTTTTTTCCTTCTCATAGAAGAACCATCAATTCATTTCAGACAACTTGACCACTCCCTTCAAGGATCAGCACATAAAGACTGACCCGGGGTACACATACCACAGAGCATTAATCAAGTGCCACAGGTGTGTGTGAAGTCAGATTTGTCATATGTGGTGTGTTGCAACTCCTGGGTCATGTTCAGGGCACTGGATCAACACTATATCAACAATATATTAATAACAGCAACGAGTTAAAAAAAACATTCTAATGTACATGTTTTGCTGTTTTCTTTTGAACATTGATTCTCTCATGTGTGATCAGGAATGTTAGTCAAACTCAAATAGTATTGTTTTTTTTCTACAGAGATTAACCTGTTTAATGCAGATGGTAATCACCCATTGAGCTGGACTATGTTTGTGTGTGTGTGCGCATGTTGGGTCGGTTGGGTGTGTTCCTGACAAAGACCACCTGCGCAGCGGGGAAGCCAGTGAATTTGCAGCCAACTCGTGCTTTGTCAATTGACATTTGATTTGTCACTCAGCATAGTCAGACTGAGTCACTTAGCAAGCCACACCTGCTTTCCCCATCTCTGCCTTTCTTCTCCCTCCAACACAAGGTGTATCTAAGGGTTCACCTCCAGGGCAACAGTGTTGACACACATACCTTGCAGAGTGTGGCTCACGCCCATTTCTTTTAGTGAACGGCAACATAGAGCAACGGAAAGAAAATCATCACAAGTCAAATCTTTTGCTGCCTAATAGTGAGTTTCAGACATTTGTGTCATTACCTCCAAGACTTGCATACACTTACTCTTTGGTAGTCTCCATTCCCCCCCTCCAACATACAACTTTATCGGTTTTAATGAGAGGCTTGAACTGGTTCATGTACTTCATTCATTCATCTTTTGTACCACTTACCCTAATGAGGGTCGCAATATTCAAATACTTTTACCTTTTCCACACTGCAAATTTATCACATCTTAATCAGATTATCTTTCTTAAATCTAGTAAAAAAAAATTCTCCACCTTGTTTTGAGTGTTAAGGACTAGTTAAAAGATTAATGCGTAAGATTATTCCACTTACTTCAAATAACTATTACTATTTATTCTGATTAAGCCCATACAGCTGAAAATTGGTAATTCTTTACCTAAATTCTTTACCTAAATCAAGACAAATTTGCTTTAAAATAATGCTTTGAAGAATATTGATTCCTGACTTACAAACATTTGACATTTTAAAGCTTTTTGTAAGATTAAATGTACAAATGTATTGCTTAAAATACGTCTGCTAAATTTATTTTCAATTATCTATTTTTCTTCAGGAAATCTAAGTGAGTAAAATTTACTTGAAGAACTGGCAAATAATTTCGCTTATTTGCAGTACATTTCCACTGTAAACAAGGGAATTTAACAAGTTTTAAGGAGGTGTGTTTTTGCACACTTAACTTCCTCCTCCCATTTATTTATTAATTTTTTTACTGAAGTTTGTTGAACACTTCCAAGGCCCCTCTTCCTCCTGCTGGCTGTATTGTGGGCATTAAAATTGTTCTCCACTTAATCCTGTGGTAAATATTGCTAATGTAGCTTCAGAAAATAAAGACATATTTATAAATCTTAGGTAGCGAATGTAAGTTTAATAGGAATTTGGTAATCAATATTTTTAATTGGAGGTCCCAATTCATTTGCACTGATAAACATGACATTTTTTTTCCCAAATTGGGATTTGCATGGTCAGAATAGACCCCCCCCACTCCCCACCCCCTCAAGGTACTTTGGCCCACTTTTCCCTTATTCTCTGACTTTTCTCCATACCCATGCTTTGGGTTCCTCTCCCATTCCAAAATCATAACTTGAAGGTTAATAGAAGACTGAATATATTTTGTCAATATGTGCTTTGAAAGTGGCTGCCGCTCACCTTTAACCCCAATGAGCTCAAGCCTCTACAATTGTCAAACCAGGTACAGTAACTGAAAACCTACACAGACATTAAGAAAATATACAATTCTTAGCAGGAACAATTGCATTCGTCTTTATTATGCTATCAGGCTAACAAAATATCATATTAAACAGGGAATCAATAGGTCGATTAACGTAATGCATTTGACTTTGAGAGTTCCATTGTGAAAGTATGAATATGTAAAAATATTTGGAAACTCGTTTGGTATTACGAGTGCAAGATGCCACCACAATACATCGTTACATTTTCTGTTTGACATGCAAAATTATGAGTTAAAAGCTTTTTAAGGAGAAAAGTTTTGGCATAGTGGCATTTGTTTTCTTCAGATTGTGCAGGTGTACCTACTTTGACTTGTGCCCATTGAGTGTAACTATTCCTCAGATGCGACAAATTTCACAACAGAAGGACGATTTCACTCACCCAGTGGATCCGAGGCATGTCTGAAGTCACAGCCAAGCCACATTAAAGGCTTTTGTACAAGTAGGTAGCAGACAGTTTCATGCTCACAAACAGCTAGATGGCACAATTAAAACGGACCACATATGAACCTGTAAAGAATCCAGAGGACTGTACTGTATTTGTATAAAATGTATGAATTTTGAGCCTTTTAATGCTGGAGTGACCATTTTTCCTCATGTGTGTTCCATACCTGTCAACCCGAGGCCGTTGGCAATCTTACAAATAGTGACGTATGCCCTTAAAGCTGGTGACTAATCTTACAACGTCGTATATAGCGTACAATATGAAACAAAAATAAAACTGAATTTTTAAAATAATATGAATTTATTGGTAATATTGTAACATCTAACCTGGTGCCATCAAAGAACAATCAATATCTTCAGCTACATCGTGATTACTAAAATTTAACAGTGACTTTTGTTATAACTGTATGGAGCACATTTGGCAATTTCTATCATGTCTTTTGATGGCTGCACTTCATGGCACTTCAGCTCGCAATTCAGTTTGACTTGAAGGCAGTTCGTTAGTGTGCCCAATTATAAATTAAAAAGGTAAATTGATAAAATTAACATACCGATGCAATCTTTAAGTCAGGGAACATTTCTTTTGCTAATTCTAAGAAGTGATCAGCAATAGTTGCGGGCAAATTGTGTTCGGCAACAAACTGGCAGAATAAAATCTCCGCTTTCGTCACTTCTCATTCTGCAGCCTTCATCTTTATGACCAGTGTTGTTAATCTTACTTTTAAAAAGTAATTAATTACAGTTACAAATTACTTCTTTCAAAAAGTTATTGAGTTAGTAACTCAGTTACCTGAATCTAAGAGTAATTAGTTACTTGGTAAAGTAACTGGTGTTACCTTTCATGTTTTTTAAAAATATTTTTTTAAAAACAAAACAAAACAAAACAAAACAAAACAAAACAAAACAAAACAAAACAAAACAAAACAAAACAAAACAAAACAAAACAAAACAAAACAAAACAAAACAAAACAAAACAAAACAACATAGCAACCTTTGCTATGTTTAGAAGTCAGTTAATGTTGTGAATCAACTGCTAAAGTTGTTAAAATTGCTCCCGTTTTTGCATTAGTTCCCTTCTGTCTACTTTTGACATGTGAAAGTTTTAAAAGTGTTTCATCATTTAAAGATAGAAGTCAAGATTTTTCCGATTTAGAAGTATTTTAGATAAAAAGTTACTTAGGTTAGCCTGTAAGTTTCACTACAACAGAGCCTTTCTGAGAAGTCTACTGCTTTAAAATGGCGGCTGTTTACCAACGCTGTCTGTCATTTCGCATGAAGTTCTATATGCATGTGATATCTAGGCGTTGATTGTAGGCTGTCGGCAACAGTCAGGAAATATTGGAGCCACCTAGCCTAGCATTGCGTTTGCTACAGCTAGGGTTGCCACCTTTCAGAAATAAGAAATACGGGACGCTCCCCTCGCGCCCAAAGCTGTACAGGCAGAGAAAAAAAGGGACATCCCCAAAACTCTTAAAATGCATAGAAATGTATCTATTCAATTATATTCCATATTAGTTCAATATGGAACGCAACATTTAATTCCCAATTTCTGATTGTTCCTTATTTTAAGGGACAGGTGGCAACCCTACTACAGCGTCACAACAAACACTCTTCTCTCTCCGTGTCTCTGACTTTTCTCGCGTCATTCAACAACGTAACGCATAGTAACGCACAGTAACGCACATTGTCTCGTTGCCGAAACGGTGAAAAAATCCAAACGGAGGAAAAAAAAAACAATGCACCAAAAACGTACAGATTTTGAATGTACGGCGAAAAACATTTAAAAATCAGTGCTCCCTTGTACAAATTACGCCGAAACCGTACAACTTGACAGGTATGGACTGTTCCAATTAGAATATTTTCAAATCCAATTATGTTGAACATTCTGATTGATATTGGGAGAATATTTTGTTAAGATGCCACACAAATGTGCAAATAATTGTGTACCTGATTATATATGATGTGACGTAGAAAATAATTTAAACACACGATCAGTCAATGAGTGTATGTCTGTTATACTCTTACAAGAATTCCTTGAATAAAACTTCACTTTCACTACTTTCTTTAAAAGCATATTAATAATTTTAGCCCAATAATTTCATACTGTATTGTTGCTTAATAAAACTCACGAAACAATGTGCAGCATACCTATAAAATGATATCAAATTAATAAAAGATGCATTAAGAGTCCTTCTTTCAATATTTAAGCACAGGTTAGCACAGGTTATTTAGTTCCCATTTGCTCTTTGAGTGCAGCACAGATAAGAATGGGTGAAGTTATCCAATACAGGGAGGAGCTAATTGATTGGTTGCTGCACACAATAGGCAGTTGGTGCCATTGAGTCACATTCCACACATGCCAGTCAGTCTGTCAGTGACCCTGAAATGGAGCCCACTTTCCCAATTAGGGTCATTAGTGTGAGCCAGTAAGTGGCCTGGTCACACATGGCTGCAAAGCAGGACCACTTTGGCTCGGTGGAAGGACTCCAAGCAGAACAACACAATCAAGATGTCCATCAGGACGTTTAAAAGTTACGCAGTGTGGGAGCAGGTGATGCCAAAACAAAATCCAAGGAAGTCTGAAAAACTCAGTTGATATTTTTGTAACATTTTTCTCCGAGAGATGAGCATGAGCATTGACTTAAAAAAAAAAAAAAAAAAGTCTCATATCACCAGAATGACAGTTGAGGCAGTTGCCTCATTTTACACTGCTCTCGACCGCACAATTGACATTCAGTAAAAGAGGTTTACAGCCAAGCACGTACCAAAACCACTATTCATGGTTTGTTGGTCTGTACAGTACGAGCTCGAAAGCCTTTAAAAATAGATATTGTCTGATATGAAAATACTTTTGAATTCTTAACGAACATTTTCATATTCAACACAATAGTTATCTAAATGACCAATTCAGACACATCAACCATTTACATTTGATGGTTACATTTTCATTCGACTTCATTTATTTATTTGCTGTGCATTGTCACCCCAAAATAAGCTGTACTGCTGATGTTTCTCATTTAACTCCTTATTTGTTTGTTCAAATTTGGCTTTGGACAATCTCTTTAAGAGTTTTTCTATCATCATCATCATCATCGTCATCTAGAAACGATAACATCTTCGGCCTGGAGTATAAAATAACTGCGCTGCAAAACACACCGCCTTAAAAGTAGTTAAATTTCCTCATTTTACGTGTAAATCTGCTAGAAACAGGTAAAATTATCTGCCAGTGCTTTAAGTTTTACTCGCTTAGATTTCTTGAAATAAGAATAATAGCTTGCTGAAAATAAGCTTAATAGACAGGGGTGCACATAATTTTTTTGCCCAGGTTCTCAGAGGAGGACCTGGAGATGTGACTTGGTCCTCATTGAGCTTGAGAGCTGACCCGCCTGATGCGATAAATTTATGACAAGCTTTACTTAGAGCCAATTAACTTTAATTAATTATATTAACAATTAATGCTTGATTAACATCAACTGGCACAACAAAATTGCCATTACTTTGAAGTGAAATGTAAAGAAATAAGAAGCACCAATTCAAAATAAAGGGCATTATGTGGCTCCCATATTAACTCCAAGCCTTTTTAAAAGTGGGATATCCTCCTCATAAGACCTCACTGAACGTGCATGTTTAGTTTTGTAAAATGCGAGCAAAAACACGTTTGTCAGTGCATGTCGCTGTTCATTACCTTTATTCCGCCACTTGTCCATAGGGCGAGTGGGGTCCTGTTTGACATCGATAGTTTGCTTAATTGCCACATGCTCTCTGTTTTTTTCGTGCTTTTCAAAGTTTGGATGGCTGAAATTCTTTGACCCTACATAAAATGCGCTGCTCTTATCGGCGACATTGGGATTCTCACGGCACATTTTGTACCGCATTTCCATGCGAGCATCATTTGCTTCTAGACATGGTACCTCCTGTAGCCACTTTTCAGCAAAAGTCCTTTTTTTCGGTAGCTCCGGTGACGTCTCTGTCGTCTGTCTGTCTTTTGACGGGGGTGGGGGAACACGGAAGTAATTTAGTGATGGCCAAATGAAGCCTCATGAAGCAATGAAGCTTTGCAGCCAATTGGTTTGCACATGTAGCAAAGCTTCATGGTGCTTCATTTACCCTATGGCGCCATCAAGTGGTCTAGAAGCCCAAGAGGTCAACATTGTTAAGAATTCAATGGCTATTTGCTTAAGACAAAGATATGAATGTGCTTGTGTTAGTAATTTAGTATGTGAACAAAATACGACAAGTGCTAAGGGTAATTTGTTATTCATTTTTATTTAGAAATAATAGCTTTCCCACAGTGGCTGGCTTTAAACAGTTTCTTTTTTTTTGGAAAATATTTCACCAGCTTTAGAAAATATTCTTTCACAAGGCACAGATGAAGCTGGGGTGCAGAGAAATGTGAGTGCCAGTTTATATAAATTTGGGTAGGTATTATTTTGTGCCTCCCAGTACACTAATGGATTGTTCATTCTGTTGATGTTTGGTTCAGATAGGTACACACACACACTCACATTTATATTAAAGTAGTTTTTCTCCCTTACCTTATTGAAAGCAATCAAATCAAAATGTTCCCATACAGGGGAGGATTGCTCTTTTCGCGCAGGTTCCATCGCAAGCAAAGGACAAGGCTCGAAAAAAGATTGCACTGGTTGCACTGTTGCGCACAGATGTAACAAGTACAGGAGCCCGAAATCCACAAAATGTGAGATAACAGGCGATCGCCATTGCGTTTTGCAACCAATTTATACCGTAGTCTGTCCTGTTTTTGCAATGTGCGCCAAACGTTGGATCACTTCCGAAGCACTCACGAGATTCAGCCGGCCACCGGCGAGGCTTCCCACGTCATCATTTCCGGGTTTTGCCGAAATGAAGCGCGCCTTGCTACAAGCTTCGTGGAAACCCCCCTCCCATTACTCGACACAAGCTTCGGAACCTCGGCTCATTTCGTCCCATCACTAAAGTAATTACTCAGTGTGGCCTGCCTCTTCAAAATTTTGAGAAGTTATTTTCTCGTGTCCGCCGCAAATCCAGTGGTCAGCCATCGGTACGCAAAAGCGTATGGAAGCCGTTGAGGGCCAACGCATTTGTCTACGTCCAGTACGCATGCGCGCATGCGGACCACTTATGTGCACCCCTGTTAATTGACTTATTTTAAGCAATAAATTCTGTGACACTGCAAGTCAATCACAGCAGGGGGTACTGAGGAAATTTTTTTAGTTTTTCCCATCCAAAAACAGCCGTTTTGGTCCAAATTTGTCGTGCGTGTTCGTTTTCTCCTGACAAGAAGTACTTAATGACAGTATACACACATGCTTGATAGTTTACATACTACTACTAGGCAGTGTTGTTAATCTTACTTTAAAAAAGTAATTAATTGCAATTACAAATTACTTCTCCCAAAATGTAATTGAGTTAATACTTCAATGTAAGAGTAATTAGTTACTTGGCAAAGTAACTGGCGTTACTTTTCATGTTTTATACGTTATTACATGATCCATTCTATAATGTCTTTCACATCAACTATAATTATATTAACTGATTGAATTGAACCGTTTTTTTTTTCATTACCCCCAAAAAACCCATAGGTTACACTATGTGAAGTTCAAAGGGTTTTCGAGAAAATAGGCCCTAGCCCAATTCTTTACCCTAAACTTAACTAGACACAGGGGTATTGCGAATATTGTACCAACTTTTGCTGTGTTTGGAAGTCATTTAATGTTGTGAATCAACAAGTTAAAGTTGTTAAATTGCTCCCGTTCTTGCATTAGTTCCTTTCTGTCTACTTTCGACATTTGAAAGTTTAAACTTTTACATCATCTAAAGATAGATTCAAGTCAAGATTTTGCTGATTTAAGAGTATTTTAGATAAAAAGTTACTTAGGTTCACTAGGAAGGCTCACTACAACGGAGCCTTCCAGAGAAGTCTACCGGTAAGTTGACGGATGTCTATTAACGCCGGCGAGCCTGTCATTTCGCATCTAATTCTCTATACATGTGATATCTACCGTAGCATCATTTGGGCGTAGTTTGTAGGCTGTTGGCTCCAGTCAGGTATTATCTTGTAATTTTTGGAGCCATCTAACATCGCGTTTGCATTGGCATCACAACTCTCTTCCTTCTCTCCCACTGGCACTCTTGCAGTAATACACTAACGCGCCCCTCAAAACGGTAATGTTGTTGCAAAGATGAGAAAAGTAATTAATTAGATAACTCACTACTGAAAAAAATAATGCTGTTATACTCTAATGCCGTTATTAACAACACTTCTACGAGGCTACTACAAAGACAGCGTTCTATTTCACCTACAGTGTGTGATGGAGTTTTTGTATTAGAAAAAAAATACCGGTGTATTATAATGCAAATCCCCGCAGCTAGACGGCACAAAACCCACATGAACACATTTGAAAACTAAAAAGTCCAATAAGCCTCGGTTTAACACCCCCTTTTCACAACACTAAAATAAATTGCACAAGAATACCAGCAGTGCTCTGCGGGGCGCAAGCTCAACAGCAACAACAAGTAATAATATGGCAACAATGCAAGCATGTCTTACCTATTTGAAGACACCAAAGATAGACTTCCTTTCTGGACTCCATGGTCTAAATCTGCAGCTAACTTTTCCTTGCTAAGAACCATTATAGAATGTACATGTATATGTATCCATTTATTTACTTGAAGATATATCTTTTCATTTCAGATCATTGCACATAATCATTCTTTGTTCTCATAATTTTGTTTTTATCTATGAACGTCTGGTAAAGGTACTGCTTGCGTCCAAGGACTTTTTCTTCCATTGTTTTATCTAGGTAGGGGCCGGCACAAGGCTGGGAAACCGCCCCCCCCCCGTTTGTGTAGACGGCAAAGATAAACTGTAGGAACTTTAAGGTGGAGGGACTTCTTCTGGGGAGCACCTCGTGGTGTTTTTGGGAGATGTGTCCTGGTCAACCAGATTTTCATTACTCTTTCCTATATAGATATGGTATATGTCTTAGGTGATTATAGCTTTCTTTTCTTTCTTCTTTTGTTCGTTAATAGAATAAAAGAACCTGTAAAAAGAAAATAATTGATTCCCCCCCCCCCCCCCCTTGAAGTACTATTGTCATAATCATCTTCATTTTCGACCTCGAATTAAATTTTTGAAAATTTCACAGTTTTTGTATATGAAAAAAAAAATCATTTTTGCGCTATGGTAATGCCTCCTCCGTCAACAGTGAACTTTTTTGTTCCAATAGCACCTTATTCAACGTGGTGTCAGCAAGGGGTCAGGTGGTGACCATGCTATTAACAAACAGAAACAGAAAATGTTCGACATATATATTTAATTCCATAAGTTAATAATGCCATTTTTTCATTTTGTTTTATTTATTATTTGTGTATTTATTTATTTAAAAAAAAAAAAAAAAATCTACCAAAACTTTTTTTCTCCCCAACACCAGTTGGTTGTGCAGCACCTTCAGCACTCTACTTCCCTCGCCACTGTATAAATTAGTACGAGTATATTTAATCTTACAAACTTTTAGATGTATGGGCTTAATAAGATTAAAGAGTAATATTTACTTAAGGTAAATGGAATAATCTGATGCATTAATCTGTTAACTAGTCTTTAACGGTCAAAAGAAGATGGAGAAAATTATTTGACTAGATTTAAGAAAACTAATCTGACTGAGATATAAATTTGCAGTGTAAATATACTGTATACTCACCAAAAACTGTTATGTACAGCCAACGTCGTATCAAACCACATTCAGAAACATAATTTAATCCTGACAACCAAATTTGTACTAATAACACATTGATGACACTATTTGAATGCTTTTTAAGACAGTACCATAAGACTGCCATAATCATGACCTGACACGTTCCATAAAAATGAATGAATGCTTATGATAGATAAGTGTCCAAACCCTAACTATAGTCTAATTTTCTCCTGCTTATCTGCAAGGAATTCCATACTATTGTCGTGGAAATCTGGGGGATATTTGGAAAAAAGTATTGTATCACTAGTTTATCTAGATGGGAGACCTCTTTGCAGCATTTGCAGTGCTTGTCTTTACAGCATCAAACACATTTTATGCTCCTATCTCAGTGCTTGTAAGGATTTGCTATATAGCTCTGAGCACCACCTGCATTCTCTTGAATCATTACCAGACACTCTGTTCTTTTTTTTTTTGTTGTTTTTTTTTTTGCTCAACTTGAGAGAAGGTGTGCCGAAAGAGTTGGAAAAAGGAGGAACAGAATCATCAGTCAGTGACTTTCACATTCAAGGGAGAATAAAGCAAGAGGACTTGCGGAGAAATCACTGAAGATTAGCACTCAAGCTGCTGGCAGGTTTAGCTGCTGAAAAGAAGCCTCTGAGCTGTGCAGCTGGGAGTTGTGTGTAAATTCTTCAGGTTAGACTGTGATGTCGGCTGGTGGAAATGTGCTGAAATGTGTTCTAATCTGGGAGAAGTTGGCCCCTTCCTACAAGTGAAGTGCTGAAAAAAATGGAAATCTGTATCAATTCTACAAGTGCCAAAAGGAGAATCAAGTTGACAGACATGCATAAGTGTATAGAAAATTCGCTTAAAATTTTAGGAGTGACACTGTAATGTACATAAAATACAAAAATTACTTACACTCTGTACCTGAGAAAAAGCACACAGAAGGACTAAAAAGCACAATTTGTTTCTGCTTTAGGAGCACTTTGGCCCCTAACGTGGAAGTTAAGGGAAGATAATGTACATTGACTTATTAAGTAAATATTTATTTTCACTAATATTCACTACATTACTGATACAGACTTTAGCTAATTTGTGTATTAGTCCTAGCAATTAAGCTTTGTCAGCAACTAAAAACATTCAAGAAAAACACGTTTTTTTTTAAAATAAATAAATTCACTTCTTTTTACTAATTCTTTCATACATTTGCGAGATGAACAATCTACCGTAATTTTCGGATTATAAGGCACACCTGACTATAAACCGCCACCCACCATATTTGATACGAAAACGGCATTTGTTCATAGATAATCCGCACTGGACTATAAACCGCAGCTTGTCCTCACTGTATTATGGGATATTTACAGCAAAAGATATTACCGATAACACTTTATTTGACAACGGCATCATAAAACTGTCATAAAACCAAATGAACCACTAAAGCGCTTTGAACCAATTGGTTGCAAGGCTTCATTCTTTCAAGAAGCTTCATTTGGCCATTGCTGCCCCCTTAGGGGAGACAGTCAACCTCTGCTGCCAAATGCTGTCAACACTGTTGTCATCCAACATGCCTTCCAGCATGCATTGCAGCACTACATATGTCAATAACAATCAAAATTCATGTTCTGGCAGCACGGTGGCTGAGTGGTCAGCACATCTGCCTCACAGTTCTGAGATTAAGGGTTCAATCCCGAGCTCTGTTCTTCCTGTGTGGAGTTTGCATGTTCTCCCCGTGCCTGCGTGGGTTTCTTCTGGGAACTCCGGTTTCCTCCCACATCCCAAAAATGTGCATGGTATTGTCCGTAGGTATGAGTGTGTGCGTGACTGGTTGTATGTCTCGTTGTGCCCTGCGACTGGCTGGCAACCAGTTTAGGGTGTACCCTGCCTTCTGGCTGTAGTTAGCTGGGATAGGCGCCAGCACCTCCTCGACCCTCGTGAGGAAAAGCGGCATGGATAATGAATGAATTTATGGTCTCTGCTAATTATTTCTTCAGTTACTGTTCCAGTTGTTTCATTAATTGCTAGTTATGGTATTTAGTAACACTTTATTTGACAGCGGCACCATAAGACTGTCAAAAGACCATCATAATTATGACATGACACTGCTATGAGCATTAATGAATGTCATTAAGTGTCATCCAGCAAATTATCTCACTTTGAATGGATGTAAAGAGCCGAGCTGGACATAAATGGAGTTAGTAACATAATTTGCTGGATGACACTTCATGACATCTGTCATAAGCATTCATTTATGCCCATGATAGTGTCATGTCATAATTATGACGGTCTCATGGCAGTGTTAAGACGCTGTTGTCAAATAAAGTGTTGCCTATTAAGCCAAATAAATCAACAAATAATCAGCACTGGACTATAAGCCGCAGGATTCAAAATGAGGGAAAAATTAGCGGCTAATGGTCCGAAAATAACGGCCAGAGTGGGGCACTGAGCAATGGTTGATTTACAACATGCACGTAGATATCTAAATATTTATATGTTTGATTTCTAAACAATTTATTTCCCATTTAGAGTGGAAAATAAGTATTTGGTCACCTACAAACACGCAAGATTTCTGGTTGTCAAAGAGGTTTAACTTCTTCTAACGAGGTCTAACGAGGTCTAACAAGGCTCCACTCGTTACCTGTATTAATGGCACCTGTTTTAACTCATTTTTATAAAAGAACCCTGTCCACACTCCAAACTCCACTATGGCCAAGACCAAAGAGCTGTCGAAGGACACCAGAGACAAATTTGTAGATCTACACCAGGCTGGGAAGACTGAATCTGCAATAGGTAAAACGCTTGGTGTAAAGAAATCAACTGTGGGAGCAATTATTAGAAAATGGAAGACATACACACAACTGATAATCTCCCTTGATCTGGGGATCCATGCAAGATCTCCCCCCGTGGCGTCAAAATTGTTAGGGCAAGGTAGGCAAAGTTGATTTGGACCAAAATGCGAGCCGGAAACAGATGAAGTGTGAAGTGGTATTTATTGTACGAGGACAAAGTGTTGAGCAGCTGGTGGGTTGAATGGTCAATGGCTGTGGCTGCGAGGGCTTTGATGGGTGGGTGTCCTGATTGCAAAAAACAGAATTAGTAAAAAGTTCAAAGACCAGAGTCACAAACTACAAGCTTAGTTGGCCGATGTACCAATGGTGACTGGCAGAATCATCTGGCACCTGCTTGCTGCCCAGGCCGCTCCTTAAAAGCAGAGTTGATTGTGATGAGCTGCAGGTGCTCTCCCAGGTCTGCCAAGGTTGACCTCATGCCACATAAAACAGGAAGTGTAACAACAATAAAAGCCAGTAGAGGGGAGTGTGGGCTAGGACCACCACAAAAATGATAACAAGAACGGTTAGCAAAAATCCCATAACCACACGGGGGGACCTAGTGAATGACCTACAGAGAGCTGAGACCATGGTAACAAAGGTTACTATCAGTAACACAATGCGCCGCCAGGGACTCAAATCCTGCACTGCCAGATGTGTCCCCCTGCTGAAGAAAGTACACGTCCAGGCCTGTCTGCGGTTCGGTAGAGAGCATTTGGATGATCCAGAAGAGGAGTGGGAGAATGTGTTATGGTCAGATGAAACCAAAATAGAACTTTTAGGTAGAAACACAGGTTCTCATGTTTGGAGGAGAAAAAATACTGAATTGCATCCGAAGAACACCTTACCCACTGTGAAGCATGGGGGTGGAAACATCATGCTTTGGGGCTGTTTTTCTGCAAAGGGACCAGGATGACTGATCTGTGTAAAGGAAAGAATGAATGAGGCCATGTATTGAGAGATTTTGAATGAAAATCTCCTTCCATCAGCAAGGGCATTGAAGATGAGACGTGGCTGGGTCTTTCAGCATGACAATGATCCCAAACACACAGCCAGGGCAACAAAGGAGTGGCTTCGTAAAAAGCATTTCAAGGTCCTGGAGTGGCCTAGCCAGTCTCCAGATCTCAACCCCATAGAAAATCTGTAGAGGGAGTTGAAAGTCCGTGTTGCCCAACGACAGCCCCAAAACATCACTGCTCTAGAGGGGATCTGCATGGAGGAATGGGCCAAAATACCAGCAACAGTGTGTGAAAAGCTTGTGAAGAGTTACAGAAAACGTTTGGCCTCCGTTATTGCCAACAAAGGGTACATAACAAAGTATTAAGATGAACTTTTGGTATTGACCAAATACTTATTTTCCACCATAATTTGCAAATAAAATCTTTAAAAATTAAACAATGTGATTTTCTGTTTTTTTTCCCAACATTCTGTCTCTCATGGTTGAGGTTTACCCATGTTGACAATTACAGGCCTCTCTAATATTTTCAAGTGGGAGCACTTGCACAATTAGTGGTTGACTAAATACTTATTTGCCCCACAGTAAATATATTTACTAAGTCGTAAATGAAACAGACTGTGTAATGCAAAATATTTGAAGTAAAGTGAATTTTTACTGTTAGTGGTGTATTATATACATGTTGATAACCTGGCACAATGAAAAAGAAAAAAAAATCCTGTTTCATATACCTAATGTTAATAAGCACTATGTAGCATTGGTCCAACTATGATTAGCAACATAACATTGATGTGTTTGTTTTTAGAGATGACAGAGAATTTTTGAACATTCATATTCAAGACAGCACATTCGCCACAAAACATTTTTTGAGCTAAAAATTGTCCATGGATGAAAAATGTCTTGCTTCTGTTGTTTGTCTAGTGTCATCATTATTAACTCATTTACTGCCATTGACAGGGATAGAAATCAAGTCAATTTGAATTGGGAAGGTTGGCATTGCGTGATCATGCTTCACTGACTCATTGATGGTGTTAGATGCCTAACCAAATTTGTTAAAATGGATTCGACATCTAGCAGCCAAGGAGTTAATGTTCTACTAATGTTATGTCGATTCATTTCGGAAAAAGTAAGGAATGAAAGTACAGCTATTTGTTTTCAAGTAGAAGGGAGTTGGTTGAGAGTTACAGTATCCAGACGATAAAGTACCTGAAAAATCCCTTTAAAGAACAGTAACAATGTATTTTTACTTGACTTTCCACCACTATCATTCATACATGTGCACAGAACATTTGCTTGCGCGCTATAATATTGTACCAGTGTCAACAATGGGTCTAATAACACAAAGTTAGTTGGTACACTGCAGGTGTACTCGGTGCCTTTAGTGTTTGTTTGATGTGTTGTCTGCCTTGTAGAGTGTGAAGCCACTCACCTTGTTCTCTGTCATAAAGAGGCTGTTTGCAGAGAGCTCCTCAGACTTACTGCAAAGTGTGCTGAAAAGCAGAGCACTCAGACAGAGCAGCTAGCAGCTGATCTCAGCGGCATGTTAGTAAATCATAGTGGGGGGAAAAATAATCATCCTGTCTTGTTTGTATAACTGCTAAACCAACCAAGTCCCAGCAAGTGAGCCATGATTGTTTACCACTCCAGCTGCGACACCCTTCGCTACCGAAATGGACAAGGGAGCCATATTTGCTTAAAGCAACAACCCTGTGTTTTCATGCGTATTGCTGAGGTGTTTGGTGTTAATAATACTACTTAATGCTGAAGGAATACCAAATATATTTTAGAGTTCTGCACAGCGGGCCTTCATAAAGAGGCAGTGTTGACGTAAGCACCATCGCCCTCCAGCGGGAAGGAGGCACCAAAGCCCATGCAAGGCTGAAACGTAATGCTGCCAAGCGACAGGATTTCCATATTGACAGTTTTATTCTTTATTTATTCTTTATTAGTCAGACACATACACTACCGTTCAAAAGTTTGGGGTCTAAAGTAAAAAAAAACAACAAAAAAAAACAACACAGATCATTGGACAACCGTCTGATGGGAGGAGAACCAGCCTAATAACCCTCTCTTTAAAAAGTTAAAAAGCTCCACTACATTCGGTTTTTTTAAACACAGCCAATGAGGGTGCAGTTACAATGTATGCAAATAAATAATTCAATGGATTAATAATTGAAAACATTTTACTTCTTTTCACTTTTCACTCCTCCAAATGGCACTGTGCAAGATGACAATATTTGTTCTGAAATACTTTTGCTGAAAACTAACTTTTTTTACCTTTGGATTTTAACATGACAAATGGGATGCAGCAAGATCACTTTTCTACCTAAAGCCATTTTATATACAGTGGTACCCTGACATACGATCGCTTCGACACACGATCTTTTCGACATTTGACGTAAAATTTGACTCGCCATTTGTTTCTACATCCGACGACATGCTCGAAATACGACGATTTATGAAAGCACCGCAATTTCTTTGTTTTCTCGCAAGACAGGCGTATGGCGGATTTTCTTGTGAGAGAAATCAACATGGGGTCCAAGAATGTTAGTGCAGATGGTGAAAAAAGAAAAAGATGAGGCTTACCATTGAAATGAAGATGCAAATGATAGAAAAATATGAGCGTGGTGTGCATGTCCGTGAACTGCCTCGACAATACGGCAGGAGAATGTCTATGATCTCGATGGTCCTGCTCTGACCTCCTTTCGCCAGTCTTTATAGGTTAAGGTGACAATTATTATTGTTGTAACAATGCCAAAAAATCACAAGCTTCAACATGTGTTTATTCATTTATTTGAGAACTTCTGCAATACAACATGCCTACTGTCAGCTGCAACTGAACAAAGTGAAAGTAAACAGTCCTCCGTCACTTGTCAAGTCGGCCAAGTGGTGCGTTCAGGTAAAACACGCAAAACACATCCACCACATTAGAACCCGATTCGCTACATTATTAGAGGTAATATTATTATTATTATTACTATTATTATATTGTTATTCCGATTTTTATTCATAATTTATTTGTTTTTCCTCTGTGTAATAGTACACTTTGCAAGAGTACCAGCAGCAATTATTAAGGATTTAGTGTAGGTTTCCCGGCTGTGGAACAAATTAATGAAATTATAATGTTTTTTTTTTTTTTTTTTAATGGGGAAATCCTGCTCGACATACGACCATTTCTCCTTACAAATAAGGTCCTGGAACGAATTAACTTCGTATGTAGAGGTACCACTGTGTTCTTTACATTTTAGCTATTTTTAGTCTAATTATTGGCTGCTTTTCAAAGCGGATCGCGATAGCTGCAAAGCGAGCAAAGACCAGCCGTGTGAGAGCAATAATAACATTTTGCATGTAATTCAACATTTGAACACAATGACCTCATAAACTTTCATAATGTTTGTCTTTTCAACACACTCATTCATTCTGCTTGTAACCCCTGCCATTCTTCTGAAGACAGACAATGAATTGCAACTGAAACTATTTGATATTGATTTTTAAAAATCTTTCTAAAGATTGTTGAGTGCATAACATCAACAACTTCATTGTATCATTCAAACACATTTCAAAAAGTTTTTTTGTGTCTATTGATCTATTTTTGGTATTTTATGTCCCAGTATTGTTTTCGGCAGCCCTTTTAATTTTCTGGTTTTTACTCTTACTGCTCTAGACGATAACACTTATTATTCTGAGTAATATTTCAGTCATCTCAAAATGTGTTTGTCTTGGTCTAGTTTTTGTTGATGAAAACTCAAGCAGGAAAACAGTACATTATTTTCAATTATTCATAACCTAACCTAACCCACCTGGACGCCACTAACTATTAGTTAAAAAAAAGTTGTCTGAGAGCTTAAGAGGACGCTCGCCGTAAGCATTAGCCTAATGCTAACGCCAACGTGAATGCTATGCTAATGCTACAAATTACATTTAGGCTATGCTAACGCTACGAATTACATTTCGTGTATGATGATCATTCAGCACAGACCTTTAAAGGGTAAAGCAACATAACGCATGCTCTCTCGCCAAGAAAACAAATCTTACCGTGCAAGCCTGAATGGAGACTGGAGGCGAGACACTGGTGAGTCAGGAAGGGGGGAGGGGGTGCAGCATCTCACGTGTGACACCACTAGATAGTAGGGCTGTCAAAATTATCGCGTTAACGGGCGGTAGTTTTTTAAAATTAATCACGTTAAAATATTTGATGCATTTAACGCACATGCCCCGCTCAAACAAATTAAAATGACAGCACATTGTCATGTCCACTTGATTTTATTGGTTTCAGCATGCTCTGCTGACGTGATTATATGTCGACACGAACTCATACCAATACGGTGCTATACAGACCAGCTAACGTCTGCATCCAGTATTCAGTGGCAGTTCTCGCTGTCTCATCACACTGTCTTATACATGCATCGCTCTTGAGTTGCATTCTTTCTTTGTATATATTCGTGAGCATTGTGTAATTATTGATGTACATTTCATTTTGTTTACATATATGATGCAATGAAGTTACATTATTTGTTGCTTGTGAGCTAATTGGCTAGTGCTACTGCTCAAATGGAAACGTGTGTGTATACTTTGTGTTATTTTGTGACTTGTGTAAGTTATTGACACAATGTTTATTATTTTCAGTTTTACAATAATCAGAAACGTGCCCCTGTCAATAGAATTGATGACTACAGTAAAGCCCATTCAACTTTGCCTCAATGTCTGATTCCTCTTTGGAGCTTCTGTTGTTCGCTATCTGTCAATTTGTGTACTCACACACATTGAGGACAGAATACAGAGCAAAAATAATATTCCTATCCCTCAAAAAATAATGTTCACAAAAAGAAACGCGCTTCTATTTGTATTCAGATTCAGAATATTTATTGTCATTGTTACAAAAAGCACAACGAAACTTTGTTTGGAGCATCCATACAGCTCATGCAGCTAAGTTGGTAAAGTGCAAAACCCATTAATGATGCTCAGACTTTGGACAAACTATTCAAACATTTCGTTGAGCTGTCGTTTAGCTCGACAAATACACTGGATGGCAATATTCAGTCACAATATACAAACGATCAGAGGTCTCGTACGTTGTGAAGCCGGCACCCAAATGATGTACAATGGATGGACAAGTAAACAGGGAACTACGGCGTCGGTCGAGGGACAAAACACACTCATTGGCTTGATTTCTAAGTAATTTAAAACTCGCCATTGACACCTTGTGGTGTATTTCAATCACTACCTTACTTAGTTGAAGACACTGTGACACAAGAATAGCAGGAAGCCCATGTGACGTCACCGCTCGGCGACATCAACAATGGCGAGCTACTAGTTTATAGTTTAAATGTTACAAATTTATTAAAACAAAAACATTAAGAGGGGTTGTAATATAACATTTCTATAACTTGTACTAACATTTATCTTTTAAGGACTACAAGCCAATCTAATTATTGATCGCTTTAACAGAATGTTAATAATGTTAATGCCATCTTGTTGATTTGTTATAATAAACAAATACAGTACTTATGTACAGTATGTTGAATGTACATATCTGTCTTATGTCTTGTCTTTCCATTCCAACAATAATTTACAGAAAAATATTTTATAGATGGTTTGAATTGCGATTAATTACGATTAATTAATTTTTAAGCTGTGATTAACTCGATAAAAAATTTTAATCGTTTGACAGTCCTACTACTGTTACGATGCAGGCTACCTACAAATAAAATGTCAAACATTGTGAACATGTGATAGAAACTATTGTACATTTTCGTTTTGTTCTCATCTTGTCAGACGAAAACTGGCATTAGGCTCGTTATGTTTAAGTCTCCCAAAACACGTCTTTAGCTCGTTATCTATCTAAAGGTTGTGCTACCAAGGCTGAGGGTGTCAATACTTTTGTCCGGCCCATTTTTTGTGTAAAATGAGAATTATTTATTTCTTTATTTTTAATTCTCTTTTGTGTTTTTTCATTGCAAACAAAATAAATGATGATATTACTACCAAAGCATTTTTAATTGCAATCATTTTCTGGGAGAAATTGAGCATTATCTGACAGAATTGCAGGGGTGCTAATACTTTTGGCCAGCACTGTACAGTAGTTTAGTCACCGAGACCTCTTGACATCACAGCTTGCCACTATGCTACTGTTTCACTCTTGTTATGCATGGCTACCCAGAAGTGCTAACAAACCTATTGAAAGCCTTAACTAAAAAAACGTATTTTAATTTGTTTTAATCAAATGTTACCAGCAGTTTCACATATCCATGTTTTAAACAGATTTTTATTTGTATTAATTCATATCTTAGGTGAGTAAGACCTTATTGTCATTTATTTAACGAAACATAAAGCCATAAGCGACAAGTTCTTTACAAAGCTTTAAAAGTATTACTATAAAATCCCCACCCTTCTATTGTATCCTGGTTGTTCCGACAGGTGGTGTTACCTGACTGTGGATGGGAAGCAGGCAGATATGAAGGGGATGTGCAGGAGTAATAAAGCCATAACTGGCTTCATGTATGTGGAGGGACGTTATACACAAGCACCACCTGCTCCTTATGAGGGCTCTTTATCACCAGCTGGTCAGTGTTATATAGCTCCTTTTTTACAGTGGCTGTGATTAGACTAAAAAGGTCAGGTGGAAAATGGAGAAACTCATGTCATCATCAGGATGTCCTGCTCGGATGATGTCAGACACATTGCTATTTTCAGCTGCTGGTGTTGGAGAGTTTCAGGCCTCAGCTCACACTGATCCCTACGAAGCACCCAGACCCATCAAGTCATCTGGAATTGGTTTGTTGTGTGTTCCAAGAACAAACTCCAAGCAGGGTGACGTGGCATTCAGTGTTAATGCTCCTCACCCTGATGATCTACAGTGTGCTGAAATGGTTTGCTCTATTAAATCAGAGCTAAAAACGCTATTGTTGATCACAGCGTTTTCCCAAACTGTTCAGTTGTTCAAATAATGTATGGCTTGTGCTTTTGATACATTTTTTGTGCCTAATATGTTTATTTTCTATTTCAATTTTAATTTTATTGTTCTTATTTTTTAACTTGCTGATTTTAATGTGATGTCAAACACTTAGAATTACCTTGTGTTGAGTTATGCTGTGCAAATAAATTTGCCTTGCGTTATCATGCCTTATTTTATGGCGCCACCGTGTGTTTTGAAGGGTGTATGGCAGGAGGTCATAATTGTCTCGATTTACTCAGAAAAACTGGGAGTCAATATAGGTAGGTACTGTACATGAAATTCTGTGATATTGTTGTGAATTCACCTTATCTATTTCCATATATTAATTTGAAAACATGCAAGTTTGCCTGTTTGCTATTTTTGTTTACTTCTTGCATATACGTGCCATGTATTTCTTTAGGTACTTCAATGCTGCTTTAATCATCTTGGTAACCTTCCTGACTAGTATTTATTTCTCGTCTTTTGATTAGTTTTGAAGGATGAAGTCTTGCTGAGTAATGTCACTTTCGTGTGATGTAGTATTTTCGCCAGTAGTGTTACTGTGATCGACTGGTAAATTCCTTGTAAAATGTTGTACTCTTTTTTCTAACTGATAGATTAAGAACATCAAATCTATTTGATGCTGTGCAAAATCGATGATATGCAGATTATGTCTTGCGCAGCTAAATGTGGCGACAAAAATGTCAGAAACACAATGTTACGGTTTAATAAGAAACAATTTAAATCGTGTCAGGTTTTCTAGGCATTGAACAAGGATGTTTACACTTTTTGTACCCACTGTATATGTATATGTATGTATATATATATATATATATATATATATATATATATATATATATATATATATATATATATATATATATATATATATATATATATATATATATATATATATATATATATATATATATATATATATATATATATATATATATACCGACCAGTCAAAAGTCTCTTGAAAATCTCAAAATCAACTGGGATGAGATCCACGTGATCTGAGTGATGACGACCGATAATAGCTGGATCCGAAGACTGTTTATCTAGTGTCATCTAGCGGTCATATTGCATACTGCAACCAATGGACTACCCGCTCTGTTTGTTCACCCATTTAAAGCAGAAAGGGAAACCCGTGTGGCCTTTCAGCATGCGGTGGGGGTCGTGGCCCGGAAAACTACTGACGTTGGACATGTCGAAATATTGCCAATATATAGCATGTTATATGAGCTCCCACCTCCCAATAATGATGCTTTAATCACTCAAGCTAAACTAATTAAAGACAAGCTGTTTTGTATAATGCCCTAAATCCAAACATGATCCAAGTTCTAAAGGCAAAATACAAAATAAAGAATTGTAAGATGACTAAACTGAGAGGATTGGGACTGTGGATTGTGGAGTCTTTGAGGGAGAGTGCAATCATTTTTTAAAGAAAAATCTTTGAATTGTAATCAGCCGGAAGCAATTAAACAAACCCTCCCTTCTCTCCACGTTACTTTTCCACAACCATGTTCTGCTAATGGCTTTGGATCATGGTTAAGCCTTCCTGCAAATGGCTCTTAATCCAGTAGGCCTGCATTTGGTTACCTGAGGGAAATACTATCCACGCTCTATCTACCCCCAGCGCAAACTGACAGATTAGTTCAATATATATTAATCCCCCCATTTATCTTTGTCAACTAAGGGCCCAAAATAATTTGTGGGAGAGCAAATAAGAGTGAGCAAGAGGCATGCCTCAGACAGAAGGCAACGACTTGCCATTTAATGTGATTCACCTCTAGGATTCCATCACTATCAGCCCTTCTGTGCTGATGATATTACTCTGCTCATTTTGCACAGCATCAACATTTCATGGGATAAGTGATTTGCATTTTTCAGCAAACAGGTGGTGTTGTGGCCACAAGCTCTACATGGATGTTGGCTGACAAAAATATACATTTTCTCACTTTGTTTGATCAGGAAACAATGTGAATATTTTGTGTCACTATATGCATTTCAGAAAAAGACAATCTCCTGGCCTGCTCCCCTCCACATAAAAGTGATGAGTTGAGTGATAAACCTTAGGCAGACTGGAAGATCTTCTGCCAATTGACTGTCCTCCAACGTACAATTAGGAATTTGTTTCCAAAAGTAAAGTTTGTAAGATCAAAAAATTATGTCTAGCAGTAATAGTTGTTCCCTGCCAACAGATTAAATGTCCTTATGACGTTCTTTGTG
The DNA here is from genome assembly GCF_030265065.1 of Corythoichthys intestinalis. Taxonomy (NCBI): domain Eukaryota; kingdom Metazoa; phylum Chordata; class Actinopteri; order Syngnathiformes; family Syngnathidae; genus Corythoichthys; species Corythoichthys intestinalis. Next base: position 18,935,059 of record NC_080409.1, read on the forward strand.
TATTTTGTAAGAATGCAGTATTTCCACAATCCGACATCCCTCTGCTAACCGCTTGTCTAAATAGTCGTAAATCACTACTGAACTCTGGCTTTTTATTAAGAAGGCAAAAAAGCTTTCAAAGCTCCTATGTCGGACAAGAAAACATGCAAACATATTGTGCTCCAGTCCATAATTGGTCCAAATTACAGTAAATGATTGCTTTGCTGAACATGATCCACACACTGCATACACACTATGGCGGACAGCTACTTTCTCACCATCCAGATCTAAATGTTGACGTCCCTTGGGTTGTGGAGCAGTGGGCTAGTGGTGGAATCACCCTTTCCAGTTGAAAGTGAAGACTTACTGAGTGATCCATTTTCCCCTTGCACGGATCAGTGTCCATTTGTTGTATCCGTGTTGTCAGCTGGGATTGTGATTTCCTTTCCTTTTTGACCTGTTCGCGTCATACGGCAAACACGCCACGGAGTGAAGTTGCAGAAGAACAAACATGAACAGTAACTGTCCTCATTGCCAGCCTGTGGGAAAGGATTGGAAAAGACAACATGAGAGGTTTCAAAACATTATTAAATAATAATACTGGTGGAACATAGACTAAATGGTCAGCAACACAGTGATTGTCTATTCTAATTAGGACTAGGCAATGTTAATTTTGATTGCGATTATGAACTTGAGATTCATTGTGATTAATCACATTCTATATAGTAATGTATTTATAAGTACTAATTAGCCCTATCTTATTTTAAATGTACTGCGATAATAATGAGATATTAATATATAATAACTCATTGGCTGTCATTGAATAATCATTCGCTACCACCCTCTCCCAGTTCATATGGATTGGACGTCTATTGCCGTCAATGGCGGTCAATGAGTTAACAATTTCCTATAAATGCTACAAGGCTTTTCATCATCTATCCCCAACAAGTTGAGACAATGTGTTAATGCGCAGTTAAAACAAACTGTGAAATTAATTACAATGATTTAAAATCTGTATAATAATGAACTTTAACTACTGTACAGTTTAACTTGATAAAGTAACGTATCTGTAACCTTTATTTATGTAACTGCAACTGAATTACTAACTCAATTACTTTTTTAAGAGAAATAATTTGTAACTCTAATTAAATTACTTTGAAAGTAAGATTACCAACACAGACTCTGAATGAATTCGCCCAGCTTTAAGTCTAATATGTGGAATTTTAATGTCTACGCAGTGTCACAATGCTTTTGTCTGCCTTGCTAAGTGTTCAGAAATTAGGCTGTGAAATTTGGGGAACAAGAACAAGTGACTATGCAGTTATCTTAAAATGAGTCAAATAGTTTGCAGTGAAGAGACCATAAGTGCCAGACCCTCAGGAAATTGCAAAGCTATGAAACACATCCACTATGCATTATGTCCCGTTGCCATTTGGAGAATGAACAATAGAAGAATTAGCAGCCAAATTTGTGCAATTGGATCATTTGTCATGAGGACTCCATGCCAGAAAAATACAGAACAGCTTGAATATGACAGCAATAAATGTCATGGTTCAACCAAGCTCATCCACTTTGAATTAAATAAATAGCTGCAATTGTCTGAGAAGTTGGCAATACATGAAATAATTTGTTTTGCTGATTTGTAGACAGGGAGTTATGAGAAGACTAAACTCACACTTTTTGATTGATGCCATTGAGAATATCAATCAATCTTTATTTCTAGTATTAAGGTTTACAGTGCAAATAATCATAATGAAAGTTTCTTCTAATATGTTAGGTTTCCTGACTGAGTTTCTTTATACAGGGTCAAGTATTACATAATGTACTGTATGTACAGCATATAGTGTATTATGTAATATATGTGATCCCTCATTACTTCGCGCATCAAACTTCACGCCCTCAGTCCATCGCAGATTTTTTTTCAATTAAATGAATAAATAAATATATAAATAAATAAATACATAAATAAATACAGCATTTTATATAAAAAAGTTATATATATATATATATATATATATATATATATATATATATATAATTTATATCATAATTATTACATTTGCAGTGCTTAAAAAACATTTATTAAAATATACGGTACATAAAAGGGTACTTTGTTTTTTTTATTTTATTTTTTTAAAATTATACTTTGGGAAGAAAGGGAAAAACACGTCTGATATGTATCTATTTCAAATGGTGTTAAATCTGAATAAATATATTGAACACCCTCCCCAACATAAAAAATTCTATGTCGTGGATTTTCGATTTTTCGCTTGGGTGGTATTCTATCATTATAGACTTATACCGTAATGCTGCTAATACGTTGATGATGCAACATAAATACTTGGCCACTGTATTCATTTATTTATGGTATAACTTGATTCTATTTATTTTACTTCATACTGTGAGGTAAAGTACCAAATGTGTGTTTATATGTGCCCTGAGTATGACCTTGTTTATAATGAACGACAATAAAATAAGAACTTCATGTAAGTACTTCAGATAAGCACGGCTATAAATACAAACACAATCAGAACAGGATTTAAATCAATACTGACTTGACAAACAATTAATATTCCAAATGTGTCATAAACATTTTTTGAGTTAACAGTTTAGATCCTATTCAATCTACAGGTACATACAAACAGTTGCTCACACTCTCATTTAAATTTCGTGACGGTTTTATCATCAATTAACCTGATCTCTGATCAACTTTTTAGCATCTGGTTGAAAATTTGCGTATGTGGAGAAACCTGCAAAAGGACCGCAAGTGCATTTGAAGTCTGCATTTGACTCTCCTCTGCAGTCCCCTAAAACAAAAAGGTTGTGTAGTTATCCATTTAATTTTCATTTATTTATGTACTTAAATTTTTTAAAACTAAACTCAACCAGAGCTGATATTAACAGAAATATTGTTTTGTGTTGCCCACCTGCCACCAACAGAGCCCCTCCTGCTGGCTTTGAGGTTCATGTCCCTGATCAACTGGTCTTTAGGTCAGAGAACTGGTCCCTCAGGGGCAAGGTCCTCACCTCTCTCCTTTTAAAACATCAGTGTTGGAGGGGTCATGGCTACTTCTACAGATATTTCCTCAAGATGATGAGCAGAAGGAACATGTGCAGGTCGAAAAGTAACACCTGGACAAGAATATTTGAAAACATCGTAAAAATGTATCATTATTAATATGAAGCGTCTTATTTTTAGTTTATGAAATGCAATATATACTGAATATGGTTTTTGGGAAGGAATTACACAAGCTTCAGGGGTGGTAACACAACTCGATGTGCTTTATTAGGTTACAAGTAATGTCTTTCTACACGCACATAAACACCACGCACGCACACGCAAACCAACACACCCCTTCACTGCTCTTTCTTATTTTTGGAGACATAGGGAGTTTTTCTGCCAAAGGCCGCTTTATACTGCCGGTCTTCCAATCCAAACGGCTCTACAACATTTAGGAAACCTCCAGGGCCTACGAAGACTAAAAAGCAACAGAGGAAAAAGTGCAATAGACGAGCGACCACACATATTCACTGAGCTCATCCCACCAGGCTGTAGTAAATCACTATGAAAGCGAAAGACATGCTATCATCTAGGACCAATAAAGCCACCATTTGTATGAACAGCCTTCTCACATATAACTGTCACTATCATGTTGGTAGACATGTTTTAGTGTGCCTCTTACTGAGATCATGCTTTTGAAAAATGAGTGCGAGTGCTTGTCGTGGAAAACATTCAAGAAATTGAAAGACACAAAATCGAACACTGTAAAACCTCAAAATTTTACCAACATTATGTGTGTAATTTCCAGGAAAATATCTCATCACACTTAAAATATATCACAAATCCTTTAACAAGTACAATTTCTCAAAGATAAAAATACTTATTTTGAGACAATACATCTTGAATATTTTGATAAGCAAAAAAATATATATATATATTTTAAACAGCTTGTTTTGAGTCATACTTCAATTAGACAAAGCATTTTTAAGCTTTTGAGTTAGCGTTTGTAAAAGATTAATCATCTTGTTTCGAAGAATAGACTGAACTGAAAAAGCATGTTTCATTTCAAACGCATCTTTTTTTATTGCAACATGACATAAACTGTTAAACTACATTCATTTCAGCTAAAATGACACTCAGCAGAACTGGCAACGACCATTCTTAACAGTCAGGCTTTATCCTCAGATTGGAATCATTGGAAGCATTCTTTTGTGGGTTGTTTCACGTGTTGCAGAATCATAAAATAATAACATTTTATGTGTAATTAGGCTTTTAGCCAAAATAAAAAAGGGTAAACAGTCCCAAATGATAATTCCAAACAATCGTGTGATTAGGCGTTTAGCCGAAATAAAAAAGGGTAAACAGTCCCAAATGATAATTCCAAACAATTGTGGATAGTTTGCAACAATACAACACTGGCACTGGCATGCACACATAGACGCCAGGTGGTTCTCAAACCCGGGCCCTTGCCCTCTTAACCGAGCAAGTGCCCTTATCAAGGTTATTAAGTCATGATCATTATTATGTTAGTAATGTGTGTGCCCCCCAAGCACCACAGCCATAATGACTGTGACAGCGCCTTCTGTCCTCCAAATGTGGAAACATGCTGCAGCACAGCGCAATAGCTTCCACCCACGCCCTCTTCTTGCCCCTGCCTGCAGCCCTACGCAGAGGTAACACATAATGTGTATGTGACCCCCTAAACCTCAGTTGCTTAACTATTTGTCTCGTGAAGTAGGCTTTGTCTCTGTGCAACTCTCTAAATTAGCCGAATGCCCAGTCCCACCTGTTAAACAAGCTAGGCTAGCCGCTCACCATAAATCTATTGATGTAACATGGCGACCAGCTCACAAACTATATACTGTAATGCCCACGACTGAGAGAGGAGAGGAGTCAGGAATGCCTTCAATCATTTTAATGTGAAAACAATATAACTAGCTCCCAGCCCGTCCTTTCTCACTCCACTTGCTGGCTTCCCCCTTCATCACAGCCCACATGTCCAGACAGTGTCTTAAAGGGGCCGCACATAGTTATGGACATTACATTATTATAGCTCAATTTTTAGTAATGTGTTTTCATGTTTAGAACTAGTATTGCTACTTTGAGAGAATGCTGATGCTTAACAAAAACTAATAAGAATCAAAATAAACGCTCACGAAAAATCTATATTTGAAATTCACCTGGTGGAAGTGAGAGTCTGTGTCGTAGAAAGTGAATAAGCTCAAAAAAAAAACAAACCAAAAAACTGTCGGCGCCCTCATTTGAGGTTGGGCTCACAGATACACTGTTAAAACAACAATGCAGGTTTAAAGCAAGCTATGAGCCTCATTTATTTGCTAAATGATAATAATACTGATAATTCATATATATATATATATATATATATATATATATATATATATATATATATATATATATATATATATATATATATATATATATACTTTTTATGTTTACCACTTGCAGCAGCAATCATGCATTATAAGGAAAGAATAAGAAAATTAAAGTGTTTTGTTGACCCTTGCTAGTATGGAATAGGTTGTTATTTATTTAGATACATAAACAAATATCAAATTACATAATACATCTGCAATGTTTTTTCTTTCTTTTATTACTTCACATTGTTGGGCTGGCAGTAACATACGCTGCAAAAGGTGCCCTTTTTTTCCCTCTGAGCACCTGACCCCAAATTGTCTGTGCACGCCACTGGTATCAGTATCGGTATCGATACGGCACTAAAATGACACCTTCAGTATCATCTAGAACTAAGAAACAACTAGTTGATGCTTCTCAATATGTACTTATCGAAATCTAGCTTTGAACTGCTGATCGACTGACCCAAGATGGCCGCCATCTACACACGCCACCGGATTCTTTCCCAAGATGAATCATGTAGTATCCAAGCATCCTTCTGATGTGAATTTCAATGAGTTTGTCAATAATAAATGTCCATTCCATTTGAAGTGGAAGGGTGGCGAATGAACATTTGCCAGCATCTCCCACTTCAAATGGATTGGACATTTAGCATCGTCAATGACATAAAATGAGTTAAACAGAGTCTGACAAAGTCATTTTGGACTGACTTTAGAATCCAGTGAATATGAAGTACTTTAGTATTAAAAGAAAAAAAGAATAATTCATTCATTTTCCGAGCCGCTTATCCTCACGAGGGTCACGGGATTGTTGGAGCCAATCCCAGCTAACTATGGGAAGTAGGCGGGGTACTCTCAGAATTGGTTGCCATACTTAAAAAAAAACAAAAAAAAAACTTGTATCAGTGCAGTATAGGCATTGGGAATAACCACATAGCTGGGTATCCGAATTTGAATCGGGATTTAAAAAATGGTAGCGGTGCAACACAAATTAAAAATGTATATCCTTGCTAAATGGAAGGGAACATAAGATCATGTGAGTGAGCTTGTATTTGTCTGAATGTACATAACCGTAATTACAAAGTATATAATTTATTATCTACAGTGGTATGAAAAAGTATCTGAACATTTTGGAATTTCTCACAATTCTGCATAAAATCCCCATCAAATGTGATAATGACACAGATGAAAATGCAGTTCCTTCCTTAACTAAAACCACCCAAAGATTTATAGGTTTTCCAATTTTAATGAGCATAGCATACAAACAATGACAGAAGGGGGAAAATTAAGTAAGTGAACCCTCTGCCTAATTTAATGAGCATAGCATGCAAACAATGACAGAAGGGGGAAAATTAAGTAAGTGAACCCTCTGCCTAAGGAGATTTAAAGAGCAATTGAAACCATTTTTTACCAAACATTTTAAGTCAGGTATGTGTCCAATCACTGATGAGTGGTTTAAAGCTGTCCTGCCCACTATAAAACACACGCCTGGTATGAAATGTCTTGATGAGAAGCATTGTCTGATGTGCATCAAGGCTCGGTCAACAGAGCTGTCTGAAGACCTGCGATCAAGGATTGTTGATTTGTATAAAGCTGGGACAGGATACAAAACCATCTCTTAAAGGCCAAATGTGAAGTAAGGTTGGCCAACCATGATTTTGAATAATATCAATGGCTAAACAATTATAAGCATATTTTCGTTATTTTTTTTTTAACGCAACCCTTCCAGATTCTTTGTTTAACCCACAGCAACGCCCTTGACAACGAAAATGCTTTTCTTCGACAATCATCGGAAATCTTCGGAATTGACGTCACACCGAGAACTGCGAGGGAAGTCCGCCATAGACACAATATTGTTGCATTGCTTCTCGGTAAGATGCCACGGCGGTGTGTGGTGATGTATATTGTTCTCAATCAAAAGAAAAGTTGTATGAGTGGCTGAAGGATAGCAGGGCACGTAAATGGACATCTTTTGTTCGCACTAAGCGAATGAATTTCACGCCATCATCGAGTCGTGTTCTCTGCTACAAGGACTTTGAAGATGCCTGCTTCCTCAACTGGTCTGCTTATGATCAAGGATTTGCAAAAAAAGTAAGTGTGATTTTTGGATAGATGACTGATGACTTTGTCAAAGCAGAGCTGCCAACTGTTGTGGAACAGTGCTTAATTTGTAAATCATAAGGTGCCGGAATGCAAAGTACATATGACAGCGCAGGGATGACGGCATGTGGACAGGTCCCGGAACATATTGTAATAGCCCGAATAGGAAAATAGAAAGGAGAGGAGTGAATGACGGCTTCCTTCACTTTATTGTGTCAACAGTTAAATAACAAAATAACAAAAATAACAGCGAACTGCTGCAACATGCGACCGCCAACTTCACTCTCACGCCGCACTCTTCTCCTCACTTCCCGCTACTTCACCACTCTGCTGTCCGATGGCCCCTTCACGGACCCGCAGACAGTTACGGACATTACATTATGCAGAAAATGGTGCTGAAAACAAACCGCAAATGCCCACTTGCCATGCTGTGGGACTTTCCTTTTTTTGTTTCTTTTCTATGTGCTTTTCTGACTCGTTTTAAACCATCTTCCTTGTTTTTGAAAAAAGACAGTAAATGCAACAGTCTTTTTGGCATGTTGAAATACCGTTTGATCCTGGCTGCTTGCTCCCAAGATGCTGCATATTTCAAGTTTTTAAAAAAATTCTTTTTTATGTCAGGAGTGTGATTTGTTGGTCCAGCTTCTGAGTGCACCATTATTATTTTATTTTATACTGTAATGTCGTAACTGCGTGTAATATTCTGATATAATGTTTTTCGAGGTACCCTGAAGTGGTACGTTACTCTTGTTTTGGTCACGTGACGTGGGAGTGTGACAGGTACAGGCTCTATCTATCGCTCCGCACAGCCTGCCAAGAGCCCCAAGCGGTATTCGTACTGTAAGCTCCATGTGTTAATAAAGAAACAAAGTTGTCAGCACGTCGTGTGTTCGATACCTTTGTCAACAAAAAGCTCATAACAAGACACTATGCACGATCCGTTTAAGAGACGCTGGGACTGTAGAGCTGTGAGTAGTAGGAGGCGAGGGGGAGATGAGAGAGAAGCAAAACTTTGCGGTCGAATGTGGCGGCAGTCCGCTATTATTTTGTTTTCTTATTGTTGCCTCAACAAAGTGAAGAAAGCCATCAACGACTCATCTCCTTCTTTCCCCCCAACGTTTTTCTATTATTATTTTATATGCACGAGAGCTGCCGGATCTGCCAAAATGAACATGAAGTCTGATTATTATTTTTTTAAAACAATGTCATCAGATAGACAAAAACATAAAATTATGTGCAAATGCCTGCATCTTCAAATCATGAAAATAATAACAGCCTATATTTTACCAATCTTGTAATCTCGATGGGTCTTGTCTCCATTCCATGTCAGGTAGTCCAGGCACATTGTTTGCATCCTGATTAGCGTCTGGCTGATACATGTTAGGTCCAACATAAAATTCCAACCTCTCCTTCTTCCTCCAACTCTTCAAAAACTTGGATCTCCTCCCTTGCGCTTGATCTATCACTTATATCGCTGTTTGAATCATTGTTTGAAGGGCTTTGTATGGCAGCCGTATGGAGCGCTGCCATCGCTGTTCTCGGTGTGACGTATCACTTCAGGGTTCGTACCCTTTCAAGCTCGAACTTCGGAAATGTGATTATTTTGTCAAATATACAACATATAAATTATTTTTTTCATGCTTTATTTGTTGGACAATGTTTAATTACTTTAATTGTGACCCTATGGCATGTTATGAAATTGCTTCACATTTGGTCTTTAAAGTCTGGATGTTCATTGATCGACAGTCCGAGAAGTTGTCTAAAAATGGAGAGAGTTTGGCACTGTTGCTTCTCCCCAAGGAGTGGCCGTCCACCAAAGATAATGCCAAGAGTTCAGTGAAGAATACTCAGAGAGGTAAAAAACGAACCCTCGAGTGTCTGCTAAAGACTTACAGAAATCACTGGCACAGTCCAATATCTCTGTGCACACATCAACTACAGTATATGTAAAACTATGGCCAAGAAAGGTGTTCATGGGAGGACGCCACGGAGGAAGCCAATGCTGTCTAAAAAAATTGTTGCTGTTTAATGTTTGCAGAAAGGCACTTGGACACTCCACACAACTTTTGGCAAAATATTTTGTGGACTGACGAAACAAAAGTTGAGTTGTTTGGAAGTAACACACAACGTTATGTGTGCAGGTAAAATGGAACAGCTCAGCAACATCAACACCTCATCCCTACTGTGAAGCATGGTGGAGGGAGCATCAGGATTGATGAGGCTGTATTGCTTTCTCAGGGACTGGACAACTTGCAATCATTAATGGAAGAATGAATTCAAAAGTTCATCAGGATATTTTGCGGGAAAACCTGAGGCCGTCTGTCGGACAGTTGAAGCTAAAAAGAGGATGGATGCTGCAACAAGACAATGATCCAAAATACAGAAGAAAATCAACTTCAGAATGGTTTCAGAAGAACCAAATACACGTTCTGCAGTGGCCACGTCAAATTCCAGACTTGAACACCTTTGAGATGCTGTGGCATGACCTACAGACAGCGATTCATGCCAGACATCTCAGGAATCTGACTGAGCTACAGCAGTTTTGTAGAAAACAATGGGCCAAGATTAGTCCTGATCGATGTGCCAGACTGATCTGGAGATACCGGAAGCGTCTTGAAGTTATTGCTGCCAAAGCGGGGTCACAAAATACTAAACGTGATGGTTCACTTATTTTTCCCCTTTCTGTCATTGTTTGCATACTACAGTTGTGGTCAAAAGTTTACATACACTTGTGATGACCATAATGTCATGGCTCTCTTGCGTTTCCAGTTATTTCTACAACTCTGAATTTCTCCGATAGAGTGATTGGAACAGATACTTCTTTGTCACAAAAACATTCATGAAGTTTGGTTCTTTTATGACTTTATTATGGGTTAACAGAAAAAGTGATCAAATCTGCTGGGTCAAAAATATACATACATGGATCTGAAAAAGCGAATCATTGACTTGAACAAGTCAGGAAAGTCACTTGGAGCCATTTCAAAGCAGCTGCAGGTCCCAAGAGCAACAGTGCAAACAATTGTTTGTAAATATAAAGTGCATGGCACTGTTTTGTCACTGCCACGATCAGGAAGAAAACGCAAGCTATCACCTGCTGCTGAGAGAAAATTGATCAGGAGGGTGAAGATTCAACCGAGAATCACCAAAAAGCAGATCTGCCAAGAATTAGAAGCTGCTGGAACACAGGTGTCAGTGTCCACAGTCAACCATGTTTTGCATCTCCATGGACTGAGAGGCTGCCGTGCAAGAAGGAAGCCCTTGCTCCAAAAGCGGCACCTTAAGGCTCGACTGAAGTTTGCTGCTGATCACATGGACAAAGATAAGACCTTCTGGAGGAAAGTTCTGTGGTCAGACGAAACAAAAATCGAGCTGTTTGGCCACAATGCCCAGCAATATGTTTGGAGGAGAAAAGGTGAGGCCTTTAACCCCAAGTACACCATGCCTACCGTCAAGCACGGTGGTGGTAGTATTATGCTGTGGGGCTGTTTTGCTACCAATGGAACTGGTGCTTTACAGAGAGTAAATGGGATAATGAAGAAGGAGGATTACCTTCAAATTCTTCAAGATAACCTAACGTCATCAGCTCAAAGATTGGGTCTTGGGCGCAGTTGGGTGTTCCAACAGGACAATGACTCCAAACACACATCAAAAGTGGTAATGGAATGGCTAAATCAGGCTAGAATTAAGGTTTTCGAATGGCCTTCCCAAAGTCCTGACTTAAACCCCATTGAGAACTTGTGGACAATGCTGAAGAAACAAGTCCATGTCAGAAAGCCATCAAATTTAACTGAACTGCACCAATTCTGTCAAGAGAAGTGGTCAAAGATTCACCCAGAAGCTTGCCAGAAGCTTGTGGATGGCTACCAAAAGCGCCTAATTGAAGTGAAAATGGGCAAGGGACATGTTACCAAATATTAGCGCTGCTGTATGTATATTTTTGACCCAGCAGATTTGATCACTTTTTTCTGTTCACCCATAATAAAGTCATAAAAGAACCAAACTTCATGAATGTTTTTTTGTGACAAAGAAGTATCTGTTCCAATCACTCTATCAGAGAAAAATCAGAGTTGTAGAAATAACTGGAAACGCAAGAGAGCCATGACATTATGTTCTTCACAAGTGTATGTAAACTTTTGACCACAACTGTATCTGCCTTAAAATATGAAAACCTGTGAATGTTTGGTGGTTTTAGTTAAATCACTGTTTTTTTCATCTGTGTGATTTTGACAAAGATCACATTTGATGGTAATTTTATGCAGAAATGTGAGAAATTCCAAAAGGTTCAGATACTTTTTCATACCACTGTAACTGCAGTATGTCCACTATTCATTCATTACTGTACATGTCCATCAGTTCATGCATGAAGGCTACTGTAGTGTAGTTGCTGCATGAACTGATGAAGCCTGCTTGCAGCATAGACAAAATGTTTTTTAAGTCAACCAGAAGAGTCCAATTGTGTTAGATTTATTGTTTGGTCTGCATACGTTGTACACATACGTAGCGTTGACGTGACACCTACGTGCAACATAAATGTCTGTCCTTGACGTATGTCTGGAAAAACTCAAATACTGTCGAGGAGTTGCTGTCCGGTGCTCGGTTATGTAATTGGTATACTATTACCTCAATTAGCTGCTTGGGTAATGACAATGAAAAATTGAGTAATTACCAAGCTAAAGAAAGTATTTCTTTATTTCAGAAACCGTGCAAAACGGCACAAGGCATGACTGAGCAACAAATTATTAAAACCACCTCTTATTGGTGGCAGAAGACTTGCAGTCTACAGTAGTCTGGATGTAATCACTTAACATTAAGTAAAACTTCCTGTTGGTTGAACACAAGTACAGTTTTCCTGCTAGAGGCCTTGCAGACTTGTTTTGTTCACATGGGATATTATTCCCCCATGAAAAGTTTGATAACTGCCCAACAAGCAAAATAAACAAACAGCAAGGACATGATTTATGGGTTCAGGACACGACAAGTTTGTTTGGTGGTCTGAGTTGTACTTTTGTTTGGAATGAGCTTTATAATTGCAATGTTGCTCCTGCCAATTGCTTCATTAAGTATAATTTGTCCATCTATTGTGTAATCTGTTTGATGTTAGGCATTAAAGTACACGAAAAACAAAAGAATTGTCAAAGGGCACCTCAAGTCCAGATGGACGCTTGTCTTTCTTGAGAAAATGAGACCAAGTTCAACCCATCGCTTACTGCCATGCGCTGGCTTTGTAGCCCAAATGGGGTGTGGGTGTGTTTTACTCTCTACGAGCATCTGCCATGTTGGTCAAATTGAGCTAGCAGGCCATTTTTGACCACGGTTTACTCAGAGAGCAAGGGAAGGCGACATGGAACATGCAACAGTATTTACTTCATCACTGGTTTCATGTGGGTGGTCCCCCCTTCAGCCCCTCCTTTTCATTGGAACACAATGGCTGCACCAGACGTTGCACTCTCACATACTGTCCTGCCTCATTGGAAAAGCCATAAAACACGGTCGTCCTGGGCTCCCAGGCATAATATATTTGAAGCGTTTTCTTCCCTCACAGGTTTCCCTACATTTGCTACTTATCACCACAAGAACGAAAGGAATTTTTATCAATATATTTACTTTTCCAGATATATGATTTTAGCCATCGTTTTAGCTTATCAAAACAGCTTACTGTACTTTAAGAAAAATATCCCGACCTTGAGTGAAAATGAGCATTCATTTAGGAAACTTTGAATGTGGTTTTATAGTTTGCAGTTGAATATGTCCCCTAAAATTGCTACAGATTGTTTCTGATATATTGTTGACACTTGTATCATAAAATAACATAAGCTATGTTGAGCAATGTGTGTATGACCTTGCCACATGACCCGAGGCTGTGGAAATGAAGCAGAGCTATAATTTTGCTGAATTGACTTTTGACCAGAGAGGAAATCTGCTCTGGTATGGCTTGAATTATTTCACTTCCATTTTTCATGGCTCATTAGAGAAGGGAAGCTGCACTGTAAACCAAGGACATACAATTAAAGCGTTTGTACACACAAAATATTGAAACTCACAAATACAATGGAACCTCCAAGCCAAACGGCTCTAAAGTTTAACAATGAAAAAGTCCACCAAAGACATTTTTCAAAAGTCCGACAATTATAACATGTGGAGTCACATTACACATCCTCACTTTCTTTTATTTTATGAAACTCGTTTCAATTATTTTCAATGACATTTTAAATGACCTGCTGTTGTATAACCAACCAGAGATACCGTATAAGAGTGAAAGCGGAAAGCAGATAATGCTATAGCTCTTTAGCCAGGGTGGTGGAAAAGGTGTACCTAAAGGCCCCGGTTCAGTCAGGAAGCAGACAAATATCTGTCCTTGGCACGTCAGCCTCACAGTTCTGAGAACAAGGGTTCAATCCGGGATTCCTGCCTTCCTGTGGGTAATTTGCATATTCTCCCTGTGCCTCTATGGGGTTTCTCCAGGTAAAATTAGAGCTCTGCTTCATCCCGCCTCCCAAAACATGCATAGTAGGCTTATTGAATACCCTAAATTGTCTGTAGGTATAAGAGTTTGCGTGAATGGTTGTCTTTTTCCTTGTGCGATTGGGCGGCAACCAGTTCAGGGTATACCCCGCCTACAGGTAGCTGGGACCGGTTACAGCACCTCCACAACCCTCGTGAGGATAAGCAGCATGGAAAATAATTGAATGAATGAATAAATGACTTCCATGAATCATTCCAACAGAGAAAGGTTCTAGTGATGCTTGAAAGGTGAATTATAATATACTATACTAATATTAACTATACAAGACTGGCTAAGGTATGCCTGCTCAGTATGATACAAGGAATATGCTTAAAAAGAAATGGATAGAAACTAATATATCCTAATATGTACAGTAGAGGCCAAAAGTTTGGACGCACCTCATTCAATGCTACACAAATGAAGGTCCCAAACCCATTTTAAAAGCAATAAATTCCACTAATTAACTCTGAAAAGGCATACCTGTGAAGTCAAAAACCATTTTAGGTGACTCCTTCTTGAAGCTCATCAAGAGAATGGCAAGAGTGTGCAATAAAGTAATCAGAGCAAAGGGTGGCTACTTTGAAGATACTGGAATATTATTCATGTTTTTAGTTATTTCACCTTTTTTGCTAAGTACATAATCCCACACATGTTCATTCGCAGTTTAATTATATATACCTTCAGTGAGGATTTACAATGTAAATAGTCATGAAAATAAAGAAAATGCACTAATGAGAAGGTGTGTCTAAACTTTTGGCCTGTATTTTATACAGAGTATATACATGCTGTCAGTTAACGCATTAATAACGGCGTTCACGCAAACCCCCTTTGACGCCATACATTTTTTAAACATGCAATTAATTATGGCCCTGCTCATCCGCTGTAGTATGGACTTCAAGACAGTGTTGCCAACTTGGCGACTTTCTCGCTAAATCTGGTGACTTTCCAAAGCCTCTTGACTCCGACTTTTTTTGGTGAAAAGCGACTAGCGACAAATCTAGTGACTTTTTCTGGTGATTTTTACTCACATTTTACTTCTCCCACAAAGTTACTCGTCTTTCCTACAGCATCCTTTACAATTATATGCAAATTGACAATTACGCAAATTAGATGATGACATCATCTAGTAACTTTTAGGACAGCCAATAGCTGCTTCCCTTACTGGAGGGTTGGAAACACCGCTTCAAGACTATGCATGTGCCCCCATGACCACCAGAGTTGGGCCAGAGAGCCAGAGTGAAATTCGGGGTTTTAGACGTAACTTAATTTTGTATAGTAATGGCCAAAATGGGGCTCGTTGAGGTTAGGGGTTAGGGTTTTCAAGTAGGTTTGGATGAAAATGCAGTGAGGAACCTCCATGCGTAGTTCTCGCGAAATATAACGAATTATATATCTAATTAACGTGTACCTGTATATAGAAATGTAAAGTATATAAAATAAAGTTATAAAATATTAAAATACAGTGTTACAGATAGTGTTAGTGTTACAGGTAAAAATAAAAAATAAAAAGGAATCCCCATGCAGGACTGGGGTTTGAACCCTTGATCTCAAAGCAGTGAGTCAACATGCTACCAACTCTTACTATGTGCCACCCTTTTATTTTAAGTTTTTAGGGGAAAAATGAATTTTAATTCATCTTTACAAGTGTAAAGTTGCCCAACTCTTGTTTCTAACGAGGCGAAAATTTGAATTATGTAAGGTAAGCACATTTGTCAACTCTTGTGCTAATGAGTCCATTTAAAACTTAAAATATATAATCATTTTTGCTCAAAAGAAAAAAATAAAACAAAAATGCAATTAAGCGTAAGTTAACTATGGATTGCATGTGATTAATCTTTTAACCACTTGACAGCAATGGTATTAAAATTTGATAAGATAATTGGGCAATTTTCATAGTTAACTACCAGTTAACTACGAAAAATGTGATTAACTGTGATTAAAAAAATCACTAGACAGCACTATAAATACAGTAAATACAGTGGTACCTCAACATACGATTGCTTCGACACTCGATCTTTTCGACATCTGACGTAAAATTTGAGTCGCCATTTGTTTCTACATCCGACGACATGCTTGAAATACGACGACGTGACAGCACGGCAGACAGAAGCACGGCTGATTTTATTGTGAGAGAAATCAATGCAGGTTTCAAAAAGGTTGGTACAGGTAGTGAAACAAGGAAAAAAGGTGACGCTTACCATTGAAATGAAGATGCAAATTATTGAAAAATATGAGCGTGGGGAGCGCATCTGTGAACTGGCTCAACAATTCATCTCCACGGTCCTCCTCCGACCACCGTTCGCCAGTCTTTATAAGTCAAGTTGACAATTACCGTAATTATTGTGGTAACATCGCCAAAGAAATCGCCAGATTCGTCATGTTTTTATCATTTATTTCAAAACTTATCCAACACAAAACGCCTACTCTCCAACGCAGTTGACGGTATTGTCAAGTAAACATTGAAAGCGAAAGTAAAGTCTCTGTCACGTCAGTCACGCAGTGCGTTCAGGTACAGAAAAAAACGTCCGCCACATTGGAACCCGTTAGTGTAGGTTTTTGGGCTGTGGAACGAATTAATGGAATTATAATGTATTCTTATGGGAAAATCCTGCTCGACATACGACCATTTCGACTTACAAACAAGGTCCTGGAACGAATTAACTTTGTATGTAGAGGTACTACTGTACATATGTTTACATAAAAAAAAATCTGCATACATACTGTATAATATTTATACTGTATAACATATATACAGTATATGCTGTATAATGACACATTAAACATAAAATTATTTTAATAGCATTGTATAGATTTCAACCTAAACTCTCCAGATCTGGTCTTAGGCTGTCTGCCAACAGACAAACAACTCCGATTAAAGTTGACAAACGTATGCATGACACTCTGCAACCACCTTACCATGCTGACTTTTTATTACCTTTGTCAGGCATGAGTAGATTTACTTTACTAGATTTTTATTCAGTATTTTGATAAAGTGTTTAACTTAAGTTTAAACTTGTATGACATTTAAATCATTGCATGCTCTCAGTAGTTAATCAAGATTATATTTGTTTGAGCCTCGTGAACATTGACATTTTCCCCTCGAGTTGTCTGGAAATTAGAACAATCTGGAAGTCACAGAACTAATTGTATTTGATGTTGACGGTTCTGCCGTATTAATCATATAACAAGGCCTTGCAGATGTAACATGGTAGATTGGCGGACTTCCTTCGTGACAATGGTGCTTCATGGACATGCATACAAAGCAGAGTAAGGAGTGCACAGACACAGACAGTCATAACCGCACACGTGCTAATGTAGACGTAAGATGAAGACTTCTTGAGGCATATGGATGCCATTTGGAGGCTGCCATGAGAATGTATAGGTCAGTCTTACCCTTTGGTATCTCTCTATCCATCTGTTTTCACATCACTTGCAAATTATAGTGTCCTCCAGACCCAAATGAACATAAATCAGAACGGTGAAAGTGCAGAAGTTTTCCCATCTGTCATAAAACAATGATTTAATGTACGGGTTGTCAAAATATGGCACAGCGACTTCGCCTCGCTCCCCGGCAGTAGGAACACAAAGCACCATCTCATCGGTGTAATTTATGGCCACTGAGGGAATGCAGGGTGATTAGGGCTTAGGCCACCAACAGCCAGAAAAACAGTAGGAGCTCCAATGAGGATGGATGGAAAACCTCGACCAATTGTATCAAACAATTCAGCTAAATCTATTTCTGTTTGGAGATATATGGCCTGTTTAGAATATGCGGTACATCTTTGGAACATTTGGTCATAGTGAAGTTGTGAGTTTTGGAGAATCTACATTAAATAGTCCAAGTCTTTCACATGTGATGTGTTGGTCAGCTGAGGCCAGATAAAATATACAACAGAACCTTTCTGGATTTTCAACAACACTGTAAGTGATGTCACAGCGTCTCCATGTAATTGTTTCCTTTAAAGGTGGGGTGAAAGTTAAACAATGATCGCCACAAACAACTAGATAGCCTTTACCTTAAATAGCCTTGCACTATGACTGCCCTGTGTGACTTCCTGTTGCATGGTGGCAATTAGCTCCTGATCATTAATAACGTGTTTCTCTGGAGGGTTTCCTTTACTTGTTGACACTCTTATGCGTGTCTAAATAAACACATATTTCCTGTAAAGCCAAAACGGGTGCAATAAAAGAAGATGAGACTGTCGTGCAATTGAGGCATCCACATTCATCCACCTATCATTATGGTGTTTTTCTTTCCAAATCAACAAATGGGAGCTTCACAAGGCAGGCCTGAGCTGGTCAAATTCTTAAAATAAATGATGCTGTACAACCTGCTTTATTTTAATTTGAAACACACTCCCAATAGCTAATATGTGTATTCACATAGTCCCAGGTGATCTCCACCTGTCTCTCAATGTGGGAGGCATATTTGATGGTCATTCGTGAGTTGTTTTTGTTCTGAATTTTACAGCTGCTCATCTGGGTCCCTGGCCAGTCATTGGCTCAGTGTGAAAGGAGTCAAAGTGGGGCCCCACACGGCGAACAAAGTTGCCCCACAGGTGTTTTGCTTGTGTTGTTTCAAAAGGATCCCTCAGCAACATTATCAACAACATAACGCTTTTTTTCATTAATGTGCTGTGCATTAGATACTTGGTCTTAATACATACATGTATATATACAGTGGGGCAAATAAGTATTTAGTCAAACACCAATTGTGCAAGTTCTCCTACTTGAAAAGATTAGAGAGGCATGTAATTGTCAACATGGGTAAACCTCAACCATGAGAGACAGAATTTGGAAAAAAAACAAAATCACAATGTTTGATTTTTAAAGAATTTATTTCCAAGTTGGAGTGGAAAATAAGTATTTGGTCACCTACAAACAAGAAGATTTCTGGCTGTCAAAGAGGTCTAACTTCTTCTAACGAGGTCTAACGAGGCTCCACTCGTTACCTGTAGTAATGGCACCTGTTTTAATTCATTATCGGTATAAAAGTCACCTGTCCACAAGCTCAGTCAGTCACACTCCAAACTCCACTATAGCCAAGACCACAGAGCTGCCGAAGGACACCAGAGACAAAATTGTAGACCTGCACCAGGCTGGGAAGACTGAATCTGCAATAGTTAAAACACTTGGTGTAAAGAAATTAACTGTGGGAGCAATTATTAGAAAATGGAAGACATACAAGACCACAGATAATCTCCCTGGATCTGGGGCTCCATGCAAGATCTTCCCCCGTGGCGTCAAAATGATAACAAGAACGGTGAGAAAAAATCCCAGAACCACACGGGGGGACCTACTGAATGACCTACAGAGAGCTGGGACCACAGTAACAAAGGCTACAATCAGTAACACAATGCGCCGCCAGGGACTCAAATCCTGCACTGCCAGACGTGTCCCCCTGCTGAAGAAAGTACACTTCCAAGCCCGTCTGCGGTTCTCTAGAGAGCATTTGGATGATCCAGAAGAGGACTGGGAGAATGTGTTATGGTCAGATGAAACCAAAATAGAACTTTTTGGTAGAAACACAGCTTCTCGTGTTTGGAGGAGAAAGAATACTGAATTGCATCCCAAGAACACCATACCCACTGTGAAGCATGGGGGTGGAAACATCATGCTTTGTGGCTGTTTTTCTGCAAAGGGACCAGGACGACTGATAAAGGAAAGAATGAATGGGGCCATGTATCGAGAGATTTTGAGTGAAAATCTCCTTCCATCAGCAAGGGCATTGAAGATAAGACGTGGCTGGGTCTTTC
Source organism: Corythoichthys intestinalis (assembly GCF_030265065.1). Taxonomy (NCBI): domain Eukaryota; kingdom Metazoa; phylum Chordata; class Actinopteri; order Syngnathiformes; family Syngnathidae; genus Corythoichthys; species Corythoichthys intestinalis. The sequence goes on from NC_080409.1 coordinate 18,954,769, forward strand.
AGCATGACAATGAGCCCAAACACACAGCAGGGGCAACAAAGGAGTGGCTTCATAAAAACCATTTCAAGGTCCTGGAGTGGCCTAGCCAGTCTCCAGATCTCAACCCCATAGAAAATCTGTGGAGGGAGTTGAAAGTCCGCGTTGCCCAACGACAGCCCCAAAACATCACTGCTCTAGAGGAGATCTGTATTGAGGAATGGGCCAAAATACCAGCAACAGTGTGTGAAAAGCTTGTGAAGAGTTACAGAAAACGTTTGGCCTCCGTTATTGCCAACGAAGGGTACATAACAAAGTATTGAGATGAACTTTTGGTATTGACCAAATACTTATTTTCCACCATGATTTGCAAATAAATTCTTTTAAAAACATACAATGTGATTTTCTGTTTTTTTTTCCACATTCTGTCTCTCATTGTTGAGGTTTACCTATGTTGACGATTACAGGCCTCTCTAATATTTTCAAGTGGGGGAACTTGCACAATTAGTGGTTGACTAAATACTTAATTGCCCCACTGTATGCAGTATGTGTGTGAGTGTGTATACAGTGGTACCTCTACACATCTATACATTCCAGGACCTGGTTTGTAAGTCGAAATGGTTGTATGTCGAGCCCTTAAGAATACATTAAAATTCAATTAATTTGTTCCACAGCCCAAAAACCTACGCTAAATCCTTAATATATACTGAAGGTGCAATTATAAATAGCAATTACACATAACAAAACAAATAAACTATTAATACAAATCATCATAATAATAAATCAGAAATTAAAAAAAGCTTTTTTATTGTCACCTAATTTATATAGACTGCCGAACGGAGGTCGGAAGAGACGGCGGGTGCAGGTAGAAGAGGAGGACCGCGTAGATTGTAGACATACAGTATTTCATATTTTTCTACCATTTCCCTCTAAATTATAATGGTAACTGTCACCTTTTTCCATTTTTCACCATCTGCACGAACCTTCTTGGGACCTATGTTAATTTCTATCACAAGAAAATCTGCCGTGCTGCCGTCTTGCGGAAAAATATGAAATTGCGACGCTGTCGTAAATCGTCGTATTTCGAGCTAGTCTTCATATTTTGAGACAAATAAAGAGTAAAATTTGGCTGTCGAAATGATTGTATGTCGATACAGTCGTATGTCGAGGTACCACTGTATATTTATATAGATCTTTTCAAAGCTACTGGTGTTTAACTCAAGGCCGGGGGGTGTAGAGACACATTATTTTGTGCAGTCCACAATTATGTACATCAACCTCATGCTGTATGCTAGAATACTGGTAAAAAAATAGCAGATTATGACTTTTAAAACCATTATGCAATATCATGCATTTTTTGACCAAGTCCCGTTTTTTTTTTTAACCAAAGTGAATAGTTAGTTTTAGTGAGTTAGTTTTACTGGCTTCTTATTTAAAAACTAGCCCTCATTCAACTAGTTATGTATATGCAGTAATATGACTTTTACGAAACCAAAATGCCAGGTGTGAGTGCGGAATCCTGTGATTTTTTTTTTATTTTTTAGTGGCCATATTAGAAAAAAGTGAAACTGGTTATTTACTACAGTAGATGGCAGTGACACACTCATTGTCAGAGGTTGCAGAGAGAGAATTAGGCTAATACTATTAGACCTATGTGTAGGGTTTTTATGCACAACACTTGCAAACACACAGCACAGAGTGGGAGATATGAGGTGCAGTGAACAAATTCTCAAAAGATAGCACGCAAACAATTTTGACAGGATGTAGACAGGGGGTCGGGGGACGAAGATAATAAGAAAAAGACAACACTAGAGAAAACTAACGCTCGGACATATTACCGAGTAAATGAATAGCTCAGCCTTTAGCTCAGCTATGGTGGGTGACTAGAAAAGACTGGTGTGTTTACTGTGATTAGACATCATGAAGACCCCCAAAATATTCAAGCATCACTAATAGACATTACTCCCCAATCACAATGATCTTGTTTTATCAAAAAATGTGCGAAATATTGCCAGCAATCTTCTGAAATCTTACAAATCTTTTCCTAATCCAAGGGGAGATGTAACCTAAAATAATTGGCAAGCACTGTCTTCATACAGTACATTGTGTGATCAATTTGTGCATTGGGTTATTTGGACTTTATGACTGCTGGCTGGCCTGCAAGCAGTTTATATCCTTCGTTTAACCTACTGTTGTCACCAACATTAGCACAAAGCAACCATAAAATCATGTTTAAACGCTAATGTAATACGCATACTAAAATACTTGATAATTAAGTTGTCATTGAATAAAACTGTAGACTACAGCATTAGCCCCAATTGTTAGGGTGTGCGACGAGAGGGGATCCAAATGCAGACAAGTAGGGGTTGTGGTGAATAATATTTTATTGGCGAGCACAAACAATAACGTGGCGGGCGTAGGTCGTTCTGCTCGGGGTAGCTGAACCGACGTGGGGTGTGGAGCTCGAAAGAAAGGCAGGCGTGGAATCCGACAGGGGCGCGCAAAGTCAGGACCAGGGGCGAGAAGATAAAAGTCGTGAGCCGGGGATCAGATAAATAATTAAGTACGCGAGATGCAACTGACGTGGTAAACAGACTAGCTGATCGGGCGACGAGGTGGTGGCGTCCACTGGCTTATGAAGATGGCTGATTGTCATTGGCACCAGCTGTGGCCGCTCCACCCGTCTGGCGTCCAACCTGCAAATCAATAAAAACACTCATACCTGCCCATGCAAGGTGGGCCAGGGCTCAGGAAGGAGGGGCCGAGGCCCTAACACCAAGGTGTTTGGAAGCAGTTAGGTGGTGGCGACATGATCAGAATTTTTATTATAATTATTTTTTGGATAAGTATAATATGTTATGGGTGGCTGAGTGGTCAGCATGTCTGCCTCAAAGTTCTGAGCTCAAGGGTTTAAGCCTTAAACCTTCCTGTGTGGACTTCTCCCAATGCCGGTGTTTGTTTTCTATGGGTACTATGGCTTCCCTCTACATCCCAAACACATGCATGCAAGGCTGATTGGGCACTCTAAATTCTCCATATAGGTGTGATTGTAAGTGTGAAAAGTTGTTTGTCTATACGTGTCCTGTGATTAGCTGGCAAACAGTTCAGGGTGTATCCTGCTTGCTGCCCATTATTAGCTGAGAAAGGCTCCACAACCCCGAGACCCTAGTATGGAAAATGAATGAATGAATACATATTGTATGTTAGGTTAACTTGATATCCTCAGTAACCCGTCTTGTAAACCTATAAATCTCGCTTGTAAAGTCTCTTTTATTTGCCTCTTGGCAAGATGCTCACTTGATTGCTACACATGTTTCTCTGTACATATTCTGATAGAAAAGAATGAGTATTTGAGTTTTAGGAGCATAACACAGGGTTCTATTCTTGTTAGAACAGCTACTTTCATGATGAAAGTGTTTTACAAAACCAACATAGTTGTGAAGTGTTACCACCCACATTGTACAATATGGTAATGTCTCATGTGATGTCAAACAATGATCCAATATTTTGTTCTAATTCCATATCACTGCAAGCCAATTTAGCAATTTCACATTTAATTAAATGGAAAACCGCACTGACTCACAGCTGGTCATAGCAACTAAATACTCTATTCCTTTGCACAGCTTTAAGGTTATACTTAAATTTTTAGCTCTGTATTGCCCCGGAGGTCCACCCCAGTTCTGGCCAAGTAGTTGCTTATTCCTCAGGAGGACCCCAATGTTCTCACTGGGACTCTTAAAGCCATGAAGTGGAGCGAAGTTCAACCGCAGCCACACAAGCCTGGCTATCTGTTTTAACAGCAGGTAGGCCACCATCTCTCCTCTGTTTGTGTCCGTGGCTTCCTTCAACAGTTGGGGGGAAGGGGGGGAGATTTCCCATACAGTCAGTGGTTCCGAAGGGGCCTTGAAATATTTCTTTCAGGATGAAGCACCATGGAAACAAAAACACAAATATGTGCCAGAAATATTGACCATTTCTTTTTATTCTCTTGCTCGTAAAGCAGGTAACATGTCAGACGTTGGTCCCTAATTCTGATTGAATAAAACAAGTCTCACTGCACTATTGTTTTGTACATGAGTATGATGAATACAGAACTATAACCAGCCCTATCATTAAAGGAAGCAATAAAACATAAAAAAAAGAGATACTTTGCACACAGCCTGACAGCTTTCCCCGTTCAAACTGGCCTCAGCTGTGTTTCTATAGCGTCTCATGTCAACACCACTGACAGCAAAAAGCACTTAGGGACCCACAGATCACTTTACCATCCCTCCGGCGAGAAGGTTATTCAAAAGGTAGGCGGTGGGGTTTTGTGGAGGGGCCAAAAGCACCAGTGATTTAAACTTCAAATCTCTACCGCTAGGTGGCACTGTTGACACTAGATTCATTGGCTTAGATTAAACTACACAAAGCTCATGACACTTTACTCATTTTTACTGCTCATTGTTTGCTGGTACTCATAATAAAAATAATTCATTTAATCACCCTTCATTTGATTAAAAATAAAAATGTTAACACCTAAACTCTTTTTCAAATGACAGTGAAGCAGTGTGTTTTGTTGTAATTAATGTTAATGTTGAACTGATTTTAAAATGTTTCATTTAGTTTCTTTCTCCTCCTCCATCTTCCAAGACTTTTGTCCCCCAACCACCCTTTCTAATAGCTTATTTGCCAATGTATTTGGTACTTAAGCGATCCAAGTGGTATTAATTATCTTACTTATTTGTCCTATTCAAATGTTGATAAATACAGCACATCAATCAAAGTTTTTTAGAGCATACAATACATATTTGTAAAAGGCACTTATTCTAAAAAAGCAGTTGATTACACAGCCCTTGTTTAATTTTTTGCTCTCTTTCTCCATCCTGTTAGTTGACTAAGTGTTTAAAAATAACTGGCATAAACAAACTAAAATCAAGAATTCCCTGCAGTGTTCTCAATTTTTACACTGTGTCATCACCCGTGACACAAGCAAAGCGGCTCTTATTTGTGTGAGTTTGTTTGGACTCGTAGAGTAGACTCGGTCTCTGTGAAGCTGCTCTACACTGAAGGGTTAAGTTCTCCTCTGTGGGTTACCAAGGGTGAACTGAGTCCCTATGGTGCAAGAAAAATACATACAACTAAATAAGCTTACAATCAGGCACATTTGTGGTGTGTGCACTTGTGGAATATGATCATTTTCTAGGGAGCATGCGTTTTCTCATAACGTGACAGCAACCTTTACCTAAACAAACACATTACATACATTATCATTAG